>NC_064561.1:38999092-39314208 GCF_937001465.1 Orcinus orca
TCATTTGTGATTTGTAACTGTTTAATGGGTTGTTCCCTTACAGTCTAAAATTAACTCACATAGCACTTGCCCTTTGGAAAACACGGGACTGGTGGTCTGGTTTCTATTTCTGTGCATGTTCCACTCCCACTTCCCAGCCAAAGACTCCATCAAGGTAATTCTGGAGAACCCCTACTCACCTCTGTGTGTTCTCCAGGAGGGACTCCAAATGACTGCACTTACATCACACTTTCAGGCCCATCTTTCTATTTCAAAATGAATCCGTCCAGCAGTTCACATTAGAAAATCTTAAGGCAAAACCACATCTCTGTCTTCTTTCATTTCCTCCCAAGAAGCCCCTCATTTTCACCCAGGAATATCTGGCCCTGGAGATGGCTTAAGTCAGCGGTGCCCTTTTGGATCTTAAACGGAAGTATCAGCAGGAGAGATGGTGCAGAAAGTCACAAGACTTGCAGAGGGGATTCTGCTATTCAGTTTCTTTTTCTCCCTTCATCTCTGAGCACACACAAGCACTCAATGACAGCCTGTCCTGATCAAGGGATGAGTCTAGAATGAAAGCTGGACTTTTGAGTGGAGACTCCTGATCTCCAAGACGTTTCCTCTTCTGGCCTAGGCAGCACCCCTAGAACTGGGTACCTGGCTGCACAGACTCAGGTTTGCAGAGCTGCCCCCAGAGGACAGCATGGCCTCAAGAGCAGGCAGCTTCGTTCACAGACAGAAAATTGAACAAAGCTCTGATCTCCTCACTGCCTAAATTTAAAACTCAAATGCTGACACTCTACCACCAGCTGAAACCTTCTCTCCCGTTTCCCTTAGAGCCTATGATCCAGCCTCCAGGTCTCCTCCCTGATTCTCTATCCCAAAGCTGCAAAGCTCCTGCTATGTCCGTAAGTCTAAAATGTCCTTCTGCTCCATCCCCACCTGGCCAAAGCCCACCCACCCTCAAGGCTGATTGCAAATGTCACCTCCTCCATGAAGCCTGAGATGACTTCTCCAGCCAAATAATAATAATAATAGAATTAATAATAATAATATTAATAGCTAGCGTTTATCAAGCGCTTGCTATTGGCAGGCACTAAGCTAAGAGCTCACATGTTTGATCTTGACCAAATCATACACTAGACAGTATCTCATTATCCCTGCCCTGCCATTTTCTATCTCTGTGACATCTGTCAAGTTACTTTTTCTCTCTATGCCTCATTTTCCTCAGACATCAGTGGGGATTATAATGTATCTTCCTCATAAGGTTGTTGTAACAAATAAAATAAATTAATGCACATAAAGCATGACACATGGTTTTTACTCAGTAAGTAGCATTAGTTCTTGTAAGAACATTACAAGAAGTAAATAATAATGCATTAGTATTATCCGCATTTTACAGGTGAGGAAACCAAGGCACAGAGAGTTTAGGGTAAACAGCCCACGTTCAGTGAAGAGCAAGAATTTTACTTCTCTGTCTGGTCCTAAATTGGGCTTTGCTCATAGTGCTCAACTGTTCTTGTCAATTATTTGCATACCTGTCTGCCGTCATCTTTCCAGCTTCATTGTTTCACTTTTCCTCCTGTGGACACTAAACTCCAGGGTAGAACAAATGGGTGTCTCCTGGACACTGGGCCCCTGCATTTTCCTAGCGCATTTTCCTAGCCCTCCCCGACTGACCCTCTTCTCCTGTAACAGTACAGCCTCTCCTTCAAATATACTGTGACTCCTCCTCCTTCATGTAATCTTGCCTTCAACCTCCCAAGTGGGCGTGGTCTCTCCACCCCTTCTGTTCCCCTAGCGGTTCATTTGGACTGTGAGCCTTCTCTCATCCTGTCCTGTTTAATAGACATCTGAGCCCTTGGCTTATTTCCACCGCTAAACTGTAAACTCCTTATGAAAAGGGATTAGGGACTTCCCTGGTGGTGCAGTGGTTAAGACTCCGTGATCCCAATGCAGGGGGCTGGCCAGGGTTTGATCCCTGGTCACGGAACTAGATCTCACGTGCATGCCACAACAAAGAGTTCACATGCCACAACTAAGGAGCCAGTTAGCCGCAACTAAGGAGCTCACCTGCCGCAACTAAGACCCAGCACAACCAAATAAATAAATATTTTTTTTAAAAGAAAAAGAAAAGGGATTTACTTTCAACCAAACAATACACTAGGAATTCAATAAAAGTTTGATGGATGAAGGAATGGCTGAATAAATAAATAAATAAATGCACTTGTTTTCATGTTTCCTTGGAGAGGATCCCTAGCTTCCTGGATGTGTTTGGTACCTGCATTGCATAGAAAACACTTTTGTCCTGAGCATTTTGAAGAGGAGATAATTGTTCATTCATCGTATTTTTCATGTGGACCAAGGAGATATCAAGAGAAGTTGTATTCACTATGATTCCTAGTGTAGAATTCTGAGCTGTATTATACCTCGGCAAGTTTTATGCACCCTTTCCAGAGGTTACAATCAGTCAGTACAGTCAAATTCCACCCGTACACATGTTTGTTGTACTGATTACAATATTGCTTTTAAAACTGAATTGAGGTATAGCCACTTTGGAAGACAGTTTGACAGTTTCTCATAAAACTAAACATACTCTTGGGCTTCCCTGGTGGCGCAGTGGTTGAGAATCTGCCTGCCAATGCAGGGGACGTGGGTTCGAGCCCTGGTCTGGGAAGATCTCACATGCCGCAGAGCAACTAGGCCCGTGAGCCACAAGTACTAAGCCTGAGCGTCTGGAGCCTGTGCTCCGCAACAAGAGAGGCCACGATAGTGAGAGGCCCGCGCACTGTGATGAAGAGTGGCACCCGCTCGCCGCAACTGGAGAAAGCCCTCGCACAGAAACAAAGACCCAATGCAGCCAAAAATAAAATATAAATTAATTAATTAATTTTTTTTTAAAAAAAAGAGTAGCTCCTGCTCTCCACAACTAGAGGAAGCCTGCACGCAGTGGCGAAGACCCAACGCAGCCAAAAATAAAATATAAATAAACATACTCTTACTATACAAGCCAGCAATCATGCTCCTTGGTATCTACCCAAAGGAGTTGAAAACTTATGTCCACACAAAAACCTGCACATGGTTTTTATAAAGTTTATAGCAGCTTTATTCATAGTTGCCAAAGATGTCTTTCAGTAGGTTAATAGATAAACTATGGTATATCCAGACAATGGAATATTATTCAGCACTAAAAAGCAATGAACCAGCAAATCATGAAAAGACACAAAGGAACTTTAAATGCATATTTACAAAGTGAAAGAAGCCAGCCTGAAAAGGCTACATACTGTATGATTTCAACTACATAACATTCTGGTAAAAGCAAAATTATGAAGACAGTAAAAAGATCAGTGGCTGCCAGGAGTTGAGGAGGGGAGGGATGAATAGGTAGAGTGCAGAGGATTTTTAGGACAGTGAAAACACTCCACATGATACCACAATGATGGATACATGTCATTACAGATTTGTCTAAACCGACAGAACGTACAATGCCAAGAGTGAACTCTAATGTAAATTATGGGCTCTGAATGATAATGACATGTCAACGTAGGTTCATCAGTTTTAAGAAAGGTACCACTCTGATGGGGAAGCTGATAATGGGGGAAGCTGTGCATGTGTGGGGGGCAGGGGGTTTATGTGAAATCTCTGTACCTTCCCCTCAATTTTGCTGTAAACCTTAAACTGATATTAAAAATGAAGTCTAAATTTTGAAAAATTGAATTTGAATGCATTTAGATGGGACATGACTGCCCTAGTGTTCTGATGTCTCCAGGACCATCCAGAACCATATACACGGCATCCTTCACTTGTTTACCGGTTTTTTTTTTGGTTTTTTTTTTTTTTGCGGTACGCGGGCCTCTCACTGTTGTGGCCTCTCCCGTTGCGGAGCACAGGCTCCGGATGCACAGGCTCAGCGGCCATGGCTCACAGGCCCAGCTGCTCCGTGGCATGTGGGATCTTCCCGGACCGGGGCACGAACCCGTGTCCCCTGCATCGGCAGGCGGACTCTCAACCACTGCACCACCAGGGAAGCCCTGTTTACCTTTTCTACCTGGCTCCTAAAAGCCCTAGATTTTGTCATCCTGCAAGTTTAGGCTAATAAGGGGTCTTTACTTCAAGCCTTAACTCCAAAAAGTTCCAATAGAACAATGAGATCATCTCAACAAAGACAGAATACAATATTCAGGACTTCCCTGGTGGTCCAATGGTTAAGAATCGGTCCTGCAATGCAGGGGATGCCGGTTCGATCCCTGGTCTGGGAAATAAGATCCCACATGCCGCAGAGCAACTAAGCCTGCGCACTAAAACTACTGAGCCTGCGCACTCTGGAGCCCGTGTGCCACAACTAGAGAGAAGCCCACACACCACAATGAAGAGCCCACGCACCGCAACGAATGATCTCGCATGGGGCAACTAAGACCCGACTCAGACAAAAAATAAATAAATATTTTAATATAAATAAATACAATATTCAAGTGGATATTGAAGAAAATGAGATATGAGCATCTGGAACTGTAATCAAGGACTATCTTGGTGTGTTCGTTAGTTTTATGACCAAGTACCCTGAGAGCTCTTGCAACTTTCAGAAGTGCCTGAGTATTCACTGGGAAATATTTTTATAAGTTATTAATCAACAGCACCAATTCTGTGCTCAACATTGTTCTAAAGATTAAAGGACTTACAAGAGAAAGAGAAAATAGGCTTCTTGACTCAAAGAACCTTATAATCTATTTATCTAGTCCTGGATGACAAGAGTCTCAAAAAAAAAACAAAGAAAAAAAAACAAGTACTGAATGTCTGTTGTAAGCCAGGTCCTGTTCATAGAGCATATGAATCCTCTTTGTTCAGTATCTCCTCCAATCTTCACAACAGCCCTTTGTGGTAGGTACTAGAAAAACCATCCACATTGTAACATGAGGAAAGTACAGCACAGAAAGATCGCGTACCCTTCCCAACGTCATATAAACAATAAATGGTAGTCGGTGTTTAAGCATCTGGGCTCTTAAGAGACCATTACGTTTAACTATGCCCTATATTCCACCTCAAAAGGTAGCACGAGCTTACTTTAAATGTAATATGTAGTGAGGAAAGGTGGCTCCAGTCCAGGTCATCCATGTTCAAAGGGATATATTGCTATTTTCCATCCCCACTCCCAGCCTCCAATAAAGCCATGCTTTTTTAATTTTGTTAACTGACCACTGGAACCACTCTCCATGTGGCAAACCGTGACAAGTCAGTGGATCCAGGAGGTAACCCAGATGACTACACCTTGCAAAGAGAACTTGGACCCTTCAATATGCCAACAAGTGCAAAATTTCCAAGGCTAGGAATTTCCCCCAGGGAAGTATCTCTCTCTCTCTCTGATCATCTACCAGATAGAAGGAGATGGCCTAAGCCAACCTAAGAGCGCTTCTTCATTCAGAGTGGATTTTCTCATGCCTAAAGTGTTGACCAATGAGGACACATTTCACCTCTGAGTGATACTGTGGATTCTCCAGCTGATTTCCTGGGTCCAGCCATCACAAGGATGATATAAGGTTATCTCCATGCAAACTGGTTTCATCAGTGTCTCAACCAGCCTGGAAAATTTGCATAAATGATGTCATGCAGAAAGAGAAAGTTAAACTGCCTTAAAGTCAACTGGTTCTACTGGCTACTGTTCATTCATTGAAACAACACGGTGCTTATACTGCATCAAGGTTCTGGAGCATTCCAAACACAGGTCTGCTCATCTGCTCACTAATCCTCACACTTTCTCTCAGTCACCAAGAATGGCATCCATCTAAAGAAACAGATGAGGGCTTCCCTGGTGGCGCAGTGGTTGAGAGTCCGCCTGCCGATGCAGGGGGCGCGGGCTCGTGCCCCGGTGGGAGGATCCCGCATGCCGCGGAGCGGCTGGGCCCGTGAGCCATGGCCGCTGAGCCTGCGCGTCCGGAGCCTGTGCTCCGCAACTGGAGAGGCCGCAGCAGTGGGAGTCCCGCGTACCGGAAAAAAAAAAACAACAAAGAAACAGATGAGAGCAACCAAAGGAATTTGTTGGTAGACCTAAGGGAAACGTGAAATACTCAGCATCTGTTGAACACTGCACCAATTTAGGGTTGTTCAATGTCAACATTACATCATGCTGCATTCCTTTCAATGATGGCACAGCTTTGCAAAATCATGTTTTCTGCAGTAACTGTGATTAAAAAAAAAAAAACCAAGTCCCATAAGGAAGTCTGTGTAACAGGAAATGAAGGTGGCAGCATCCAATCTAATTCCAAAGTTTGAGTTGTTGTCCAGTGCCCAACAGGCATGTGCATCCCATTAGTAACCAGGTGATTTAACAATGCAATAAAAATAGGATTATTTTCTTTCAATTTATGAGTATCATTTTTTCAAATGACTGCTAAAAAGTTGTTAGGACATAAAGACATTACATTGTTTGGAACTAACTACTTAATAAATGGAACCATTATGTATTTCTTTTGGCCTAAGGGCACCATGAAAAAAATCACTGGGGTACTAAGGGCTCCATAAACTGAGACGGTTTGGAAACCTCTGGTCCAGTCAATAATGCTTTGCAGCTCTCAGGGACCTCATTTGTACCTGATCTTGGTTTGGATGCTGGGGCTGCTTCAATTCAGTGGCTTTTCTACCTTTTGGTGCTCAAGGTGCCAGTACACAAGGTCTTTGTGATATAGCATCTAGCCCAGGCCTGTCTCAGCCTTGCTGGGCGTCCCTCCTCTCTGTCCTCCATGCTCTGCTCACATTGACCTCCTTTCAGTTCCTCACACACAGCAAGCCCGTTCCCATGATGGAGACGTCTTGCTGGCACGTCTTGCTGCCTCTTATCCTGGTTTACTCTCAGGTCCCATCTTAAATTCCACCTCATCAGAAAGGCCTCCCCTGACCTTTTTTTTTTTTTTTTTGGCCACACTGTGCGGCATGTGGGATCCTAGTTCCCTAATACGGGATTGAACCCGTGCCCCCAAGATTTGAAGCACGAAGTCTTAAACACTGGACCACAAGCCTCCCCTGACCTATTACAGTGAGGTCTCCCTGTTATCCTGTCTCACCCACAGTTCATTTCCCTCACATGATTTTATCCTCTGCATATACATGTTTACCTCTGTGGGGACACAGTCTATCTGCTCACAGCTGTGTCCACTGAACTTAGCACAGTGACTTAGCACGTAACTGTCATTCAAGAAATCGCTGTGGACATAAAAATGTGTAGTGGGGACGGCGGGGAAAATGGCGGAAAAGTAAGACGCGGAGTTCACCTTCCTCCCCACAGATACATCAGAAATACATCTACACATGGAACAACTCCTACAGAACACCTACTGAACGCTGGCAGAAGACCTCAGACCTCCCAATAGGCAAGAAACTCCCCCCGTACCCGGGTAGGGCAAAAGAAAAAAGAATAAACAGAGACAAAAGAATAGGGACGGGACCTGCACCAGTGGGAGGGAGCTGTGAAGGAGGAAAGCTTTCCACACACTAGAAGCCCCTTCGCGGGCGGAGACTGCGGAAAGCGGAGGGGGGAGCTTCGGCGCCGCGGAGGAGAGCACAGCAACAGGGGTGCAGAGGGCACTAGTCCCCTCCACCAGGAAGCCTACACAACCCACTGAACCAACTTTAGCCACTGGGGACAGACACCAAAAACAACGGGAACTACGAACTACGAACATGCAGTCTGCAAAAAGGAGACCCCAAACACAGTAAGATAAGCAAAATGAGAAGACAGAAAAACACACAGCAGATGAAGGAGCAAGATAAAAACCCACCAGACCTCACAAATGAAGAGGAAATAGGCAGTCTACCTGAAAAAGAATTCAGAATAATGAGAGTAAAGATGATCCAAAATCTTGGAAACAGAATAGAGAAAATGCAAGAAACATTTAACAAGGACCTAGAAGAACTAAAGATGAAACAAGCAATGATGAACAACACAATAAATGAAGTTAAACATACTCTAAAAGGGATCAATAGCAGAATAACTGAGGCAGAAGAACGGATAAGTGACCTGGAAGATAAAATAGTGGAAATAACTACTGCAGAGCAGAATAAAGAAAAAAGAATGAAAAGAACTGAGGACAGTCTCAGAGGCCTCTGGGACAACATTAAATGCACCAACATTCGAATCGCAGGGGTTCCAGAAGACAAAGAGAAAAAGAAAGGGACTGAGAAAATATTTGAAGAGATTATAGTTGAAAACTTCCCTAATATGGGAAAGGAAATAGTTAATCAAGTCCAGGAAGCACAGAGAGTCCCATACAGGGTAAATCCAAGGAGAAACACGCCAAGACACATATTAATCAAACTGTCAAAAATTAAATACAAAGAAAACATATTAAAAGCAGCAAGGGAAAAACAACAAATAACACACAAGGGAATCCCCATAAGGTTAACAGCTGATCTTTCAGCAGAAACTCTGCAAGCCAGAAGGGAGTGGCAGGACATACTTAAAGTGATGAAGGAGAAAAATCTACAACCAAGATTACTCTACCCAGCAAGGATCTCATTCAGATTTGATGGAGAAATTAAAACCTTTACAGACAAGCAAAAGCTGAGAGAGTTCAGCACCACCAAACCAGCTTTACAACAAATGCTAAAGGACCTTCTCTAGGCAAGAAACACAAAAGAAGGAAAACACCTACAATAACAAACCCAAAACAATTAAGAAAATGGGAATAGGAACATACATACCGATAATTACCTTAAATGTAAATGGATTAAATGCTCCCACCAAAAGACACAGACTGGCTGAATGGATACAAAAATAAGACCCATATATATGCTGTCTACAAGAGACCTACTTCAGACCTAGAGACACATACAGACTGAAAGTTAAGGGATGGAAAAAGATATTCCATGCAAATGGAAACCAAAAGAAAGCTGGAGTAGCAATTCTCATATCAGACAAAATAGACTTTAAAATAAAGACTATTAGAAGAGACAAGGACACTACATAATGATCAAGGGATCGATCCAAGAAGAAGATATAACAATTGTAAATATTTATGCACCCAACATAGGAGCACCTCAATACATAAGGCAAATACTAACAGCCATAAAAGGGGAAATCGACAGTAACACATTCATAGTAGGGGACTTTAACACCCCACTTTCACGAATGAACAGATCATCCAAAATGAAAATAAATAAGGAAACACAAGCTTTAAATGATACATTAAACAAGAGGGGCTTAATTGATATTTATAGGACATTCCATCCAAAAACAACAGAATACACATTTTCTCAAGTGCTCATGGAACATTCTCCAGCACAGATCATATCTTGGGTCGCAAATCAAGCCTGGGTAAATTTAAGAAAATTGAAATTGTATCAAGTATCTTTTCCGACCACAACGCTATGAGACTAGATATCAATTACAGGAAAAGATCTGTAAAAACTACAAACACATGGAGGCTAAACAATACACTACTTAATAACGAAGGGATCGCTGAAGAAATCAAAGAGGAAATCAAAAAATACCTAGAAACAAATGACAATGGAGACACGATGACCCAAAACCCATGGGATGCAGCAAAAGCAGTTCTAAGAGGGAAGTTTATAGCAATGCAATCCTACCTTAAGAAACAGGAAACATCTCGAATAAACAACCTAACCTTGCACCTAAAGCAATTAGAGAAAGAAGAACAAAAAAGCCCCAAAGTTAGCAGAAGGAAAGAAATCATAAAGGTCAGATCAGAAATAAATGAAAAAGAAATGAAGGAAAAGATAGCAAAAATCAATAAAACTAAAAGCTGGTTCTTTGAGAAGATAAACAAAATTGATAAACCATTAGCCAGACTCATCAAGAAAAAAAGGGAGAAGACTCAAATCAATAGAATTAGAAATGAAAAAGGAGAAGTAACAACTGACACTGCAGAAATACAAAGGATCATGAGAGATTACTACAAGCAACTCTATGCCAATAAAATGGACAACCTGGAAGAAATGGACATATTCTTAGAAATGCACAACCTGCCAAGACTGAATCAGGAAGAAATAGAAAATATGAATAGACCCATTACAAGCACTGAAATTGAAACTGTGATTAAAAATCTTCCAACAAACAAAAGCCCAGGACCAGATGGCTTCACAGGCAAATTCTATCAAACATTTAGAGAAGAGCTAACACCTATCCTTCTCAAACTCTTCCAAAATATAGCAGAGGGAGTAACACTGCCAAATTCATTCTACGAGGCCACCATCACCCTGATACCAAAACCATACAAGGATGTCACAAAGAAAGAAAACTACAGGCCAATATCACTGATGAACATAGATGCAAAAATTCTCAACAAAAACTAGCAAACAGAATCCAACAGCACATTAAGAGGATCATACACCATGATCAGGCAGGGTTTATTCCAGGAATGCAAGGATTCTTCAATATATGCAAATCAATCGATGTGATACACCACATTAACAAATTGAAGGAGAAAAACCATATGATCATCTCCATAGATGCAGAGAAAGCTTTCGACAAAATTCAACACCCATTTATGATAAAAACCCTGCAGAAAGTGGCATAGAGGGAACTTTCCTCAACATAATAAAGGCCATATATGACAAACCCACAGCCAACATCGTCCTCAATGGTGAAAAACTGAAAGCATTTCCACTAAGATCAGGAACAAGACAAGGTTGCCCACTCTCACCACTCTTAGTCAACATAGTTTTGGAAGTTTTAGCCACAGCAATCAGAGAAGAAAAGGAAATAAAAGGAATCCAAATAGGAAAAGAAGAAGTAAAGCTGTCACTGTTTGCAGATGACATGATACTATACATAAAGAATCCTAAAGATGCAACCAGAAAACTACTAGAGCTAATCAATGAATCTGGTAAAGTAGCAGGATACAAAATTAATGCACAGAAATCTCTGGCATTCCTATACACTAATGATGAAAAATCTGAAAGTGAAATCAAGAAAACACTCCCATTTACCATTGCAACAAAAAGAATAAAATATCTAGGAATAAACCTACCTAAGGAGACAAAAGACCTGTATGCAGAAAATTATAAGACACTGATGAAAGAAATTAAAGATGACACAAATAGATAGAGAGATATACCATGTTCTTGGATAGGAAGAATCAACATTGTGAAAATGACTCTACTACCCAAAGCAATCTACAGATTCAGTGCAATCCCTATCAAACTACCACTGGCATTTTTCACAGAACTAGAACAAAAAATTTCACAATTTGTATGGAAACACAAAAGACCCCGAATAGCCAAAGCAATCTTGAGAACGAAAAACAGCTGGAGGAATCAGGCTCCCTGATTTCAGACTATACTACAAAGCTACAGTAATCAAGACAGTATGGTACTGGCACAAAAACAAAAAGATAGATCAATGGAACAGGATAGAAAGCCCAGAGATAAACCGACGCACATATGGTCACCTTATCTTCGATAAAGGAGGCAGGAATGTACAGTGGAGAAAGGACAGCCTCTTCAATAAGTGGTGCTGGGAAAACTGGACAGGTACATTTAAAAGTATGAGATTAGAACACTCCCTAACACCATACACAAAAATAAGCTCAAAATGGATTAAAGACCTAAATGTAAGGCCAGAAACTATCAAACTCTTAGAGGAAAACATAGGCAGAACACTCTATGACATAAATCACAGCAAGATCCTTTTTGACCCACCTCCTAGAGAAATGGAAATAAAAACAAAAATAAACAAATGGGACCTAATGAAACTTAAAAGCTTTTGCACAGCAAAGGAAACCATAAACAAAACCAAAAGACAACCTTCAGAATGGGAGAAAATATTTGCAAATGAAGCAACTGACAAAGGATTAATCTCCAAAATTTACAAGCAGCTCATGCAGCTCAATAACGAAAAAACAAACAATCCAATCCAAAAATGGGCAGAAGACCTAAATAGACATTTCTCCAAAGAAGATATACAGAGTGCCAACAAACACATGAAAGAATGTTCAACATCATTAATCATTAGAGAAATGCAAATCAAAACTACAATGAGATATCATCTCACACCAGTCAGAATGGCCATCATCAAAAAATCTAGAAACAATAAATGCTGGAGAGGGTGTGAAGAAAAGGGAACACTCCTGCACTGCTGGTGGGAATGTGAATTGGTACAGCCACTATGGAGAACAGTATAGAGGTTCCTTAAAAAGCTAAAAATAGAACTACCATATGACCTAGCAATCCCACTACTGGGCATATACCCTGAGAAAACCATAATTCAAAAAGAGTCATGTACCAAAATGTTCATTGCAGCTCTATTTACAATAGCCCAGAGATGGAAACAACCTAAGTGCCCATCATCAGATGAATGGATAAAGAAGATGTGGCACATATATACAATGGAATATTACTCAGCCATAAAAAGAAACGAAATTGAGCTATTTGTAATGAGGTGGACAGACCTAGAGTCTGTCATACAGAGTGAAGTAAGTCAGAAAGAGAAAGACAAATACCGTATGCTAACACATATATATGGAATTTAAGGGGAAAAAATGTCATGAAGAACCTAGGGGTAAGACAGGAATAAAGACACAGACCTACTGGAGAAAGGACTTGAGGATATGGGGAGGGGGAAGGGTGAGGTGTGACAAAGCGAGAGAGAGGCATGGACATATATACACTACCAAATGTAAAATAGATAGCTAGTGGGAAGCAGCCGCATAGCACAGGGAGATCAGCTCGGTGCTTTGTGACCTCCTGGAGGGGTGGGATAGGGAGGGTGGGAGAGAGGGAGACGCAAGAGGGAAGAGATATGGGAACATATGTATATGTATAACTGATTCACTTTGTTATAAAGCAGAAACTAACACACCATTGTAAAGCAATTATACCCCAATAAAGATGTTAAAAAAAAAAAAAGAGTTACCATCTATTGATCCACCTTGTACGCAAAACATAATTCGATCCTGATAGCTCCTCTGAGGTAGGTACTATAAGCATTGCCATCTTCCTCAGATGAGGACACTGAGGCTTAGAGAGTTGAAGGAATTTACCCAAGATCATCCCGCTAGTAGAAGAGAGCTGAGGCCAAAACACAAGACTGTTCAACTCCAGGGTCTGTGTGCTGTGCTGCTTCTTGCCATACTTGAGGATGCTGTTTTTCCTTTTTGCTAAATTTCTCTGGCCTCTCAATGCCTAGAGAGTGGTGTTTCATCACCACTGGTGCTTACACCACAAACATGATAATGCCTTACGCATAAATTCATTTGGTTACTAATCACCCACTCAGTGCCTTGCCACATTTTTGTCTTGGCATCATATAACTTTCATGCCTTATCAAGTCTACCCAACATGAGCATAACCTGTTGGTGGCAGTGCCCAAGTCTTACAATTCTATCTCCCAAGGCCTAACAGAACATGTTTCACCTGGTAAAAAAAAACATAAATAAAATTAAGTTTCTGTCTATTTGTTTGTTACATATTCAAGTACAATGACTAAGAGACTATCCCCAAATGTGAAGGGTAAGTTTAGCACAGCCTCACTTGGCTGTGGTATAAACAATTTCACACTGGGGAGTCCAGGAGGCACCTCAAGAAAGTAAACACATTTAATAACCTTTGTACTATTTGATTTTTTTAAACCAGAAGCATGAGTTATTTTTTTAAAGCACCATCAAAAATAAAGATAGATAAATTGAATTTTTAAACCCAAACATTGGCGAGAAAATGACAGGGCAAGAGACTAGGGTCAATAGTTATCTTCCTGAGCAGACTTCCAGAGCAAGATATAATAACAGCCTAGAAGAATACAAATTCCTATGAATAGAGAAATGAATGTACCCTCAAATGGGAATTTCAAATCAACAGTCACAATGGAAGATGCACCAAATCACAGGCCCCGATTTTTAGTCATGTTACTTCTTGGTTAGAGGATTCTGTGTGCACCAGGATGAGTAGCAACAGGAATATGCTTTATTAAATGGTGGTTTAACAATTCATCCTACAAATGCAGGGGTGGCCAGCTGATATGCAATAATTGTCTTTTGGTTTGAGTTGATGTAGAAAGGGACCATCAGACAGTAGATGGTAGGGCTTTGCCCCAGATGCCTGCCCTCTCCACCTTTGTCCCATTTTGCCTTGTTCTACCTGTCTCTGATAACTGCAAGAGCAGACCAACTGTCCCCACACCTTTCTAGCATAAGCATTTAAACACCTCAGCAATTCTACAGCCCAGGACACACCCACTTCCTTCCAGTTGTCCACACACCCATTCCTTTCACTGGGATTAACATAAGATTGCACTTAGAGAGGAAGAGAAAAAGATTTCCATATTCAAATTGAAAAATCAATTTCAGAGTGGAATATTTGACTTACTTTGCAGTCAGTCCAGTAGAGCAGGTCAAAGATGCCCACTTGGATGATGAACTTCAGAAGTGACTACATCTGACACCTGCTGCCTTCAAAGCACAGGCCAGGGAGAGAAGGATGACACTATAGAAATGTGATCAGAGTCATTGCTGAAGGGGAGGTGGCTGGTGAAGACATCTTAGTCTCTGTAAAAAGGAAGCTGACTTTAGGGATCTTTTACAAAGCACTAAAACAAAAAATAGGCATTTGAAGGACACTTGAAATAATTGAATGAGATTACTTCAGGCAGTCTTCTGCCTCTAGGAAGCATCATACCTAGGACAGATGCCTCTCCATCACTACCCATAAAGCATAGCACTTCACAGTGACTTGGCAAATTTCATCCCAGGAGAAGGTTATAATCCAGGAGCACATTCAATTATATTTGACATACGGATCATGTTCTAACCCAGGTCTGTCTGGCTGTAGAAGGCAAATTCCTAACCAGTAAACATTCTGCCTTTTTTGTATATTTTATTCATCTCTTTTTTCAATGACATTTTTCCAACTAGAAAAGTAATACAAGTTCATTGTGGACATATTGGCATATTTAGGAAATCACAAAGAAGAAGACAAAAATCACATACAGTTGTTACCACTCAGATATATAAATATACGGTTAAATTTTTGTCTATAAAATCTTCCAGTCTTTTTTCTGCAAGAGCACACATTTCTGAGATGGCAGGTGGGAATCACTGCCAATGCCTTTAAACTCCAAGTGTCCCTTCAAAAGCAGCTGACCATTTGGGGGAAGAAGACTTGGTCCTCATGAGCCACAAAATGGCCATATTTCTTTACTTCATTGGCAGCATTAACCAGTCGGGCTTACCTATGAGACACATTTGACTCTTGCTGCACTGCCATTTCCACCTCACTGGAGTATCCAGTCCTGTGGGATCTGGATCCTTTAACAGCTCAGGGGCAAACCTGACTTGGCTAACACTTTCATTGTACGCCCATCCTCTTTCTCAATGATTGACTCAAGGGGACCAAGCAGACAAGGAGAAGGCCATGGGAGCTTCTGGGACAAATTCTTTGCTCCTAAGAGAGACACGCCAGAAAAGACAGTCTTTTATTATCCCAGATGCTGTCCTGTGTGGATTAATGCCTGGAATTGAAGAGCCATTTTAGGAGCCTGAGAGAAGCTGCCTGGGGAACAAAGCCTGAAGCGATAGAATATTCTAGATGACCTGTAGGAACACATAGGAGGCCGCCGGACACAAAACAGACTGTCAAAAGGAAAGAGCAATTTGCGGAAGAATATGTACAGTATGATCCCATTTAGATAAGGAAGGAAGGGAGGGAGGGAGGTAGGGAGGAAGAGGAAAGAAAGGCATAGAAAAGAACCAAGAGTAGACTCTGGAGTAATATACACCAAAGTGTTGGCACTGGTGACCTCTGGGAGCCATGTGAATCAGGGCCTCAACTTTTTATTCTACCTTTATTTGTATGGTTTGAAGTTTTTACAATAGCATGCATACATGTATTGCTTGTGTAATTTTCTAAAAATATTTCAATTTTAAAGAGTACATGTGGCTTCCCCTTTATTTGAAACTTTAGAAGTTCGGAGCATTCTTCTAGGAAAAAAAAGGTTTGTGGTCAAAAAATTCTTCAAGTTATTTTCAGTTTCTAGGGGGATCCTCTCTATCTTACAGCTCAGCACTCCTGCTGTTTGTCAGCAGAGCTTCCTTTCCCACAGGAAAAGCCACAGGGAGATCATGAGCTTTGGTTCAGTTTGCCTGGGGTCAGTGTCTGAATGGTGAAGTGGGACAGGGCGATAAACCTCTTCTGTGAAATCAGGACATGGGCATTTGGCTAACATCACCAGAGTGCTGGCTGGCCTTGTGGGGTATCCAGAGATGAGTAATGCATGGGATGTATCTCCAGGCACTACAGCACAAGGGTTGTGTAACATGTCTCAAAGTGTGGACCACAGTCCCTATGTCAGAATCACCTGCAAACTTGTTAAAATGCAAATTCCTGCACCCCACTCCAGTTCTACTGAGTCACCATCTCTGAGGGTGGGTCCCCCAAACCTGAATTTTTTTCTTATCTGTAGATAAAGTATGAGAACTACTTTCCTCAGAGGGTGAAGTGGCCTCATCAGAATAGGTAGTCAATCCTCTGGGGCAGAGGTGGCGCAAGTACAGGTTCTTCTTCCTCATCCTGGCTACCTGGATGCTCAGAGCCAAAGTAATGGCCCAACTGTAGTCATGTGGTTTCACAGCATGAGGACGATTAGGATCCCTAATCCTCGTTCCTCACGTGAATTCCCTGACTTCTTTCATTCCTCTCGCCATCTTCGATGTCCCCTAGTGAGTTACCTGGGACAAGCAGGGTAAATGAATAAATGAGTAAGAGCAGTGCTTTATTAATCACTCAGCCAGATGCTGTGCTAAGTGCATTGCATCGTACCTCATTTAATCTTCACAACAAACCTAAGACCAGGTACTATTATTAATCACACTTTACAGTGTTGGAACTGAGGCATAGAGAAGTTAGGTAATTTTTAGAGCAGGTGCTGGAATCCAGGTCTCTAATTCCAAAGCCTATGTTCTTAAACACCTACTACTTGCCTACTTGGCATTGGTGAACAATGGTGGGCCCACACTTTTCATATAAGACTCACCCTGGGGCTGCAATCTCAGTGGAAAAGCCGGGGCCAAGGCTAACCTTGAAGTTTTTTTGCATAACTAGCATGCTATTTTCACTTAGATTTTATGTTTCAGATCAATTTTTTAAAATTTTGAAGATGCTTTTATGAGCACATTTTTTCAATGTTTTGCCTTATTTTACATATGTATATATTTACGGAGGGTCACAAAAGGGCTCATCTGTAGTGGTGCTACCATTGTAAATGAATTAGTGGAACTATTTCATGTCAAATTCATTTAAAATTTTCTGTTCAGTAACCGTTGATGATTTGCAGGGGGAAATGAAAGCATTTTTACAGAAAGAACCCCCCCCCAACTTGGTACATATTTTGATACATATTTAATAGTCTGTGTATCATATAACAACAACAGCAACAACAAAAAGTCAAACTGTGAAAAGGTCCCATCACCTCCTAGCTATACTCCTCAGGGACGCCCACTGTAAAAAGCGCATGCGCTTGCTCGCTCACGCGCGCGCGCTCTCTCTCTCTCTCTCTCTCACACACTCTCACTCACACACACACACACACACACACACACACACACACACACACAGGATCATACCACCAACATGCAATGCAACCTACTTTGTTCACATAATCAAATATCTTAGATATATGACATTTGCTTTGTTGTTTAACTTGAGAAGAACTTCCGTTCCCCCTTCAAGCCTAGAGGGCAGAGGAGACAGGAGAAGGCCCTCTGAGCTGGAGGTAACGTCTCCGCCCAAGCCAGAGCTCAAGGCCGGATAACCAGTGGGACTGCCAGCTAAGCGGGCCCCCGCCCTCCCACGGCCCGGACAAATGGCGGGAGGGAGGAAGTGTGCAGCTGGGAAGCTCCGCCGCTCTCGCCCGGGTTCCCCGTTTTCCCCGACTGAGACTGCGAGGAAAGTTAGTGCGGAAATCTGCACCCACCTTAAACCCGGCCGGTCCCAGGAACTTCCCCCGCCGCTGGGACCAAAGGCCGGGATGGAGAAGTCACCAGAGGGCGCGCTCCCGGACCCGGGTCGCCACGCGGGGACCGCCTCGCTGCAGCGCCCTCTGTCGGCAGCGTACGTATTTGAGTACGGCCCGCATCTTTCTGCCTGTAGTACTTGGTGTAGGTGTTCGTGTTAATGTTCCTGTTCGTGTGCAGATGGGTGTCGGGGTGTCTAACGCCGGTGTACGCCTTTGCACTCCTCTTAGCAATGTCAAATTCAGCTGGAAATTTCTAGATAGTTCTGCTAACTCTGTGCATCTGTGTAGAGCTCCTAGGGACATAGATTTGTGTGAAAATGAGTGTGAAGATATAGTCTGGGTGCCCAAAGTGGTGTGCCTTGAGTGTGGCATCAGTTGTATATATGCCTGTGGATATTTCACTTTCTGCTCCCATCCATCTATGAGTGAGTACCTATGAGCATAGGCAGTATTCCTACAGATTTGAATGTTATTAGTAATACACACATTTATCATCTTCCGAAGGCTGTGTCTGTATGAATGTGCATGTGTGTGTGTGGCGCATGAAGCACAAGGGATGGTAAAAGTGTGTTTCTGAAATCCAGATGTTACGGGAGTAATGTGGGGGGAGGATGCTCCGGACATACTAAATCTTTTGCACTTCATCTCATCCTCTTTAACCTCAGGAGAACCATAGATTTTGCTTTTGGACCCTCTAGCATACAACTGCTGGATCCTGTCCTGAACTCATCCTCCTGTGTGACCTCTCCTTGGCCTTCTTTCTCCTCTAGTCTGTGGAGCCCAGGGAGGCTGCCTGTTACTGTCTCTAACCACCTTGGCCATGATGTCAACCCAAAGAAGTGACCATCCCATCTCCTTCCTTTTTCCCCACCCAAAAGTCATTTCCTCTTAGTTCATTACCTGGGATTTTGATGCCTGTGTTCCCTCTGCCTTATTGATACACACAGAGAAAAAAAAAAAGGAACTTCTTGAAATTCCCCAGAAGGTTGTGAGAGTTGTTTTCAGTGTTGCAACTTGGAACAAGTCAGTTTCTAGTTTAAGTTTCCATCAGAAAGCTTGGTAGGAGTAGGGTATATAAGCTCCAATAGTAGCAGCAGCAGCAGAAGAAACAAACGGTTTCAGACCCAGGGAACACTGCAGCCTGACCAGAAGCAAGGTAAGCACTTGCCCAAGCCCTGCCACCCCTTCCACAGGCCCACAGGCTGTCCAAGGGTAGACACCATTCATGTGCTACCCCTGTACCAGGCATTGTGGAGTGGGTGAATTCCTAGAAGCATTCCTGGTGACTTACCTGCTGGGACACTAGTGAAAAGTCAGTGCTTTGGGGATTAATATACAAAGTATTCATTTTAAAAGTCAACTAATAATAATTGTATATTAAGGTCTGTGAACAAATGCACATTTTATAGAAAGGTTTGTCTTGTTTTAAAGTGGTATGTATATAAAAGTGTGTTCCTCAATATTAATGCTCATAAGTTAAAGGATTGTATAAAGTGAGTGGTGCTTCCCTTATTATTGTAAACTTTTTAAAAGCCTTTTATTCAGTAAGTAATAATGAATCCAATAAGTAAATGAATTCATTCTTATACCTCATAATTGAATGTTATAAGCATAGTTGGTCCCATATTTGTCGTGGGCTTGTGACAGTCAACTGGATTGACAGTTAAGTTATCCAGATCTTTTGGATTAACTAATCACTTAAAAAATGGAAAGCAACACCAATGTTTAAAACTACTTTCTGAAGTTTAAAATCTGTGAGAAGGAAAAATAAAAGATAATCTTTACTGTGTCTTATAGTTGCCTAGGTAAATCGTGTGCAATAATTTTCAGGTTAAAAAAATAATGATCAGGGCTTCCCTGGTGGCGCAGTGGTTGAGAGTCCGCCTGCCGGTGCAGGGGACACGGGTTCGTGCCCCGGTCCGGAAAGATCCCACATGCCGCGGAGCGGCTGGGCCCGTGAGCCATGGCCGCTGGGCCTGCGCGTCCGGAGCCTGTGCTCCGCAACGGGAGAGGCCACAACAGTGAGAGGCCCGCGTACCGCAAAAAAAAAAATAAATAAAAATAATGATCAGTTTAAAATATCATTTTAACAAAGAGATTACTAAACCTGAGCTGATGGCCCACTTTTTTCAAATAAGGAATTTCAAGGTATTAGAAAGAATTTGGGCAGCCTCTTAGAGTTCATTTTACTGGAGTCTGAAATTTTACTATTTCTGTCCATTCATTCTTCTAATAATTAATGAAATCCCTCTGAGCTAGACTCTCCCTGCTAGACTCCAGGGACATAGTGTGGAATAAGACAGACATGATCACTGCCATCAGAGAGCTCAGTGTGGTGGGGAAGACAAACATGAAAGAAGTAACTATATGATTGCAATTGTGTTATGTAAGCGCTGTCAAAGGAGGAATGGGGCTTTGAGAGGAAACAGCCAGGAGTCCTGACTTCATCAGGGCACCATGCTGGATACTTTATGTGAATTCTTTCATTACCTCTTCATCACAGCAGGGTTCCCATTTTACAGATTAAGAGTATGAGGCTCAAAGACTTGTCAAGAGTCAAGTGACTTGTCCAGAGTCACACACCTAACAAGTGGCAGAGCTGGGATGCCAACACAGCGCTGCCTGTCTCTAGAAATGGGACCCTTTGCATATGCTACACAAGCCTTCTGTGACTATGTCTTTTTATTTTTAAATAATAATTCTCTTTTCTAATTAAAAAGAAATGAACAAAATAAAACTTAAAAAAGAGATGCCTAGTCAAGTGTCACTGGCATGCCCATGGTGGCACCAGAGTTAGGGAGCCTTAACATACCACAGGACCTGGGGTCCCTGCGTCCCTCATACAAGGGTTTCAAGAGTTTATAAAACCTATGAAATTACATTTTAAAACGTTTAATCCTTAAATCTCTCAAATTTAGCAGGCCGAGAAAATGTGATCTGTGGGATACAACCAAACAACCCTTTGAGATGGGTATTATGTCCATTTTACAGCTGAGGAGACTGAGGCTTAGAAAGTAATTTGGCCATTATCATATGATTAGTGAGTGGTCAAACCGGAATCCAAGCACTTGGTATCAGATGATCTAGAAAACAGCAGGGTAACTGCATGCTGCCCCTTTTTGGTTTCCCCTGGGTTTGATTAAGAAAGTGACCCACCACCATCTCTACCTTCTGCCAGTGTCCTGTGGTTTAAAATGTAGGTGATACAAAAATGGGAGCTGTTTCTTAGAACCATCACCAGGGCTCCCTTGACCCTAAAGTGTTGTTCACCTGAAATTCTCAGATGCATCTGAGGCCCAGAGGGGAAGTGCTGGGCACTTAGCCAAAGGGAAAATCCCAGTGTTAAGAGAGCATAAAGGATTCACCAGGAGGTGCCCGGAATCTCTACCATTTCCATTCCCAGAGTGCTGACATCTGAGTTGTATAGGCCTGTGCAATTGCAGTACCTCTGTGGGCATTTCCCTACAGCCAGGCATGACTTTTTTGTTTATCCATCACAGACAACACAGAGAGAAATCAAATTTTTCCTTTATCTCTTCTGCTGGGTACAAGCTAACACATTTGGTTGGCTTCTATAATATGTCATCTCATTGCATTCTCCCAACAACCCTTTGAGATGGGTATTATACCCATTTTGTAGATGAGGAGACTGAGGCTCAGAGAGTAATTTGGCCGATCTCACACAACTAATGAGTGGTGCAACCAGAATTCAAGTCCATGCTGCTGGACTCCAAGCCTACAAATGTACTAACTGGTGCTCCATGGCAACTAGAACTTTGCTACAGTCATAACTTGGACTAAATTGATAGATGTGCCCTTGAAAGTTGCGTGCTGCAGTGACAAGAGTGCTGACAAGAGTGTACAGGAAGGCCTGACTTCTGCTCCTGACTCTGCCACTCACAACCTTTATGATATAAGGGAATAAAATACGTGGCAAAGTTCCCCTAGGATTAGCAGCAGTTCTGACAAAGCCATGATTTGTCAATATTCTGTTACCCCAACCAAGGGGTGCTTATTTTTAAGGTATTTCACAGAAAACTGTGAAAAGATTCTTGTTCTTCATATAGCCCAGTGGTTTCTGAAACCATGTTCCTACAGAACGTCAGTGTTCTCCAAGATGGAAGGAGGTGAATCAGACTGAAAATAAATAATAATCATCTCCACCTAATTCACAGGTGGGGTGTAATTGTCAGTCTGAAGATTTTCATAAACGCTGGATACTAATCTAGACTGAGTTTCATTATAAGTGAAACTGATTTAGCACAAAAGTATGCATTTCATTTTCATGTTGAATATATCAATATTCTATGGTCTTCTTCCAAAGAAGGGGCTCTGAACCTTGAACATGGATTAAACCAATGGATCTGAAAAAGTAGTCCTCAGACCAGCAATATCAGCTTCCCCTGGAAACGTACAGGAATGCAGACTCTCAGGCCCCACCAGACCTGCTGAATCAGACATTCTAGGGTCAGGGTGGGAATGGGGGCCAGCAATCTGTGCTTTAGCAAGGCTTCCAGGTTATTCTGACATATGCTCAAGTTTGAGAACTACTGGTTACCTTATGTGGGAGGAAATAATCTTTGTGTTTGGAACAGTTACAGTCTTAAGCAGGGAGAGAAAGGAAACCTCACCAACAAGGGCTGGACTCACTGCCAGAACTTGAAAGATCACTTCAGTATTACTCCCTATGCCCCCCAACCCAAGTCCTTTAGTCCTGGGTGTCACCGCACATACTGCCTTGTGCTGCTGTAATACGGGTATGTAGCTCATCTCCCCTACTGGAGGGTAGGCATTTAACACACTGACTTAAGAAATATTTGTTGAATGAAAGTATTTGCTCCTAGAAGTCGGGGTCCAGGTAAAAATCATTTTTCACTCTCAGCTGCTCTAGCTCAGTGCCCTTTACACAGGAAGTACCAAGTAAATAATGACTGAATGTTGATCTAGACAAGTCACATTCCTTCTCTGAGCCTTAGGTTTCTCATCTTAAAAATAAGAGCATCATATCAGATAGCTGGCCATAAGGTCTTTCAGCTGCAGATCGTCTGCGCTTCTCTATTTGGAGATGTTCTTACCCAGAGACTGGCAGAGGGCTCCTGGAATTCACTGAGTATTAACCTGACAGTGTAGAGAAGAAAGAGGAAGATAAAGATTAAAGACAATGTACATAGAATGTGAATATGGTTTCCAAAGGTGATTGCATAACTACTGACATTCTCTCTTCTCTTATCCCTCCTCTTCTTTCTCTTTTCCTCTGTCTCCTCCTCTGTTTCTCCCCCTCCTGCAGATGTACCCTCAGCAGTTGGTTGTCTCCTGGTTTTCCCTGGTTTTGCTGGCATCTCCCATCATGGCTATATGGGAACTGGAGAAAAATGGTAACCAGCCTTTCCTGATTCTCTGTGAAGGCCCCAGGATCTAAGACAGGACTGTCAGGCAGCCCCTGCTGGGAAATCAGACTGAAATGGGCGGGCCTTGGGTCTTCCTAGTGAAAGCCATCACTCTGGGATAACACGGGCCCTATGTCCTTGTTCTACCTTTGAGGGTATCTATTATTGTATGGCTTGAGGGTATCTATACTGTTTGGCTTTCATGTTAGATGCCAGAGAAGAAGATTTTTATGGACTATGGTGGGAAAAGAGATATGGATTTTGTCAGTATTACTAAAAACCAGCTGTATCATATGATTAAGATTCCAAAGTGAAAGATTAGAAAAGTATAAGAACTATGTTCTAACATCTTCCACTCCACCACGCAATATTACCCCCTCAGTTGGCACCGAGATGACTTACCTCTGACCAAGCACTTTGGGGAAAGCATGGAATTTAGACCCACACTGACTTGGGTTCAAGGCTGATTCTGCCACTTATTGGTTATGTGACCTTGAGCTGGGTCACCTCTGAGCCTGAGTTCCCTCGACTGTAAACTGAGGATTACGAAGTGATATCTACTGCATAGATTATTAAATGTACTAGTGAATGCAGAAGACAACTCAACAGATAATGAAGTGATAGTAAATGTTAATTAGTATTATTGTTTTGGTTATTTAAAATAATGTCTCTGGTGATTCAGGAGAACCTGTTGACTTTCCCAGTGATCAATAAAAATTATTAGTAGAATAATAGATAGGTATTATTAGAATAAGGTGCTCCCTCTATCCTTCTAGTATCTCACACACGGTAAGTATGTATTAACTGATTGTTAGTTGTTCCTGAAAGACGCTCAGATATTTCTCATTGAAGCCAACATAATAATGTTGGCAATTACTGTCTTTAATAATAAAATAATAATAATAGTTGATATTTATTGAGGCCAGCATCTCATTTAATTCTCACCACAACCATAAGAGATAGGGACTGTGTGTACCCCATTTTACAGATATTAAAAATAGAGGCCACAGAGATTAACTAACTTACCCAATTTCACATACCTGGTAAGGGTAGAACAGGAACTTGATCCCAATTCTGTCTCACTTCAACGCTTATGAACTTAAGTATTTGAAGAAGGTTTTACCAGAATGACATGAGCAATCGTTTCCTCTGTCCTTGGACAGCTGAGCAAGAGGAAATAGGCATACATTTAAAATGAAGACATTGCAGCTGATGATGAGAAATGATCTTTCAATAGTGAGGAGAATACAACACTAAACTGGGTCCCTGAAAGAAATTTGGGGCTCTTCCTCCATTCTTAAGAATTTCTGGAAGATGACAGTCCAGCCATCCCTGCTCTGCCCCAGGAGGTTCTGAGTGTTTTAGACCCTCCCTTGAATAAGGACAAAGCCCTGAGCCAGATGATTATGCCAGATTCCTTCCAACCCTGGGATTTTTAGTGAGCTCAGGAGCTTTGGCCCTTTCATAGTACACCCTTAGTTACTTCTGATTTAGTAAACCACAGAAATTCCAGAAAGTCAATGTGAGAAACACTGAGAGGGCGTGCAGCTTTGGAGACAAGATGAGATGCAGCTAAGCATTAGGTTCTAGATGTGCCTCATCAGGCTGCCGCCTGCAGCTGTTTCCCCTGCCCTTGGGCAAGGGTCTTCGGCTTCTGAATCTTAGTTGTGACAGGAAAATAGCCTTGCTGGTCAGTCACCAGTGGGACACAGAGAAACCAGAGAAAGCCAAAGGTGCCACATGGTTTTATGTCAGCACAGCTGACCATTTTCCAAGAGTTGGGGCCCAGATGCTTTTTACCTCTTGTCTCTGTTACCCATTCAGTAGTTTTAAAGCCCTTTGATGTCAAGTGGGAAGTTTATATTACACAACAGCTTTACATTTGGACGCCAATCACAAGAGCCAGCAGTTACAGCTCATTTAAGGGCAGTGTCAAGCTCTTATATAAATTAGCTTATGTGATCCACATCTCCACCTTCTGGATCAAGTACTAATATGTTGCTTATTTTAAAGATAATGACCCTGAAGCTTAGAGTAATTGAATGCCTTGCCCAAGGCCACAGGCCAGTGTAAGAGACAGAGCTGAATCCTAACTCAGACCTGTGTGGTTCCAACATCCAGGCTTTTCACCGCTGTGGCTCTCAAACTAGAGTGGGTTTCAGAATCTTCTGGAGAGGTTAAAAACAGGTCACTGGGCCCGTCTCAAAGTTCTTGATTCAGCGACTGAGAATTTGCAATGCTAACAGAGTCTCACGTGCTGCTGGTAGTAGTTGGATGATCATGCTTTGAGAAGTACTGCATTAAACAATTCTATTTAATTAATAATTGATGCATGAATGAATGAATGAAGATTTCATGTGAAATACTCTTTGAAATACTATATTAGGCCATTCCTCAAGTGCCAGTTTAGATACTGGTATTAAAGGTTCAATGCAGGGAATTCCCTGGTGGTCCAGTGGTTAGGACTCTGCACTCTCACTAGCAAGGGCCGGGGTTCGATCCCTGGTCAGGGAACTAAGATCCTGCATGCTGCACGGTGCAGCCAAAAAAAAGATCCAATGCAAAGCTGCAGAGACAGAAGTTCTGAGATATAACTCTTGTGCTTCTCACTTGATGTAACCTTGCTTCACCTCTTGGTCTCAGTACCCTTCTCTATAAAATGGGAAGATTAAGATCTACTGAACTGCCTCTAAGAAGGTAAAATAGCTTTTAAAAACACAGAGAGAATGAAAATCTCCATTGGTGAGTTTCACGCAGTTGGAAATAAATCCTTCAATCCCCGTGGAAAATTGGAAGGCATTTTCTCATGCAGTTGTCTGACCTTTGGTGTGTGAATAACAATAACAACCAATGCTGAGTGATAGTTTCTGTGCTAAGTGTTTTACACGCTTTTTTCATTTAATCCTCACAGCCAAACCTACAAGGCAGATACTATTATTATTGTCATTTTACAGACAAAGAAACTGAGGCTCATGGTAATTACGTATCTTTCTCCAAATTCCCCAGCCAGCTATTGGGGACAGGATCTCAGTCCTGGTCAGTCTTTCTCAACACTTATTCTCTCTGAATGTGAACTGTGCTGGAAGTTTCTTACATCCACCAGGCCTTCGGGAAAGAATATTGTGCTGTTTGCATTTTTCAGTATATCAAGGTTTTCCTCATCTGCCAGCTAATCAGAGGTTAATTATTCATGGCAGCCTGGCAGTTAATGAGCTTATGGCAGCTATTAAACTCTGCTTCTCTCTTCCACAACCTTGAACTCAAGTGGTGCCCAAAAACCTGAGATCATCTTACCAAGCATTTGCTGTTATGAGCA
Organism: Orcinus orca; assembly: GCF_937001465.1. Taxonomy (NCBI): domain Eukaryota; kingdom Metazoa; phylum Chordata; class Mammalia; order Artiodactyla; family Delphinidae; genus Orcinus; species Orcinus orca. The sequence continues at coordinate 39,025,728 of NC_064561.1, forward strand.
AGGTTGTGCTGCTTTAGCCATCCAGATACCGAGTAATCCAAAAATCACAGTCTGGTTCTCCAATCCCTGTGCTCTCCAGTTTATGTTGTAGAATTGGATTGGTATCCTGACGCCCCTGGAGAAATGGTGGTTCTCACCTGCGATACCCCTGAAGAAGATGGCATCACCTGGACCTCAGACCAGAGTGATGAGGTCTTGGGTTCTGGCAAAACCTTGACCATCCAAATCAAAGAGTTTGGAGATGCTGGGCAGTACACCTGTCACAAAGGAGGCGAGGTTCTGAGCCATTCGCTCCTGCTGCTTCACAAAAAGGAAGATGGAATCTGGTCCACTGATATCTTAAAGGACCAGAAAGGTAATTCCATTCCCTTGGGTAGCATCAATTTTCTCTTTTGCTCCATAAGAGATAAAAAAATTAAAAATTTAAAAGGCAAGACATGGTTAGTATAGTTAATGAAGTAATACCAAGTGTCTTACTGAAACCACCCGAAACCTACATTTTCCTTTGCTGTACACTTTGGGTTATCAACCATCAAAATCTCCTGTTGAGAGAGTTTCATGGGAAGTCTAGATGCTTTTCCTGAGGTTCTTTTTAAATAACAGTGATATTATTGGATGGCTAATGGGAGTTAGTTAATGTGCATAGTGTGTAACTCAGCACTGGGCTGATAGCCTTGAAAAATATTAATACCCCCCTCCGATATGTTGGGTGTGTGGCATACAGAATCAGCATCCTATTGGGACATTCCCAGTCCTCACTGACTGTCTGCCTGGGGAACAGCAGATTTTCCAAGGAAATAAATGGAAGATCTTCACTCTTGTACCATTTGGTGGCCTGTGATTCATCGCAATAAAAATCTTTGCAATTTAAAAGAAAGAAAACCCCTAAATATTGAATTCTTGTTCTTTTCAAATCCAGAGCCCAAAAATAAGAGCTTTATAAAATGTGAGGCAAAGAATTATTCCGGACATTTCACCTGCTGGTGGCTGACAGCAATCAGTACTGATTTGAAATTCAGTGTCCAAAGCAGCACAGGGTAAGTGAAACCACTCGGGTTTCTCAGCATTTTGCTAGAACTTTCTCAATAAGAAAATAAGGGCAACCTAGCAATGGCCCATCAGTTAATGATAAGGGAGAAAATAAAGCCAATCCTATATTTTTAACCCCCCATCCACACACACACACCCTTGCCTAAATTAGGGAAAGAACATGGAGATTTAAGCTAATTGCCTGAACAAATGTATGCATTAGAACAGGATATTATTGGGGCCTGGGAAGAGCCTCTGCTGTGTTTGAACCCACTCATCCAAATTGCCTGGCAATGCCTCATTAAGGCTCATAGCACCACGGCAGGGGTGGGGATGGCGGTGATAAAAGGGGAAATTGAAGCTGTGAAGGACTTGCCGAAATTGCACCTCCAGTCGAAAATAGAAACAAGAGCTCTAGGCATAGATCTTGCAAGCCCTGAGGCTGACTCCAAAACTCTGTGAGGCCTCTAGAAATTTTCCCAGGGCCACTTCAATTCCTTTTTCCTCTGCTGACACCACCAATCTGAAGTTCACTGTTTGTCCTATGCAGCTGGGCTTACCCCAAGAAACCAATTCCCTTAATACAGAACCTACATTAACCCTCTGTGTGACTTCCTTCCCTCTCATCAAAGTTCCCAAACAGTGTAGGATAACAGAGTAAACCCTAGGTGATCATCCTGACCTGGCCACTATTTAACTGAGTAAATTAACCTTTGGGGTCTTACTATTCTATCTTTAACATGAAAATGCTTACTAAAGAAATGCTTATACAAGTGCAGAGAGACATAGATGCAAGAGTTCATTGTGGTGTTCTTGGTGATCAGCAGGGCAAATGTTAAGTAAAGTGTGGTACATTATACCCCAGCGTAATGTGCAGTCCTCAAAGTGAATAACCCAATCCATGTGGTCTGTCATGGAGCACCCCCCATAATATGTTCAGAAGGGGGAAAGATGGTTGCAGAATTATGTACACCAAGTTTTATATATATATATATATATATATAATTTGATATTATTTCATAAAAATAAAATCTATGTGTGTATATATAGATAAATATGTGTGTATGCATATATATTGATACATGTGGATATATGATTGCTTTGAATATTCACAGAATAATGTCTGGAGGGCTACAACAAGCCAGGAATAGTATTTATATCTAAGGAGTGACATTAGGGTTAAAAAGGGGATTAGGGTTAAAAGAGACATACACATTTCATTTATACACCATCTTTATCTTTTTAATTTTTTAAAATTGGTATGTATTGATTTTGTCATTAAAATCCAGAAAATGAGTTAAAAATTTTAATAAGGAGATTTAACCAGGAGCTTTGGATCTAAAAGTTTTCAGATTCATTTAAGCCAGAGGCAAACATTTGTATTGGGTTGGCCAAAAAGTTCATTAGGGTTTTTCTGTAAGATCTTATGGAAAAACCTGAACGAACTTTCTGGCCAACCCAATTATTACCTCTCAAAGCAACGCTTGTTCTCATGGGGAGGGCAGCTTCTTACCCCCTTGAGAGAAATCAAACCAGTTGGAGAAATTTTGTCCTCAGACAGCTGTCTGGTTACAACAGCTAGGGACGTGCCTGCAATCATGTGACACAGGATAATATCTGTCTTTGATTTCAGCTCCTCTGACCCCCGAGGGGTGACGTGTGGAGCAGCGACGCTCTCAGCAGAGAGGGTCAGAGTGGACCACAGGGAGTATAAGAAGTACACAGTGGGGTGTCAGGAGGGCAGCGCCTGCCCAGCAGCCGAGGAGAGCCTGCCCATTGAGGTCGTGGTGGAAGCTGTTCATAAGCTCAAGTATGAAAACTACACCAGCAGCTTCTTCATCAGGGACATCAGTGAGTTTGCTTGATTATATGTGCTTAATAAAGATAGATGCCGGTTCATCACATGTTAACAATGCTCCATGCACTGGGGCTAGGGGTTTATACGCATTCTCTCTTTTACTCTGCATCCCGCCCCGAAAAATAATTATAATGTAGATACAATTGTCTGCATTTTAAGGAAGAGGAAATTGAGTCCTAGCTAGGTTAAACAACTTGCCCCAGAACTCACACATAGCAATTCAGACCTGGATCTGCCCCGCTAGAAAAAGCAGGCTCTTGGCTACACTTCTATTCTGCTGCTCAGGCCCCTTCCATGATGAATTCAAGAGCAGCCCCTCAAGCATAACATTCATATGCAGAACCAGAGCTTCCCCTACTAACTGCAATTATTCCCAACCAATCTTTCTGTAGCATTTGAAAAAGAGATTTCTTTATTGGAATATAAACCCCTCCAAAATGGATGTCTGTTTTTTCAGTTGGAAGATGGAGATTTTTGCCATTTGTCATTTCCTTTACCATTTATCCAGTGAACATGCATCATGAAATAAAAAGTGATAGAATCACAGAAGCTGCTCTAGCATTTGTGGGGAGATTGCCTTTGGTGGAAAGGAGAGGGTGGGGTCTTGTTCACATAGGGTACCAAGGAAGGTCTCTATGAGGAGGTGGCATTTAGCTGAGTCCTAAAGGAAAGAAAATGCCACTGTGTTGAGAAGAGGAAAGAATATTTGTGGAGTATCTGCTAGGAGTCTTGGTCTTTGTGTGGAGAGGTGCTAGATCCAGAGAGCCCAAGCCCATTCCATGGACTCTCTCCCCTCCCCCTCCCCTCCTAGAAAAATGTACACTACTCGAGGACAGAGTCTTTCTGACACTCACTGTTGTGCTTTCCATGCACAGTCCAGTGGCTGTCACATAATGGGGGCTTTTTATTGAATGAATGAGTGACCGAGCATAGAGACAATTTGGCTGTAACTGCCACAGAACAAGTCGGTGTCAGATTCCACGAAAGGGCTAAAGAAAGAGCACTAAGTGGAAAATCTCTCATGTGGTCCCCAGCAAGAGGCTCAGCCTAATTCCGAGTTTGGTGCAGAGGGGGATTGATTACAGAGAGGGTGGTCCTTCACTGCAAGCCCAGACGTGAGTGTCTTGTCTCTAAGAACTTTCCTCTGAGCACCACGCAGAGGTGGTTCCACCACCAGGGCCCCTGTGACTGCGCAGGGATGAGAAGGATTCTGAGCCTCTCTCAGGTTCAGCGATAGAGGAGGCAGCAGTTGGTGACGGCTGCCTTGTACAGGCACCAGCGTGAGCGCCAGCCGCAGGGGTGTCTCACGTCTGCCAACCAGGTGCTCAGAGAAGTTAAGTAACTATGATATGGACTCAGAGCTGGTCAAAGGCGAAAGGGGGACCAGAAGCCAGAACTATGTTACCCCAAAGCCCCATTAGCAAAATAAAGGGTGTTTCTCTCTCTTCCACAGTCAAACCAGACCCACCCAAGAACCTGCAGCTGAAGCCATTAAAGAATTCCCAGCATGTGGAGGTCAGCTGGGAGTACCCTGACACCTGGAGCACCCCACATTCCTACTTCTCCCTGACATTTTGTGTTCAGGTCCAGGGCAAGAACAAGAGAGAAAGGGTAAGATGTGATTCAGGTGCTGTCTATTCTGTAGTCAGGTTTATGTAGGCCCACATCAAGGAGATTAATGATGATAATAGCAGCGAATGTTTATTTGGCACTTTCTATGTGCCTGAAACAGTGCTAAGGGTTTTCCCTGCGTATCTCACTTAATTCTCACAGTAACCCTAGAAAGGCAGGCAGTGTTACTCATACCACTTCACTAGTGAAGATTTTGAAGCTCAGAGAAGTTAAGTGACTTGCCCAAGGTCACCCAGCTAGAAAGTGGCACAACCAGGACACAAAGGCCATGCACCTAACACCCTACTGCCACCAGTATGGTTGAACATTATCTTGCTCTCAGAATTGGTCCTGATATAGGAAATCTGGGCTCTAGGAGCCTAAAAATGTTTCAAATTGACAAATATAATGGGTGATAGAACATTCATGCTGTGTCTCATCCAAAATAGATAATTCCCGGCTGTTCCATATATTGTGAAATTATCTTATTGAACAGAATGTTGGCTAAGACAATGGCTTTCAAACTTTCTTGCCTGAGCATCATAATCCCAAGGTTCTAGAGGCCCTCTTATAGAGCCTGAGACTCCTTGGGCCAGTTTTAGAAATCACTAAACAAAGGCCTTATTCGGCACAGTGTTTAGCACGTGGTAGAAATTCAGTGATTCAGGTACTCCCTGAGAATTTTTTTGTGGAAGGGAAGGGCTATTCTGGAGTAGATTTTACCTAAAAATTATTTAAAATCTTGATATGTACTTCCCAATATAAGATCTATATTATTAATAGGTAGTATTTATAGAGCACTTTCTGCATGGTTAAATACCTTGCTACTTTAACTTTTACAACTCTATGAGGGAGTAAGTATTATTATCCCTCTCTTACAAATGAGGAATTGAGAAACAGAGAGTCTAAGATATTCTCCTGTGTCCACATAGCTAATAAATAGCAATGCCTGGGCTTGAACACAGATTTTATTCTGATAAAAGGATCAGGATATGGAATTTCAGAATATCCAGGGGACAGCAAATCTGTCTCAGTCCCACCACTGACCTAGTACTGCGGTGTGTGCACATGGGGCCTTCATGCAAGGCAACTGTGCTAGAAAGATGAAAACTGGACCAAACAATTTCTCCCTCAGGGCTTTGGACTTATAAAGTAGAAAAGCCGCATCTGTGTTCAGAGCTGCTGTCAGTAGGTGGCACAAGTTCTACACACACCCCTATGAACTGCGAGTGTGGTGCCCTGAGACCAAGGTGTGGCTGTTTTGGGAGATTGTACTTTGCCAAAATATGCCCAGCCCACCTTGTGATTGCGTTGCCAAAAATTTCCCTCTCCTTTGCAGAAAGATAAACTCTTCACGGACAAAACCTCAGCCAAGGTCACGTGCCACAAAAATGCCAACATCCGCGTGCAAGCCCGGGACCGCTACTACAGCTCATACTGGAGCGAATGGGCATCTGTATCCTGCAGTTAGGTGAGCAAGCCTGCGAAGCCCAGCCCAGCCCTGCACACTCAGTTGTACCCAGGTGCAGGACAATGGTGGGGGCTGTGTGGGACAGGAAAGAGGGGGTGGGATGCCCAACACGCAGTCACCAGAGGCAGAAACATACATTTGTTCATTAACAGATACTTATTGATGCCCATAGTATTCCAAGCAGTATGCTGGGCACAGGGACACTGCAGTAAAGAAAGCAGGCACAGGTCCTGCCCTTCCGGAAGGGAAGGCAGTGGGAGAGAGAAGTAGCCAAGAGTCAGAGCATAGGTATCCTGCAAGCTGTTTCCAGGAATTAGAATCTTATCTGGAGACCACTGGGGGCCACTGAAGGGCTTTAAGAAAGGAAATGACATGATCAGATATTCTTTTAAGAAAACTCTCGAGGGCTTCCCTGGTGGCGCAGTGGTTGAGAGTCCACCTGCCGATGCAGGGGACACGGGTTCGTGCCCCAGTCCGGGAAGATCCCACATGCCGCGGAGGGGCTGGGCCCGTGAGCCATGGCCGCTGAGCCTGCGCGTCCGGAGCCTGCGCGTCCGGAGCCTGTGCTCCGCAACGGGAGAGGCCGCAGCAGTGAGAGGCCCGCGTACCACAAAAAAATAAATAAATAAATAAGAAAACTCTCGAGACTTCCCTGGTGGTCCAACGGTTAAGACTCCGCGCTCCCAATGTAGGGGGTACGGGTTCGATCCCTGGTTGGGGAACTAAGATCCCACATGCCTCAATGCACGGCCAAAAAAAAAAAAAAGAAAGAAAAGAAAAGAAAACTCTCAAGATAGCCTCTGGTAAGCATGGTATCAGCAAAATCCTAGGCCACATAAGAAAGGGCTGGACCCTTCTGACGAGGAACCCCCAAAATCCAACTGCCCCAGATAATGTGTTGTGTGAAATAAGAAGGGTTTGCTACTGAATTTCAAATCCTCGTAGACACTCGCCATTCTTTTTCAGGTTTTAACCTCAGGATGAAACTTTGGAAGAAAAGTGGAAGACATTATGCTAAATTTTTAAAAGGTGCAATGGAACAGGACCTCCCCCTAAAGATATTTTCTACCAATTTGCTTTTTTTTTTTTTTTACGATTATAAAGATATCTTTGCTGTATTTTTATATTTAAATGCTAAATGCCCACCGAAACAATCAGCTAATTTATTTATACAGTTTACAGCTAGCAGGTCACAGCTGACTTTTATGTTATTTACCTATTTAAGTAATTTATGTATTTATTAATTTTTACTGTTATTTAACATTTGTGTGCCAAGATATATGTTTCATATACTCATGACCTGATTTATAAGGAATGGGCCCTATTATGCAAAATGTGAATTTATGTGTTATTTATACTGACAACTTTTCAATCGAGGCTGCAAGTGCATCAGTTTTATGGCAACCAGTAAGAACACAGTGTTCTGATGCCAGCGCCATAATATATTTGTAATGGATTAGAACACAAGAGATAGTTAAATAGACATAGAGATACAAACTCTTTGAGGAGGTCCTGGAGAGCAGATATTAGTTCCCGTGTCCATGAAGACTTCCTTGAAGTAGTGGTGATAATTCAGAGCTGTTTGCACCTCTAAACAAGTTTAGTCTTTGGATGCCTGAAATTAGAAAGAGCTAAAAATGATGATTGGAATTGAAATTCAGCTTCACCCTTCCTGACAGCCCCTGCCCCCTTCTATCTGTAAGACGAAGGAGAATGACGTGGAGATATCGTAAGTGTCTGGAAAGTAAAAAGATCTTATGATTCAAGAGAGAAGACAAGTGTAGTTATAGCTAAGGACAAAATTGTCAGAATTGCCAGTTGTTCCTTAATAGGCACACAAAGAAGCAGACAGATGCGGAGAAAACAGCCATGAATCTCTTACTTGTTAGCATGAGGGAACACGACAAGCGGATATGACTAGAAAGTTCCGAGCCATTAAAATGCTACTTTTAAGTAATGAATGTGCTTTTTGTAAAATGATTCCATTTATTTTCTGTTTACTTATTTATTTTTATATTCTGATGGTGAATAAAAATATAACTCTTCTTTGCAATAATATTTTGGGCTTTCTCAGTTGACTGGGTATCCTGTTCCCACGCTTACCAGGGCTGTGTTATTTTTCCCTTACCATGAAGGTAAGGACTTCCCCACAGGACTGCCCCACCATGAAGCAATTTCATTTCTGGTTTTGCACAATGGGCCCTTTCCCTTTATAGGAAAGTCAGTGTCTTGCCAAGCTCAGGAAATGTCCCTGTGATCTGACCACGGGGGACTCTGCAAGGGCACTAAACTGCATTATGCCCATTCAGGGGTTGGATACTCTTGCTTCTGTCACCTTCTAACCTGGAATCAACTCTACTGGTTTCCAAAGCATCATGAAACAAATTTCCCACCTGATAGAGCCATGGGCAGCCCATCCCATAGGTCCAACTCCAGTGTTTATGGAGGGTTTGCCATCTGTCTGGCCAATGGCTAGGCCCTGGGGTTGAGGAGTTCCAAAACACTTTGGGTTTGCCACCCCGAAACAGTGCCCACTCCTGGCAAAGCCTATAAGACTGGGATGAAAAGTTAACTTCAATACCACGAAATGTGAAAATATTCAGTGTACATGGTGTATATGGTGCCCTGGGGTAAAAATGAAGAAGGATCAGTATAACCTGGAGTCACCCAGGAAGACTCGACAGAGAAGGGGAGGTGCCCACTTTGGGCTCAAAGGATGGCCAGGGCCTGCCAGTTCCTCGGAACTGGCAGGCCCTGGCCACGAAAAGAACAAGTGGTGGGATCAGAGAGAATGGTGTCCATTCTCTGCTATCTTCAAAAGCCAAGTGCACACATCTGGCTTCCTTGCAATGGCAAGGTAATTATAATAGGGATGTTTGTTTACATTCCTTATTTTAAGTGTCACCTGGACCCCTTATTGCACTCTACTCCTGGCCTGGAGGGATAGTGTAAAATTTCTATCATTCTAATCCAACATTTGAAACATATCATCTTGTGTTAGTAAACCCACACTTGATAGCACATGGGTGGTTAGTAACAAGTATGCATTCTTCTAAGGGCCTTTCATCTAGAGATACCAAAATGCTTACTGGGCACTTAATGAACAACAGTAAACAAGAAAAACATAATCGCATTTCATAAGCACAGAGACCTGGGGACATTTCCCAAAACTTCTGGCAAGCCTGGGGCACCGCTCAGGTGCCCTGGCTCCACCAATGCCCAGTGCTTTCCTAACACAGCCTCTTAGCAGTTGATTAATTTCAGTTACATGTAAGCAATGCAGAGTTTTTCTCTTTGAAAAATATTCTCCAGGACAGTCCTTTCTACTGGGAAACTAGCCACTACAAATGCATCAAATGTCCTAGCAAAAGAGCTCAGGACGGGGCACCGGGAGCCTGGGCCCTGGGCCTACCCAGCCCTGCTATGTGACCATGTAACCTTCGGCAGGTCACTGGACACAATCAGTTCTCACTCCCAACTGCCTTCTTCCCTGATGTCCCTCCTCAGCTCAAAGGTTGGGAAGCTAAGTAATCACTTTTCCAGTTGCTCTTGCTGCCCAGCAAGGTCATGAGACCCAGTTCTGGCTCATGAGATGTAAGAAAATTCTTCTGGGGGTTTTTCTGTTAAAAGACAGAGCTATGGCTTACATCACCCTTCCCCTCCTTCTTCCTCTCTTCAGCAGATGAAATTTAAGAAGTCTCAGAGGATGCCTTGCACCCAGGATAGAAGCCATCATGCTAAGACAGGAAAGATAAAAAGACTCTGGGACCCTAGTGATATCATCAAGGAACTGAACCAACCCCTGTGAGTACCTACCCCAGCCGTCTTGTTGTGTTAGAAAAGCAGACCCATATTTGTGTTTTTTTAATTGTGGTAAAATACACACAACATAAAATTTACCATTTTAACCATTTTTAGGTGTAGAGCTCAGTGATATTAAGTACAGCCACATTGTTGTACAACCACCACCACCATCCATCTCCAGAACTTACTCTTCTTCCCAGACTCTGTACCCATTAAACAACGACTCTCTGTTTTTAAAATAGAAAATGAATAAACTGAAAATTGAATAAAGACATCCTCCTAAACATTCAGATCCTCATCTATGAGAGGCTGTTGGCCAAGTCAGAAAAAGGAGCCAGGCCAGCACAGGAAGGGACTGACATCAGAAAATCTGGTTCTGCCCCTTACAGCTGGTGCGACCTTGGGGAAGGCCTGGAGTACTTGATTTCCAACGATGCCAGATTGGGTCCTGGTGATACCCTACCTGCCTGCAGAGAGGTAGCCACGGTCAGGAAGCCTGCTGCAAGGGCAACCTGAGTGTCAGGAGGATTCACATGTGTTGGTGTGTGTGTGTTGAGGGGTGGTCTGGGCAAGTAGCTCCCATAGGACAGACACCTTTGCTGTTCCTTCATTCACTCCACAAACATTGTTCATCACTCTGCCCCTGGCACCATCCTCTACTTTCTGGATACAGGAGTGAAAAAGACCTTGCCCCCACGTGGTTTCCAAAGGCTTAAGCTTTAAATTCTAAGCACTGGAGGCCACTTCCTGAGTGTTAAGAGCACTATGAAATGAGATCACCGGTTTAATGTGATTGGCACAATTCCTGGTCCATAGTAAGTACCCAGAAAATGGTAGCTATTTCCACTGACTAGCTCTGTGATTTTGAGCAACCCAAGCCCCCAGTTTCCTCATGTGTAAAATGGGATAATAACAGTCCCTATCTAACAGGGTAGTTGTGAGGATTAAATGAAATAACACTTAGAAAATGCTTAGAAAAATACCTGATCCAGGGCTTCCCTGGTGGCGCAGTGGTTAAGAATCCACCTGCCAGTGCAGGGGACACAGGTTCCAGCCCTGGTCCTGGAAGATCCCACATGCCGTGAAGCAACTAAGCCCGTGCGCCACAACTACTGAGCCTGCGCTCTAGAGCCCGCGAGCCACAGCTACTGAAGCCCGTGCGCCTAGAGCCCGTGCTCTGCAACAAGAGAAGCCACGAAAATGAGAAGCATGCACACCATGCACACCGCAAGGAAGAGTAGCCCCTGCTCGCCGCAACTAGAAAGAGCCTGAGCACAGCAACGAAAACCCTACAGAGCCAAAAATAAAAACAAATAAATAAATTAGTTTTTTAAAAATACCTGATCCATGGAAGTACTCAATAAAAGCTTGGTGTTAATATTCTTACCATACTACTTATCACCTGGAAGAAGCATAACTCTAGACCCTGTGCTTTTGGAGGGTGGGGAGATGGAGGAATCATTGTTAGGAGGCCCCAATGCCTCTAAGAACTAGGTTGGGATGGAGGCAGTATTAATCAGCCAAGGGGGAAGAAAGAGACAGCTCAGTCCCTTGAGATTAAAAAGCCTCTGCAGTGTAGAATCCCTTTCTTATAAATAAAATTGCCCAAGATGCAATGAACCCAGTCTTGCCTTCGGGGATTGTACAGTCTAGAGAGAGAGAAAAAGGGGACAAACATGGTGGAATATATTAAAATATAGCCTGGCTGGCATAAGAGTACGTGCACCCTAAATATTTCTTTTTATAAAGGTTTCCAGCTCCTAGGAAGAGGCTGTCATTCCCTCTCACCTTCCTGGATGCAATAATTTGGCTTAAATCTTCCAATTCACCTTACCTATAAATCAGGTCTTAATCATCTCTTTCCATTTCATTTCAGTACGGCCCCTCTTCCAGGACAGAATCTGTGAGCAAAATATATTTGGACAAGATTACTCCAGAGGCTCATATTATACCAAGGAAATGAATTCCCTCTCTCAAGCTCATAAAATGCAAAAATAAAATCAGCATTCGGGCCAAAGCGGGAGGAGACCAGGTACGCATACTGAAAAGCCTCCTTCTGCAGGAAGCAGAATTGATTTGCACTTTCCTCCACACAGGCCTGGATCCCGGGGCCTGCAGTCGTGCTCATCCTCTCACCTGGTGGGGGCCCGTGCAGGATGGGCCGCAGGGCTCTGCAGCTTCTTGCTAATCTCCCATCTCCTTTCATAAGGAGCACAAACCGGCTCTCCACTGCCCCTCACTCGAGCCCACCTGGCGTCTTCCCTGGCTGCTTGCTAACCTGAGCGAGGGGAGCTCCAGGGAACTGAGCATTCTGCCCATGGCCCTGGAGTTTGAGGGAGAGGGAAAGTCAGGGGGATAAATCTTAGACAAACCACAGTGTCCAGTCAGCTCTGCCCTTCCTACACCCAGCACTCAAACAGGTGGGATGGAGTTAAGATGGCAGCAGGCAGTGCCTGGACGTAGTAGCGCAGAGTGGTAGGGGTGGGGTGCATCTGGCCCTGGGCTCAAGTCCCCACACCCTACTAACCAGTGATGTGCCCCTAGGCAATTCCTTAACCTCTTTCTGCCTCAGTGTCCTCACCTCTAAAACAAGTATGCTGGCAGTGCCATCACCTCCCAGGGATGCTGTGAGGGCTACCTGAGACCAGGCTCGGAGCACCCAGCACCCAGCAAGTATACAACAAATGTTAGTTGCTTTTGCTGTTTTTCTGAAGTCAGGCCCAAAAGAAGCAGTCCTAATGCCACCTCATCTTCCCTCGCCATGGAAATGAGGGCAGGTTTGGGACATGTACACAAGCCTTTCCATTCTAACTCATAAATCTATGTCCTCCCACCCACCAGCCCTCTCCTGGGTACACTGCCAGTACACAGCAGTGACATTGCCCCCAAATTACAGCACCCAGAGCAACACTGCATTTCAGCAAACCATTGCATGGGTTTCCACTCAACCTTGTGGAACATTCTCCAGCAGTGGCTTGCCCTTTTCTCTGAAATCCCCCTTTTTTGCACTTTTGGGGTCCTTAGAGGCTAACCAGACCAGTGGTTCTCTAACTTGTTTGAGCCAGGATCCCTTTGTTCAAATGGAAATCTTAAATGAATTTCCAACATACAAGGGGACTGGGGAGGATGGGTACCAAAGGGGCTTTAATTGTGTCTACAATGTTCTAATTCCTTACCGGAAGGATATATTAGTAGATTTCCTGCATAATTAAAAATTAATTTTTTATAAAGTCCTACATGTAAAGCAAACAAAAGCAGAACTGCTCTGACTGAAGTTTCCCACCCACTCAGTCCCACCTCCCTATTCACCATTGAGAGCCCTGGGGTGGCACCTCAACATCCCTAAAGTCTGCAGGACACAGTTTGAGAACCTCTAGGTGTGTGTGTGTGTGTGTGTGTGTGTGTGTGTGTGTGTGTGTGTGTGTGTGTGTGTGTGTGTGTGTGTGTGTGTGTTACACGGGCCTCTCACTGTTGTGGCCTCTTCCATTGCAGAACACAGGCTCCGGACGCGCAGGCTCAGCGGCCATGGCTCACGGGCCCAGCTGCTCCGCAGCATGTGGGATCTTCCCGGACCGGGGCACGAACCCGTGTCCCCTACATCGGCAGGCAGACTCTCAACCACTGCGCCACCAGGGAAGCCCAGAACCTCTAGTTTTATAGGTAAGGAAACTGAAAGCCAGAGAATGTTGCTGCCTTACCCAAGCACTCAGAGCCTGATTAATGCCAGAGCTGACGCTTGAATTTGGGTCTCCTGACTCCCATTTTGGCAGTTCCTGTTATATTAAGTTATAATTTCCAGAAGACTGGTGTTAAAATGACCAGCCTATTGCCAGAGAAGGGCTGCACATTAAAACCTAGGAGCTCCACAAGCACTTTAGTACTAATCAGTTTCTCAAAATAGTCACTGCGCTCATTGGAACATGGTGTTCAGGACCCAAAGAGGATCCTCTGCTTCACTCCTTGGGTGAGTGGAAAACAAATGGCAAGGGCATGCACCCTATCAGAAAAGAAAAGTCAGAATTTAGGCTGCCACAGTACTGCTACTAGCCTAGAGTACCTTACCGCTAATAAGAAAAAAAGTGTCCTTTCCCCTGGGCAGGCATGGCCCCATGCCAGGTTGCTGGCTTACCAAGTGGAGAACAGGCTAGATTTCAGCCCTTATTTGCCCCCTAGACCAGGGACCCTTGTGCAGGACACAGCCTGCCCAACCATACATGGCAGCCCTTGTCATAGTGAGAGTACTTGGAGTAGAGGAAATTGAAGGAGAGGGAGAGCTTTCACTCATTCATTCATTCAGCCAATAATTGCTAGGTGTTTACTGTGCCAGGTACATAGGTGCAGGAGAGAGTACATGAGCAAGGTGGGCAGGTCAACTAAAAAGTGGCTTGAGCCACTAAAAAGTGGCTTGAGCAATAACAAACAATTAGGGCAACCTAAGAAAAAGCCTGGAGGTAAGTTGTGGTGGGATGTAACTCAGTAATTCAATGATGTCATCAAGAACTCTGACTCCTCTCAACTCTCTTCTCCACTAGCTCCAGTGTGCTGGCTTTTGTCCTCATGTGTGCCCCTCGAGATGGCTTCTGCAGCCCCCAACATCATGTCCTCATAGTACCATGGCTGAAGATCAGAAAGGCCATTCTCCTCTAAGTTTTTTTTTTTAATCAGAGAAGACATCTTTCCCAGAGTCCTCCGGCAGATGTGCACATGCCCTACCTAAAAGAGAGTCTGGGAAAGCAAAAACCTGGCATTTTCACCCTCTAAAGTGAGAGGCAGGCTCTGATAGCAGGAAAGTAGCTGAGAGTGGGAAATAGTTATTCATGAGGCAACCAGCAGTGCCTGCCACTGGAGCAAAAGGGAGGGACACAGAACCTAGATTTGAAGGTGGGCATCTGTGATAGGCAAAATAATGCCTCCCCCAAGATGTCCATGCCCTAGTCCTTAGCACCTGTGGCTACGATGAGATTATCCCAAATTATCCAGGTGGAACAAGTGTAATCACATGAGCCCTTAAAAGTCAAAAAGATGGCACTAGAGGGAGAAGTCACAGACTTTTGAAGAATGAGAAGGGTTTGACCTGCCATTGCTGGCTTAAATATGGAGGGGTCACATTTCCAGGAAATGGGAACCTCACTGCTACAACCACAAGGAACTAAATTCTGCCAAAAACCTGAAAGAGTTTGTAAGCAGATTGTTCCCCAGAGCTTCCACAAAGGAATGCAGCCCTGCCCTTGTGAGACACTAAGCAGAGAACCCAGCCAAAGCTACCTAGACCTGTGACCTTCAGATCTGCAAGATAATAAATGGGTATTACTGCAAGCAGCTAAATATAGGCCATTTGTTGCAGCAAACTAAAACAAGATCCCAAAGTACCCAGGCTGTGGCTTTAAGAATTAAGAGGAATTGCCAGGTGAAGCAACTAACATGAGCACAAGTCTGGAAGAGGGAAAGATATGTTTGGAAACCAGCAGAAAATTCATTTTAGCTGAAGCAAAGTAGGGGAGGAGGAGAAGGAAAGGAGAAAGATGAAAAATAAGGATAGGGAGATAAGTAGGAACTAAATTAAGTGGGTCCTCAAATATCAAGCTTGGGCTTCATCACGATGACAACAGAAAGTCATTGAAGGGTTTTAGGCAGAGAAGTGATGGGGTCAGATTTCTGTTTCTACCAGTTCACTCAAGTTGCTACATGGAGAACAGATTGGGTGGTGGCAAGAGAGAAGCCAAGAGGACCAGGTAAAGGTCACAGTAGTGGTCCAGGTGAGAGATTGTGACAGTTTGGACTGGGAAAATGCTGGTAAGGGATGGAGATGAGAGGACTACTTTGAAAGAAATGATGGAGAGAAGTGACAGGGCCTATGGGTTGGACATGAGTGCTAAGAGAGAAGAATCAAGGATGCAAGAATGAAGCCCATTCATTCATTCGCTCATCACGTCGTTATTAGTATCTTCCACAGTACACGGTCCAAGACTGAGCTAGACACAGAATGTTGCCTCAGCATAAACAAACAGTCCTTACTTACACGGAACTGAGAGGTTTCTGACTTGATCAATTTGGTCACTGTTGGTACCATTCACTGAGAGGGGAGGAGGAGGATGGGGAAGGTACAAAGATTAGGGAATAAAGATGATGAGTTCCACGTTCCATCTGTGGACATATATATGGGACAACCAATTGGAGCATCCAATAAACTTTGGATATATGGATCTGGAGCCTGTAAGTGAAATTTGGCTGGAGATAGGGAGCTGGGAATCACCAGCATGTAATAGAAGAAAATTAGCTTCAGTCGTTCAGAAAACAATGCCTATGAGGAGATGGGTTACGAATTGAGAAACGGGGATTTGTTTTCAAAGCTTTCACCTCCAGCTTTTTTGCCTTGGGACCAACCCTGAATGAGAGACTAACTGAAAGCTAGGACTGTCTTCTTTGTCAGTTTATGCTGGCTGAGCCCGGCGCCAAGAAGCCCAGGGGTGCTCAATAAACGTTAATTGAATGAAGGAATGACTCAAGAAGGCAAACAAATGAAACCCAGTGGGCAATTCTCTCTCAGATTCTTTGCTTTAAAATAGAGGAAATGTTTGCTCTCCACTTTTTTTTAAGTAGCTCCACTGCCCCAGAGTGCAGTCTCCCATGTATCTGAATGACTGAGTTTAATCCCAAATATTCGCTTAAATTAGTTGCTCACATTCAAAATGGAATCTCTCCTTAATGACTAACACTCCTTTCTTGGGAGAACTAAGACATAGGAAGTTCAGTGTTTCCAAGGAGGCAGACATTTGATTCCACCAGGCTGGGGTGGTTGTGGAGGAATGGGTGGTAAGGAAAAGGATAGGGTACCCACGTGTGCACTTGACTATTTTTCATCTCTGGAATTTATATATGATGTACAGAGAGAAATTAATCAAAGGTAACCATTTCACATCCCATAAGAAATCTTTGTCATTGGAATCCAGAAGTGTGTGCAGTGGATAGGAATATGCTGGTGTCAGACTATAGAGGTTTTAACCCACCCCGCCATTTGCTAGCTGTGTGAGCCAGGGCAAGTTACTTACCCACTCTATGCATCAATCCTCTCAGCTATAAATTGGAAGCAATAATAACGCCTTCTGCAAAGGGATGGGGTGAAGATAAAATGAGATAATGCATGTGAAGAGCTCAACGTTCTAAGTTCTCAATAAATGCTAACTAGTGTACTAGTTTGTTAGGGCTGATGTAACAAAGTACCACAAACCAGGTGGCTTAAACAGCAGAAATTTACTGCCTCACAGTTCTAGAGGCTCAAAGTCCAAGATGAAGCTGTCGGCAAGATTGATTTCTTCTAGGGGCTGCAAGGGAGACTCTGTTCCATGCCTCTCTCCTAGCATTTGGTGGTTTGCTGGCAATCTTTGGCGTTCCTTGACTTCTGCTACATCACCCCAATCTCTGCCTTAATCTCCACATGGTGTTCTCCCTGTGTTCCTGCCTGTGTCCAAATTTCTCCCTTTTGTAAGGACATATTGGATTAGGGGGACACCCGACTCCAGTATGACCTCACCTTAACTTAATTACATCTGCAGTGACCCTATTTCTAAATAAGGTGACATTCCTGAGAGTATTAGAACTTCAACCTGTGAACTGGAATGAGGGACAAAATGCAACCCATAACAGCTAGTATTACTACTGTTAACATTATTACTATGCTTAGTTCAGATTACCAAGTAAATACACCTATCTTTTTTTGAGTTTTTATTTTGAATTCATTTCAGACATAGAAAAAAATTGCAAAAATAGTATAAGAGTTGCCTTATAACTATGACCCACCTTCTCCTAATGTTAGCATCATCCATAATCTTAGTACAAGTATTTAAACCAGGAAATTAACGTTGATACAAGACTATTAACTAATCCATAGATGTTATGCAAATTTTGCTAATTGTCCCACCGATGTCCTTTTTCTGGCCCAGGATCTAAACCAGGATCCAACATGGCATATAATTTCATGTCCCCATCATCACCTCAAATCCAAATTCCTTGATCTTCCTTAATCATTCGTTATCAGTACATTTTTGAAGAGCAGCTATCAGTTATTTTGTAAAATGTCCCTCAGTTTGGGTTTGCCTGATATTTCCTCATGATTAAATGTGGATTCTTGGACTTCCCTGGCGGTCCAGTGGTTAAGACTCCACGCTTCCAATGCAGGGGGCATGGGTTCAATCCCTGCTTGGGGAACTAAGCTCCCACATGTTGTGGGGCATGGTCAAAAAAAAAAAATGTGGATTCTGCATTTTTGCCAAGGATCCCACGCAGTGATATTGTGCCTTCTCAGTGAATCACATCAGGTGGTCCTCAGAGTTAATGCACAGATCCTCAGGACTGGTGATGTTAACTTCGATCACCTGGTGTAGGTGGTGTCTCCCATGATTCTCCACTGTGAAGGTTCTGTTTTTCCCTTGAGAATTAATATAGCTATCTTGTGGAGAGATACTCTGAGGCTGTGTTAATATCCTCTTTCTCATCATACTTTCACCCACTAATTTTAGCATACAGTGATGACATCTGCCTGCAGCAACAGTTTTGCCTAATGGTGATTTTCTATTTCCATCATTCTTTATATATTAATTTGAATTCTACAACAAAGAAGGCTTTCCCTTCTTCCTATATTTTTTTAAATAAATTTGAGGTTATCAGAGGCCATTGAGTTAACTTCCCAGGATCCCTATAATCTGATTCTTGGGTCTACCCACTTCTGAGGTATTCAGTTGCGTGCCTGCATAAAGAAAAAAAATCTTTTATTTTGCATTTCGACCTCATGATTTCAGTTCCCATTAATAAAATCTTTGAGGGAAGAGTGTGCTAAATGCTTTGTAGGGTGAAGAGGATGTTTAAATTATTCAAGAGAACTGCTTTCATACAATTTGGATGTACCCATTTACACATAAAAATTAATGCTAATTAGATATAATTTTCATCTATTCATTAAAAGAAATCCCAAAGCATTCCAGAAATCCTTAGTTAGCCTAATATCATTCTAGGTACTTGAAAACAAAATTGCTTTTCTTAAAAAAAGAAAAATCATGACTTCGTCTTTTATGAAAACATTTATTAGCACCAATGGTGGGGCCTGCTGGCTCCTCTTTCCAAGTATCCACAACCTTTCCTTCTCCTAATCAATCAGGCATTCATTCAACAACCGCACACTGAGAACCTACCGTGTGCCAGCCTCTTCTCTAAGTGCTGGGACCAAAGTGGTGAATAAAAAGACCTGAACCCCTGCCCTACAGAGCTTCCAGTTTCATGGGGGAGATCAACTACAAACAAAATAACAAATCCTGTAAGTGGTGGCTGCTTCAAAGAAACATGAAGCCAAGAGGGAAGAGAGAATAACAGGGGCAAGGGAACCTCTATTCAGATGGTGTCAACGAATAGGATGACCTTTCAGATGAGGTAGAGGAGGTAAGACTTGACAGAGACGGAAAGAAGTGAGGGAGAAGCCCGGGGTAGGGGGATGGAGAACGTTCCAGGAAAAGGAGCAGCAAGTAAGTGCCCCAGGTCTCAGTTCTGTCTTAGGAGCCATGATTGGGCCGCATTTGCTAGTGGGAGTGGTTGTTGTGTGTCCATCCCCAAACTGGTCCATTTTTGCTATATATAAAACAGTCTTCTTCTGCTAAGTCTTAAGCTTTTTGTGCCTTCCAATTTACCCCCCACTTAATTTTTTTAACATGTAGTTTTGAATATCTTTCCTCATCTGGAAGAATACTTTATATAACTAGATAGATAGATAGACAGACAGATATTAATATATATATACACACACACAGAGAGAGGTCCTTTTTTTGTTGATTGACAACCGACAGCTTTTAAGCCTCGCCTCTCCCTCTTATCTCTGCCCCCCACGCACACCTGGGCACGCTGGTAAGAGAGGCTGAGTGCTCCCTCCTTTGGTACAACATTGGAACCAAATTTGAGTGAAGGTTCACAGTGCGCACGTGTGTGTGTGCGCGCACACACACACACACACACACACAGCCTTGAACTGTTCAATGTTACAGGCACTGACCACACGTGGCTACTGAGCACTTGGAATGTGGTGAGATATACTATACAAGCAAAATACACACTAGGCTTCAAATATGGTATGAAAGAATGTAAAATATCCCATTAATTTTAATGTTGATCATCTGTTGATATGATATTTTGTATATATTAAGTTAAAGTACTATTTAAATTCATTTCACCTGTTTCTTTTAACCTTTTTTAATGTGGTACTAGAAATTTTAAAATTACAAGCACAGCTCATATTTCTAGTTCATCTTCTCTTTTTGTTGGACAGCACTAATATATACTAAAGTGATAACAGTGGGTATATCTTAGTATTTTTTTTAAAAAATATCTTTCTTTCGACTTCTCTGTATTTTTCGAACATGTATTTAAAAATTAAAAGACACTTTCATGCAGTTGTTATCAGTGGGGTTAAAGGGGGCCGCTTAGGGGCTTGGAGGAGGAGTGATTACCCTGCTCAAAAAGTCCAGAAAGTAAAATATTTTCCAATTAGCCATAATCTAAAACTGAAGTCCATCCTCTGTCCACACAAGCTCTGTGAGGGACAGGCAGCCTCTCCATAAGCCTTGGAGGACATGACTTTCTAATGGTGATTCTAGAGTCTGCAAATGCATTGATGTGCCCTGGCCTATAAGCCCTGGGTCCTTAGAGGCAGAACCTGCTAGCGCTAATATCATAGGAAATGTGAGGCATGGCTGTCCCACTTCCCTGTGCGCATCCCTGGTGTGGCCATTTGTGCTTGATCCAGTCCATGGTCAACTCCATACAAGCCTTCAGTATTCAGATCCTTGTTCACAAACCACGAGAACCAAGCTTGGGATGCTGTCTAGGCACAGACCATCCTGCTTTGCAAGGTAATGTTTTGGAACAAACAGTGCAGACTTAATCATGCAAAAATGTTATTGTATTGAAGAGGTCAGACTTCAAAACATGCTTGCCTGGCCCAGCAACTGAATTATATTGCTACCAACTCTCACCCCAGCCACTTGTACTTAGACAGCCTGCTCTTTCTACCGGAATAATGGATAATAAGAGAAGACGGAGCAGGGGAAAAAAGTGTAACCAAGCAGGACCCTATGGGGCCTTCCCCCATATCCTCTGCTTTAGCTCCTCTCTGAAGTACTTAGATAACAGTATCTGATGCACATTTGAAATCGCTAGGTGGCATTTAGGGGGCTCAAAGAAGCTCTGGTCCTTTATGTCTCAGTGCAGAAAGAATTCAGTGAGAGGCAAAGTGATAGGTAAGAAGTGATTTATTAGAATAGGATGCTTTTGGGCTCCCCTGGTGATGCAGTGGTTAAGAATCCGCCTGCCAATGCAGGGGACACGGGTTCGAGCCCTGGTCCGGGGAGATCCCACATGCCGTGGAACAACTAAGCCCGTGTGCCACAACTACTTAAACCCGCACACCTAGAGCCCGTGCTCTGCAACAAGAGAAGCCACTGCAATGAGAAGCCTGCACACCGCAACGAAGAGTAGCCCCCACTTGCCACTAGAGAAAGCCCACGCGCAGCAATGAAAACCCAACTCAGCCAAAAAAATAGAATAGGACACCTTTTACAAGTGGGAGGGTGAGAGGGTGCCATGCCCTGAGAACTTAGTGGGCTACAGTTTTATAATCAAAGGAAAAGTAGGGAGAAGGCCACCTTCTTCCTCATTCTTGGGTAGATGTCACGCTTCCATCATCAGCTCCTCCTCCACGTCAGGCAGGGGAGTTTTCTTGTCCTTACATGGTCAAGCTGGGACTGTCATGGCACAATTGAAATAAGCAAAAAGGCAACAACATATGTTAAAAATAGCAAGTCATCTCAGGTTTTAGTATATTGTCACCTTTTCCTTATATTTTTTTTTTGGTGTGCGCAGAGGAGCATGTTCTAGGAATCGTTAACTTACTAGCTCACTGGGCAGGATGTGGGTCTCATGCCACCATTGTTTTATTCTTTTGGGGCATGTCTCATACTTCTGTTGCATGGTTTTGTTGCTAAGCAAGACTGCTTGGTTTTGTGGTTAAGCTTTCTTCAGTAATCATTAATTTACAGGGGTCTCCCATACTTTTTTCTTTAATTACAATCCCTTAGTGGGACTAACTATTTAATCACCTACTTTGTCCCTTTACTCTGTCCCTATCATATTCACTGAGTTGTTTTACAGATGTTAAAACCCCACCAAATGAAAGAAATTAACTACTTGATGACCATGTAGCCCCCAGACCTACTGGAGCCTAAGGATTGATAATGTTAACCCCTGTGACACCACCCTGTTACCTCACCATCAACTAGTCAGAGAATTGTGTACAAGCTGATCACATACCCTGGGACACCCCTCCTTCACCCTGCCTTTAAAAATCCTTTGCTGAAACCCATGGAGGAGTTTAGATCACTAGCTGCCCTGGACTCCTTGCTTGGCACCCTGCAATAAACACAGCACTTTCCTTCACACAACCTGGTGTCAGTAGATTGGCTTTACTGAGCAGGCAAGCAGACCTAAATCTGGTTCAGTAATAAAACAAAATGGATTTAACTGGATCATGACATGAAAACTACAAATGTTGTATCACTTGTCAGAAAAATTCACTATTGCCTTCAAATGCTTTTGGTTTGTATATTTTCTGTACATAAATAAATTCTGAAAATTAAATCTGAATAATTTCAATTTTGTAAATTTTTAAAAATAAATTTATTTGTTTATTACTTTTGGCTGTGTTGGGTCTTCGTTGCTGCACGCGGGCTTTCTCTAGTTGCGGTGAGCGGGGGCTACTCTTCGTTGCGGTGCGCGGGCTTCTCATTGCAGTGGCTTCTCTTGTTGCGGATCATGGGCTCTAGGCGCACGGGCTTCAGTAGTTGTGGCTCGCGAGCTCTAAAGTGCAGCCTCAGTAGTTGTGGTGCATGGGCTTAGTTGCTCCGTGGCCTGTGGGATCTTCCCGGACCAGGGCTCAAACCCGTGTTCCCTGCATTGGCAGGCGAATTCTTAACCACTGCGCTACCAGGGAAGCCCCAATTTTGTAAATTTTGAAACTGAAACCGAGCAGGACCCTGTGGGACCCTCTCAGGTACAAATCCTTTGTGTGTCCTCCATTTCTCGTTTGTAGGAAATAGGCTTCATTCAGCCTCCTAGACTTTCCCTTAGTTCCAAAGAGCAGATTCAAACAGTTGCTAATCGGGGAAAGTGAGGGAATGCAGAAACAAAGGAGGAGCAATCAAGAAACAGTAGTGCAGCTATTAAAGCAGGGTCCTGGTTCCTCCTCAAGGGATATACATAACAGTATCTTTGAATTCTTCTGCAGTAACTAAGGCCTCCACCCAGGTGCAAGATGGTAACTATACATGCTGAGACTCCAGACTGGTTGAAACCAGAAAGCTGATGATTGACAATCCTGTAACACCCCCTATTACCTCACCACCAACCAATCAGAAAACAGTTACACACCCTCCAGCCCTCACCCCAAATTTTGCCTATAAAATCTTCTCCCTGAAAACCACTGGGGAGTTCGGATTTTTTGAGTGTGAGCCACTGGTTCTCCTTGCTTGGCCACGCAATAAACCTTTTGTAACAGGGAAGAGCAAATTCTGACTCCGTGTTGGTTCTGTTTCTTTTACTTTAACCTTTGCTTTTCGTTGCTTTTGTTATTATAATCACTGTCTATAGCCATAAGCATACATAATGGCCTGCCACAGGGAACCCTGTCCCTCTGCCTGACTGTTAAACTAAAAGGCCTTTGTTCAGCTCACAGAGAGACATTCTGACCCTGCCCACCTGCGAATGGCTGCAGAAAAGAAGAAATTAATACATCCCCTCCCAAATGAGGGCCAAGTGAGGAGATATTTTGCAAGATAAATGGCCTTTTTACTTTACTTCCTCACCTCCTCCCCCTCTCTGTTCTATAAAAGAAACGGGCATCCAGACCCCAGTAAGATGGTTTTTTGGGTACACTAGTTCACCATCTTCTCGGTCTGCTGGCTTTCTGAATAAAGTCGCTATTCCTTGCCTCAACACCTCGTCTCCCAATTTATTGGTCTGTCGTGTGGTGACCAGAGTGAACTTGGACTCAGTAACACTTTCTCTGACCCAAACTGTGGCATTTCAGTTTGTTTGGCCTCACTGCGTGTCAGGCACACAAACTAGTGTTCGGTAATAAAACTTCATTGGGTAAGAGAAATACTGAGTACTGACCCCCAAAAGGCTAATATATACCAATAAGGAAATTGTGAGTTTACATTCAGCCCTAGATCTACAAAAAGGAAAACATTTCACTTTTAAATAATGAAAAAGTTATTCAAATACATAGAAACAAACTCTCATCTTAGGCTTCACTTTTCTAACTCTATAAACTGAAGCTACTACAATTTAAATATCAAGTTTTTTTTAACAGCTATAATGAGTACAATTTACACGCTATGTAACTGACCACTTAAAGCATACAATTCAATGGCTTTTAGTATATTCACAGAGTTATGCATCCATCACCATAATCAATTTTAGAATATTTCCAATACTCCAAAAAGAAACCCAGCACCGCTTAGCCATCATCCCCAATCCCAACATTTCTCTCCTCCCCTGGCAGCCCTAGGCTACTACTAATCTACTTTCTGCCTCTGTGGGTTTGCTTATTCCATTTCATATAAATGGAATTATATGATAAGCAGTTTTTGTGACTTCCTTCTTTTCCTTAGCATAATGTCTTCAAGGTTCAAATGTGTTATAGCATGTATCAGTATGGATTCTTTTTATTGCATTGCATTGATATGCCACATTATATTTATCTATTCATCAGCTGATGGACATTTGGGTTGTTTCCACTTTTTGGCTATTTATGAGTAATGCTGCTATGAATATTCATGTACCTAATTTTAAACTTAAGTAATTCTTGCTTTAGGGCTTAGATGCATCCAAGGAAAGTGAGTATTAAACAATATTTTCTTTATCAGTGATTGCCACTCATAAATCATCTTTTCCCAAGGAAAATATTCCCTAACAGCCTGATTTAAAGGCATCAAGAAAGTCCCTCCGAAAACTGTTTGATCCTTTAACAGATTCAAACACACACATATTTATTGCATGGCTACCGGATGCAACATACCGTTTATGATGGATTGATAAATTTGAAATATTAAACATTTTTTTTCCCTGTATTTCTTTGCACTTCTTGCTCTTCTCCCTCATTCAGGCATTCATTGCCTTGGGGAATGGATACCTCAGAGAAGAGGAGAGAACAAAGTAATTGGCTTTGGGCTTTTGAATCTCAAAAGCCATGCAACAAATTTGGGAACATAGGTGATGAATTAGATCAAAGCTTCCTCCCAAGAAGATTAGGTTCTTTGGAATTGAGGACGAGGGAGTGTATGAGGAAAAATGAGCCCAGGAGGGGAACATGGAGAATTATCCATGAAGGTTCATGAGATCAGAGAGCAAAGTGAAGGCATGCCTCACTTCTTAGGTAGTGCCCACTAGAGGTACCATGATCTCAGAGAAGAAATGTCCATGTGGTGTGCCTAGGCAGAGAGAATCTAGACAGTCTCCCAGAGGCTCAGCTTCCTCTTCTGTGAAGGGAGAAGGCTGAAATTATGAAGTCTGCTGAGAGTGGCTCTGGGATAGCACAGGGTTTTAGCTTCACAGAGTGATTCAAGGCTGAGGAAACGCAGAAATTCTGTGCATTCAGCAGAAATACGGAGCATAACAAGGAACATCCCTGGACCTGACTTGGAACAAGGGTTGAGGTGGCAATGACCCATGTGGACCAGTGACCAAGGTCCAGAGTAGATTTCAGAGACTTTAGCAGATACCAGTGTGGCTAAGTGACAACCAAAGACCAGACTCTTCCCCGTCTTAATCCCATGCCCCAGGAATGCTGTCAAAATCCTCATTCCCTGGATCACAAGATTTTATCCCTTTTCTGGAGATGGCCTATCTGTTTCCTCTGGCCGCTCCAAATTTTGCTACCTTCATGTCCTTGCATCTGACCTCACCTTGAGAGGGAAAGGGAGGGAGAAGGGTGCAACCATTAAAAGAATGACAGAGCTATTGAGAAAAACAGGATACAGCAAAAACTGGTTAGAACCAACTAGGCCCAAGATGGCAGAAGATGTGACTTCCAGTAGCTTTTGAGCCTCATTATATGCTCACTGTAATACATTAGCATGCTAAATGACACACCCACCAGAGTCATGACAGTTCTGAGGCTGACCATAAGAGGCAAAAAAGTGGGCAGTGGCCCAATTATTTGAGGGAAGGGGTGGAAATCCCCACCCCTTCCCTCAAATAATTAGGATATTCCTCCCTCTCGTTAGCATATGAAATTACCCAGCTCGTAAAAACTAACAACCCCATATCCCAGGGCTGCTCTCGCCTTCTGAGACAGACCACATTCTGCCTATGGAATGTGTATCTCTCTAAATAAACTTGCTTCCACTTTGCTTTGGCTTGCTCTTGAATTCTTTCCTGGGCAAAGCCAAGGACCCTCACATGGCACCCATTCTAGGGGCTCACCCAAGACCAGGGACATGACCGTTCTCTTGCTCCCCTTGTCCTGCAACATACTCACCCTCCTCCCTACTATATTAGGTCCTCCTATAACACACACCCCATACTTGGAATTATTTAATGCCTGTTTAATGCCTGTAATCTTTAATTGACTATAAGGACCATGAGGGAAGGTAGCATATCTGTCTTATTTACTCAGCACTTAGCACAATGTCTGATATGATACATAACAAGCTGTCAATTAATGGTTGAATAACTTTTTCCTACAGGAACACACAAATGTACAGAATATACATAGAAGGGTGTTGATTGCAGCACTGTTGGTAACAATATAGATTCAAACTAAATGTCTATCAATAGGGAAGGAATGAAGTAAATTAGAGTAATTAGAGTTCCTCTGTAATATGGAATAATTTGCCTAAGCAAAAATAATCAGAAAGAAAAAAAAACCTTACAATTTATTTCAAAGTCAAGTTAGATATTATTCCTGAATTTTGTACTGCCTTAGATAATCAATGCCATCACCATCCTCCCCATATCACAAAGACAACTGACTTGACACTCTCCTTTGAAAAACACAAGTTCAAAACTTGAAATTCTGTATACTCTCATGAGTTCTTACAAGGGTCCCCATGATTTAGGAAGATTGTAAGCATTTATCAGGATAGCCATTGGTTATCACCAATGATTGTCACCATCATCATCACTGACATTTACTGAATGCTTACTATGTGTCAGGCACCCATGCAAACACCTGCTACATGTTATCTCATTTTGAATCCGCATAACCACCCTTATTTTTATACCACTTTACAGATTAGGCTCAGGGACTGTGGCAGAGAGACCATAAAATAATTCAATGATTCTACCTCCTGGTGTTCACACATTTGTGTAATCTCCTCCCCTGAGTGTGGGAGGGACCTGTCACTTGGCTCTAACAGAACATGGCAAATGTGGTGGGGTGTCACTGCCGTGATTACCTCATGTCACATAAGACAAGTCTGTTTTAGCAGGCTGCACTCAGAGACTCTCCCTGCAGGTTTGATGAGGTAAGCAGCCATATGGGAGAAGCTCATGTGGCAAAGAATTTCGGAAAGCCTCTAGAACCTGAGGGCAGTTGACAAGCACCAAAAAGTGGGGGACTTCAGTCATATATTCAGTCATACAGCCTCAAGGAAATGAATTCTGACAACAACCTGAATGAATTTGGAAGCAGATTCTTCCCCAGTAAGCTTCCAAATAAAATCCAGCCTGGCAGATACCTTGTGGCAGCTTCGTGAGACCCTGAACAGAGAGGATCCAACTAAGCCACGCTCAGACTCCTAACATCATGAGGGACTAAACGTGTGTGGTTTTAAGCCACTAAGTTTGCGGTAATTTGTTATGCAGCAATAGGAAATAAATACAGAGAGGTTAAGTTTCTTACCTTAGACCCCACATAAGTTGTGGGACTGGCTATCCTACTTGGGTCTGTCGACTCCCATGTTCGTCAGGGCCAAGCCCTGCCCTGCTCCATCTACGTGGTGCTTTCAAGATTGTTTCAGATCCAAGAATGGGATCATCAGAAAATCTACAAACAACAAATGCTAGAGAGGGTGTGGAGAAAAGGGAACCCTCTTACACTGTTGGTGGGAATGTAAATTGATACAGCTACTATGGAGAACAGTATGGAGGTTCCTTAAAAAACTACAAATAGAACTACCATACATACGACCCAGCAACCCCACAACTGGGCATATACCCTGAGAAAACCATAATTCAAAAAGAGTCATGTACCATAATGTTCATTGCAGCTCTATTTACAATAGCCCGGACATGGAAGCAACCTAAGTGTCCAGCGACAGATGAATGGATAAAGAAGATGTGGCACATATATACAATGGAATATTACTCAGCCAAAAAAAGAAACGAAATTGAGTTATTTGTAGTAAGGTGGATGGACCTAGAGTCTGTCATACAGAGTGAAGTAAGTGAGAAAAATAAATACCGTATGCCAACACATATATATGGAATTAAAAAAAAAAAAAAGGTTCTGAAGAACCTAGGGGCAGGACAGGAATAAAGATGCAGACGAAGAGAATGGACTTGAGAACACGGGGAGGGGGAAGGGTAAGCTGGGATGAAGTGAGAAAGTGGCATGGACATATATACACTACTAAATGTAAAACAGATAGCTAGTGGGAAGCAGCCACATAGCACAGGGAGATCCGCTCAGTGCTTTCTGACCACTTAGAGGGGTGGGATAGGGAAGGTGGGAGGGAGATGCCAGAGGGAGGGGATATGCGGATATATGTATACGTATAGCTGATTCACTTTGTTATACAGCAGAAACTAACACAACATTGTAAAGCAATTATACTCCAATAAAGATGTTAAAAAAAAAGTTGTATCACCTTTGGACATCATCTAGAAGTCATTCTTCTTCACCATTTGAATAAAGGTCACCTTTGTATTCCATGAGAAAATAAAAATGTAATATTTAAAATAAAATAGATAACCAACACAGGGAAAAAAAAAAAGATTGTTTCAGATCCAAGCTTGCACTCCAACACATGACTCAGCTGAGTTCCTCTAATCACTCAGACCAAAGGACCTTCCCTGTCTTGGATCACCTAGCAGACCTCACTACCTTCTCATGCAGGCTACAGCTGCGTGATGGAGCAATGATAATACGGGCCCATCTTGGGCCCTGTTTGATAAGTGTCAGTGATTAGTGGCCCTGGAAGGACTTCCTAGAGACATGGGCTCCCATGCACATTCCCTTGGTCCCACAGTGGGGCTGGATGTGGGGATGCTTAGTTAGTTACTCAGTGAACTGGACGGCAGCAGGCATACTGTGGCACTTTGCTTTTGATGATTTGCTGCTCAGTGGCATTAGTATGATACCTATCAGTGTACTCCTAATCAGAACAATCACCTAGTCTTGAGCTCCCAGAATTCCCTATCAATTTATGAGAAAGGATTATGGCATTTAGATATGGTACTGTGTGCACTTCTATTATTGCCTGGTGAAAGCATTTGTAAACTACATGAATCAGGTTACTACTACACTAAACAATGTACCTAAGAAACAAATGAAACTCTCTCTCGTATATCATGAGCCATAAAACTATAGCAGTTCAACCATCCAACATCACATCAGTAACTAGAATTTACAAATTTCTTCTTTACACTAAGCTTTCATGAAAATATTTTCCTTATTTCAATATATCCTCCTATAAAGGTAGATGGAAAAAATCAATATGCAGGGATGCAAAAAGAAAAGGGAAATAATACACATCTTGTATTGTCATGAGTCTTGTTACAGTTGGAAGCATTTAAAGAAGCAAATGTTTAAAATAATGACATTATGTAAGTGCATAGTTTATAGCTTGTTTACACATTCACCAGTTTAACTCACATTTGTCATATATCCACCAAGAACAGAGGCCTACTATGTACCTGGAAAGAATTCAAAAGAAAAAGAAATATGGTCTCTGCTTCCAGAGGCTTTCTAACTATATGGATCTGAAAATAACCACATGGGCTAATTCAAGCACAGAGAGCCACAGAGGCAATATCTTGCCATTCTTTTACATGTATTTCACCAGCACACATGAACATAGAGAAAAGCTTGGAAGTACATCACAATGTTAATCGTGGCTATCTTTAGGTGGTGAGATTTTATATAATCTTTAAAAATTACATTTATTTCCTAAATAAAATAGCCCTTAAAAATAAAAATAATCATGCATAGCTATTAAAGATCTTTTAAACCACTAGGTCTAGGGAATTCCCTGGTGGTCCAGTGGTTAGGACTCAGCGCTTTCACTGACGTGGTTCAATCCCTGGTCTGGGAACTAAGATCCGACAAGCCTCAAGGCCAAAAAAAAAAAAAAAAAATTAACCACTAGGTCTAACGTTAACTAAACAAATCCTCCAAAACAATGATGCATATCCATTCCTCTCTGAGCAAAGAACCATTTAGGGGAAAAGAAAGAATATTAACAGTCTCATATTCTTTTTTTAAAAAAAGATGTCTTGGGAATTCCCTGGAGGTCCAGTGGTTAGGACTTCGCACTCTCACTGCCAAGGGGAAAAAAAACAAAAAAACAAAACCAATAAAGTAGACCAAAAAAAATGTCTTTTAAAGTTGAGTGATACATACAATAGTGCTTAAGTGTTCTTTCATTAATCCCCCCAGTAGAGGGGAATAAGTTCAGGCTTATTTTTTGTTTTTGCTTTGACTAAAATGTCAAAAACTTTATAGAAGTGCATGTTCTGAAAGATCTGATTGTAACACAGCACCTTTGAATCAGTTTGCAGGATATGAGCCCCCAGAAGGCCGGAGGAAGGGGTTCAAGGGATTGGGAGTTAAGGAAATATCTGGCAGAAGTCAGCCACATATTTAGGGCACACACTGTAACCCCATTAGATACTGGGAAGAAGTGGCAGTATATTGAGCACGAAAGCAAAATACTCTGTAAATGATTTTCTTGGCTGCCTGTGTATTAAATGGCTAGAAGGGGATGTTCTCACTGCGACTCCCCAGAGAAACAGAAGGGGCGGGGCCACTGATCTATCTTCCTGAGCACTCTCCCGACACTGTCACAGGCCACTCACACTCATGCTGGACACTCCATCCTGGGTCCACTTCTGGACAGCACAGAGGGCTTTTTCACTGTGGGTGGCGGGTGAAGTGAGAAAGGCTCTTTATATGTTGACTTTGATATGTGAGTTCTCTATTCTTCAAATGAAATCTCTTAGCAAGTGGTGAAGCCCAAAGGGCTGAGTTTGCTATACACCTCATTCTGAATCCACATAACCACCCTGTGAAATAGGTTATTTTTATACCAACTTTACAGATTAGGCTCAGGGACTGTGGCAGAGAGACCATAAAATAACTCAATGATTCTGCCTCCTGGTGTTCACACATTTGTGTAATCTCCTCCCCTGAGTGTGGGAGGGACCTGTCACTTGACTCTGACAGAACATGGCAAACGTGGTGGGGTGTCACTGCCGTGATTACATGTCACATAAGACAAGTCTGTTTTAGCAGGCTGCACTCAGAGACTCTCCCTGCAAGTGTGGTGAGATAAGCAGCCTCATCAAACCTGCGAGGAGACACAGTCCATGCACTGCTGCATACTCCACAGGGCGGGGGGGATCACGGCTAACATCATCTTCATCACTGGAGACCTGGTTCCTGCCATAGGGCTCAGCACAAAACAGGGGCTCAACAGGTAGTTGGGAAATGAGGCAATGAAGGAGTGAAAAAATGCCAACTTTCCTTCGGTCACTTTGAAAATCTCTCACCTGGGTTAACATCAGTAGCCTCCTGATCTTGTCCTTTATACTTTCACTCCTCTATAATCCATTCTCCACACAAGAGCCAGGATGATCTTTTAAACAACAAATCAGGTTCTAAAATTAGATCATGGTGATTGTTGCACAACTCCGTAAATGTTAGAAACCACTGAACTGCACATTGAATTCAAATGGATGAATCTTAAGAGTACGTAAATTATATCTCAATTAGATTGTTTAAAAATTGTCATTTCCTTAAAACCTTTCACTTGTTCCCATTTCACTTAGTCACTCAGAATTCACCAGGTTACTTACAATGACCTACAGAATCCTACCTATCCCATGGGCTCTGCCACCCTCTCCATTCTCAGCTCTCATCACCGCTTGCCTCCCACTAGTCCCTGAATCTGCCCATCTTGTTCCTGCCTTAAGGTCTCGCACTTGCTCTTAGCTTTGTCTGATACTCTTCTTCATCATATTGTGAGCGATGCCTCTTACCGTTCAGGTTGTCCCATGTTAGCACATGCTATTGTCAATCACCACTCTACAACTCCACCACCCCTCACACTTTCTATCATATTACTATTTATAGCACTTCTCACTCTTTGAAAAAAATTTTTTTAATTGTTTTCCTTATTGGAATATACACTCTTTGAGAGTGGAGAATCTTGTTGCTTACCTCTGAAGAACATGACTGAAACACACAGTAGGCACTAACAAATACAAGTTAAATGTTGATTGCCTGGTTCCTGCATAGACAGTTTATTCTGCCAAGGCTGTCGGGGAAAAAACTAGTATTTACCTTAGTGTATCTTTCTAAGAAAAAAAGATGTTTTAAAAAATGCATTGCTTTGGAACGATTTGTTATTTTTTACATAGCATGGCAAAATTAGCAAGCTTCTAATTTCAGTGAACAGATTAAAATAATGTTAATATTCCACTATACAAGACGTATTACAACACTGTGAAATTTTCAAACATATACACCCCTATGGGGCGGGGGGGTGGCAGCAGATCTTCCATCCAGACCATTATTAAGTGGCATTTGCAGACTTAAAAGCATTTGGATATTTACAAAAACATCTAGATCATAAGAGTTTCCTCATTCTACTTTCCTTGATTGTTTAGAACTCTTAGAAAGCCAAGGTAATATTTGTAAAAAATATACTTAAGAAAAGTTTTCCTTTTAATACTACACTCCTGTTAATTATAATTTCAATGATATAGTTCAATCATAGCCACATGCTCTAAACTACTTTTAATAACATCTAATTCACACAAGACTTTGCTGCTTCAAAGTGCTTAAACATTGTCTCATTTGACCTTTGCAACAGCCTATGGGTTATAGCATTAGCACTTTTGTGAAGAAGGAAAAGTTCAAAGAGTTAGAGACACTTGCCCAAGGTACCACCACTCATAAGGAGGGATTCTCCCCAAGTGTTTTTCTGACAAATCGCTTGCCCTTTCCTCTTAAGGCCTCATCTCGGAAATCATCACTGTTCTCCTTACAAATTATACAACAAGAAGTGATAGCAATCTAAAGTACTCCAGGGAATTAAGAACTGGGAATAGTAAATAATGCAACTATGAACACTGGGGTGCACATATCTTTTCGAAGCAACCTAAGTGTCCATCGACAGATGAATGGATAAAGATGGAATATACAATGAATGATGAATGGATATACAATGCAATACTACTCAGTCATTAAAAAGAAGGAAATTTTGCCATTTGCAACGACATGGATGGGCTTGGAGGGCATTATGCTAAGTGAAACAAGTCAGACAGAAAAAGACAAATAGTTTATGATATCACTTGTATGTGTAATCTAAGAAATACAACAAACTAGTAAATATAACAACAAAAAAAGCAGACTCAGAGATACAGAGAACAAACTAGTGGTTACCAGTAGGGAGAGGGAAGGGGGGAGGGCAATATAAGGGTAGGGGAGTAAGAGTTACAAACAATTAGGTATAAAATAAGCTATAACGATATATTATACAACACAGGGAAGATAGCCAATATTTCATAACTATAAATGGGATATAACCTTTAAAAATTGTGAATCACTATATTGTATACCTGTAACTCATAAAATATTGTACAGCAACTCTACTTCAAATAAAAAAATCTCAAAGGCATTATAATGAGTGAAACATAAAAAAGAACTGTAAATAGAATTAAGTGATTGGCATTCAATCAAAAATTACTTCATTTTGATAATCTATATATTCCTGAAAAGTCATCAATTTGGCCTTTAGCATCACAAATTATACACAATCTAATCTGTGTTTGTTGTGGCAATATTGACTTATGGAAATATCTTTGTTTTTGGTATTTTTAAAGACTGGTTTCCCATAGTTTTTATCAATACAAACTACAGGTTCAACTTTTAAAGCTTTTCAGAAGGAAATCAGTGTTTTAATAAGTAACACTGTGTATCAGGAAATATCCTTATACTAGCATTTAAGAAGTGCTTGCTTACATCCAGAGTTTTAAAAAATCATTAGCATGGGAGGTTTTTAAGATTTTACATTCTACGTGGAACCTCACTGACATTAAATGATTGACACCCTTTTCTAAATCTACGGGATGCCTGATACTGATTTCTGTTTCAATTGTTAAGATGCATTAGTTAATCAGAGGTCTCTGATAAATCTATCCAACTAATCTTCAAGGATTTCTCCTTAAGCTCTATATACTTAGCATTCCCACACAGCCCCACACAGCTTTTCCAAGGCAATTCTAAAAACCAGTATATCGGGCTTCCCTGGTGGCGCAATGGTTAAGAATCCACCTGCCAATGCAGGGGACACGGGTTTGAGCCCTGGTCCGGGAAGATGCCACGGAGCAACTAAGCCCGTGCACCACAACTACTGAACCCGTGTGCCGCAACTACTGAAGCCCGTGCGCCTAGAGGCCATGTTCCGCAACAAGAGAAGCCACTGCAATGAGAAGCCCGCGCACCACAAGGAAGAGTAGCCCCCGCTCTGCGCAACTAGAGAAAGCCTGAGCGTAGCAACGAAGACCCAACGCAGCCAAAAATAAAATTAAACCCAGCATATCCTTACATAAATATCTAAGCACTTAATCTCTAGAGACACCACTTGGGCTGCTATTCCAGCTAATAAGATTAATAATTTTTTTTTTTAGTTTTATTTATTTGGGGCTGCATTGGGTCTTCGTTGCTGCACGCGGGCTTTCTCTAGTTGCAGTGAGTGGGGGCTACTCTTTGTTGCGGTGCACGGGCATCTAACTGCGGTGGCTTCTCTTGTTGCAGAGCACGGGCTCTAGGTGCATGGGCTTCAGTAGTTGTGGCACACGGGCTCAGTAGCTGTGGTGCACGGGCTTATTTGCTCTGCGGCTTATTTGCTCCGTGGGATCTTCCCGGACCAGGGCTTGAACCCGTGTCCCCTGCATTGGCAGGCAGATTCTTAACCACTGTGCCACCAAGGAAGCCCAGATTAATAAATTTTGATATATCAATACTTTAGGGAAAACTAACAATCTGTTCTTGAGAGAGTTCTGTTGATTGCTTGGGATGAGAAAAATGCTCAACCAGTTTATTCACTATTCACATATTTTATTACTATTCTTGGCAACTAACTCATTAAAAAACCAAGAAAAACCCTATATAATTTGCATTTTCCCATGTGGTGTTGTTGTTTTGCATACCCTTCCTTACCAATCCCTATTCCCACACAGCTCCACCTCCTCCCAAAAGACAACCATTTTCCTTTCTATGAATGAAGATCATGTTGCAGTTCCTTACTGTAATGACCTGCTTATCTATTCTTTACCTTTAAAACTGAG
This sequence comes from Orcinus orca, assembly GCF_937001465.1. Taxonomy (NCBI): domain Eukaryota; kingdom Metazoa; phylum Chordata; class Mammalia; order Artiodactyla; family Delphinidae; genus Orcinus; species Orcinus orca. Next base: position 39,061,112 of record NC_064561.1, read on the forward strand.
TAAATCCTACAGCTATCATTAATCCAGTAACTTGATTTTCATAAAGGACCTGAGGGGCTACCAGGTCTCAAACTGCCTTCTAAATCAAAGATTTAATGATGTTCTGCAGTTTTTAGGTTAAATATACTTTATTAGGCACTAATTGTTTGCAAGTCTGGAACATATACATCATAAAATTAATTTGCTATTTCACTAAAACATGCATCTGGATTAAGTCATCTCCTCGTTCTGCTGTGTACGCCACATACATAGAAATACAGAGATAGATCTGTTCAATAAATTATGAGACACATAAGACACACTAAAATTCTCACACTCTATGAATGTATTAACCACACAAAGACATGTGATTTCAATAAGCTGACAATGTTCTCCTAGGACTGCTTAATTTAGCATACCTGCTAATAAACTTTGGTTTGGGCACCACCTAATGGCAGAAAATATATTTTTTTTAGAACCTACTTTGCTTTGCTTCCTGAGGCTTGCTAATTTTTGCAGTTCAGTTTATACTGATTTAGAAAATGTTTGCTCTTTATCAACCTATATAAATAGTTTTAAGTGTTCAGTTTTTTAAAAAGGATAAAGACTTCCTTACCTTGGAATAATAAACTACTTTTCACACTGGGAAAATGTGCCAATGAAATGCTTTAAAAAATTCTATTCGATCCTTAAATATTTAAATTGAGCCTCATAATTAAGACGTTTTCATTGAATCATCTTAATTAGGGGTTCCCAAACTTTTAAAACCATACACATTTAATTTTTTTCAAGAGATGCCTGCCTGAACCTAGTGTTTGTTTCATGATTCAACAAAGAGGCAAAATATTTGGGATAATACAGAGCAGATAACTGATGTTTTAAGAAAAGGAATTTATTATTTACACCACTGAAATAGTCCCCCGTAAGAACAATACATACCATGTTTATTTGAAAGAACCAGATTCCTTTCAAATAGAAGAACTGTATAAAGCAATACTGTCAACACAAAACAGTGGTCACAATACATATCTGCAGGCAAAAGCATTGCAAATAAATTTCGTTAATCTTATGGCTAGATATTTTCACTGCAACACAGTGTTTGCACTTAGAGAAGACAGAGCTGGAACAGAACAAAAACTTTTTGTTCATGCTTTTTAGGACTGAACCAGTGATACGTCCCATTTTAAAATGTACTGCCTTTAACTGCTTTTAGGACAACGGTTTTAGGCAGGAGTGCTTCTACTTGGCCACCACAAAGAAACACACTCTTGTTCCTTAGTTTCATTCCTCAGTCTCATGTTTTCTATTTGTCACACTATGACATATCTGTATCAGAGCAGACGTTTTCCAGTTTTACTCAAAGAACACTGACACACATACACACCAAACTGAGACAGCTCAGAATTTAGAGATGTAGGTAGTGGAGTAATAAGAGAAATTGTGTTTATGACAAAGGAATAAGAAAAACTCTCAGTGGTTTTAAGCATACTAAACTAGGTTCCTTACTAAAAACTTTTCTTTTTTTGGTTTTAAAAACAGTAGTTTCAAGGTGGGTTTGGGCTTAGACAACAACACAGTGAGACAAACACACAAGACATACTTATTTCCAAAGTCACAAAATGACATTGTTAAGCATACATTTTTGTCCACTTTTGTGTGTGTGTGTGGGAATAAAACTCAGTACTCTATGTTGGAGAAAATATTTTTCAACAGTTACAGTATATTCATACAGGGGGAAAAAGGTGGGTTTTTTTTGTTTTTTTTTTGGCGTATTGCTATGATCTTCAAAAAATATAAAATTAAATTTACAAAAAAATGGAAGACCAAGTATAAGCAGTCTGATATTTGCTGCAGTGTCCAGCACTATCATAATGATCTTTAGCATAAAAGCAAAAAGAAGTTCATGGATCTCAAGTATCTTCAGTAACTGCCAGTATAGCTTGTAACTACTGTCCTTGCTTCTTTGAGAGATACCTGCAAGAAATAAAATAAGATGTCTAAGCTGTATCACACTAAATTTAACTTAACAATCTAACTCTCCTCCCTAAAGAAAGTTGTTTATTTTAATAACAAAACTTTTCAAGGTAAGTAATAACTGTTAATAATCGCTAACATGTGTTGTTTATGTGCCAAGCACTGTTCTAAGTACATGCATTAATTCATTTAGTCCTCACAACAGTTCTGAGTGTTCAGTGAGAACTTATTTCTATTTTACAGTCACAGAGAGGTTAAGCAGTTTGCCCAAGTTCATACAGCAAGAAAGTGGCAGAGTTCAGATTGAAAACAAGGCTCTGGAGGCTACACACTATCACTCCACACTGCCTTACTTCCAAATGTGAAAGCAATATATTAACTAGTATTATAATTTCCCCCCAAAACTAAAAGTCCATTTGAAGATCTTCTTGCATAAAGGTAGTGAGCCAAAGCTGCTAAAGAACTCTGATCAAGAGTGTAAAGATGCAAAGATGTTAATTCACCAAGCAAATTTTTCTTCATATTATGTTATAGGAGTCTACCAACAAATTAAAATTTTTACATCTCTATTTCTCACATTTATGAATTACTATACACTCAGAGCTATGGGGGTGGGGAAAGAGTTCTTAAAATCAGGAGACCTGGACAAGTTTTGATGGTAAAACTTGCTCAAACTGTGGCATTTACTATCTCTATGACTTAGTTACACCATCTACAGGAAATGTGGATAAAAATGCCAGCCTTGGGCTTCCCTGGTGGTGCAGTGATTGAGAGTCCGCCTGTCAATGCAGGGGACACAGGCTCGTGCCCCGGTCCAGGAAGATCCCACGTGCTACGGAGCAGCTGGGCCCGTGAACCATGGCCACTGAGCCTGCACATCCGGAGCCTGTGCTCTGCAACGGGAGAGGCCACAACAGTGAGAGGCCCGCGTACCGCAAAAAAAAAAAAAAAAAAAAATGCCAGCCTTACCCTCCTAATAGGATTATGAGACTCTAATAAGAAGTATATAAATAAGTATTATGTAGGTATATAAGTACATAAGTATATGAGTGATCTGAAAAGCCAAAAGTGTAATTTGAAAAGCCAAAGTGTTATATTACATGAAGTTTCTTTTGTTGCTGTATTGGTGAAATCAGCTCTTCAAAGATTTACTTCCAAAAAAGTACTTGCAGTACATAATAATCCTGTTCACTTCTCCAGAGGTCTTTCCTGCCTCAAAATCTTGACGTTTACATGCAGTCCATATGTAGATTTGTACTTATGTTTGTGCTCAGAAAAAAAGACTAGAAGACTAGACACCAAGCTGGTAACAGTGGTTATCTTTCATAATCACAAGTAACTGTTTCCCTAAAGGAATAAATTTTCTATTTTTTCTGCTACACAGAGGTTACTTGTAATTTTTAACAGAAAACTTTTTAGTATATTTTATTTTATCCTGACATTATTTTACAGTATGAGAACAGATTCATAAAAGAGTGACCCATTTAATGTCACAAAATAATTAACAGGTAGTATCACAAACATGTACTAGTCTCTTAAATCCTCTCTAGTAGAGAAGTATTAAAGATCTTAAGAGATGTGGGTTTATGAACAAGTTAGAGGTTAAGAGAAAGGGAAAAATACTTCCAGGGTAGATGTCACTGGATTAGAAAATAGCTTTAGAATTCACCCATTTTAAACAAAAAATAAGAGTTATGTGTATACCAGAGCTGCCAGACAATTTTTCATTCATTAATGTAAAGAAGAAATGAATAAGCAATTAGCACTTACCTTTCCCAATATTTGTGATTTAGGTCCAAAAAGTCATCTAATTTTGCTATTTCCTTGAGGTACTGGGTTAATTTTAAAAGTTCTTTGTCTTTATCTCGATTTAGGTGTGCTTTCATAAAAGGTCTTATCTATTAGAAAACAAACGTTATCCAACACTTCACATTGTAGTAAGAAAACTAGTACAAATCTACACTATTTTATCACTTAAATTACAGTTAATGAGATTAAAATATCACCAAGGCTGTCAATACTAAGAATTACTTTTACATTATCTCACTGACAGTCATGGTATGTTTACAGTAGAAGTTCTTCCACTTAATTTACCTTCTGTTATCTTTTCAGTCTGAACCTCACAACACCAGCTGTCTTATAGCACTTGAACCTTATGTGGCTTCTCTACTTTGCAAAACTGCTTAGACGTTTCCCCCTTCTATCAATCCAGTTGCTTCTTACTAATTAAATAATCTCATTCACATCACTTCATTCATAAAAAGGTACCCAATACATGCTGGATCTACAGAGGAGTGAGATAAATTTTAACACTGATGATTTTACATCAGTATTTTCTATGAAATTTTTATATAGCTATAATATTACACATTTGTATAACCTACTTTCACTCACATTTTATCATAAGCATTTTTATCAGTAAAGTCTCCATTAAAATATTTTTAATTATATGAGTTTTCCCATAAAAATCAGCCATATTTTCTAAATTTTTAAGTTCAATGTATTTTATGATAAAAAGTATTCATTTCAAAAGCATGAAAGTCAGGATGGTGGACAGGGTTGAAGACTGTAATTAGTAAGGGCTTTTACATCTTGACTTGAATGGTAGTTACATATGTTCTATGTAAAACAATTTGTTAAACTGCACATTTTATGCACTTTTCTTTATGTTACACTTCCAATAAAGAGTTCTACTTTTTTTAAGACACCAGCTCATCTATATAGCACTCAAGACAGCATTTCAAAAACTTTTAACTAATTTTAGATGAAATAATGTATCTGGGATTTGCTTCAAAATATCAAAGAGAGGGAAGTATGTAAGGTATAGAGCAAACATCCATGAATTAACAAGTTGTTTAAACAGGATAATGCATACAATGGGGGTTAGTTTATACAATTCAATGTAGTTCTTTTTATGTTTGAACTTTTCCATTATAAAAAAAATATATCTTTTAAAAATCACACATATGCCTGTAAGTACTGAATAAATCATTTTAGTAAAGCATTAATATATCCTTATTGTGATTGGGAGAAAATGCAAACCGGTCACTTTTACATAGTGACATTTAAAAACAGATGACATTTAATCATTGTCACCTGTTGAGAACAATGAGCCCATAGGAGTCGTTACCGTATCTATCAAGAGCAGAGGTTTTAAATATTTTTTTATTTACTTCTCTGTCATTGGAAAAACACACCACCAGCTTGAAACGGACAGAAGAAAAGTTTCCCATACGTTCCAGGTTCTATTCACATCAGAACAGTTTAAGGCCAAGGACCTCCACAGCTGTTAGTCAGTTGAGCTCTGGCTGAAGGGCACCAATAAGAGCTGTCAGAGTCTGCACAGAAGCAAACTCTTGTAGGAGATCCTTAATTCCAAACAGGCAGTGCGGGCAGTGCTGCTTCACAGCAGCAGCAGTGACTGCAGGAGATCAAGAAAACTCTCTGCAGGGACCTGCTTAAGCCCTACAGCTAGGTGTAAATAGGCATGATATCAGAATGTAGTGAAATGAGTTTCAGCATAATCCTGGGCAATATTGTAATGTTTTAAAGTACTCCCTCATTTAAAAAGATTGTAAAGGCAACATATTGACTTCTAAACTATTAATATACAATGTACCAAAGTGATTCCAAGTATAGAAGCAGAAGGGATTAGACTGAAAGAGAAAGTACAGAGTCAGTGGCTGGTAAATAAGATTTTCAACCCAAGGCCCTGCTAAGTTACTTTTACTTTCTAAACATTTGGTCTTAAGCACTATTAAATAACAAAACTAAAATACCCCAAAGATTCTGGATCTAAAAGTTAAACTAGTTAAGTGGGAAAAATTCACCTAACTGACTTCAATTGTTTCAGTATAATCACTGTTCCATTCTTCAAGAATGATCTAAGTGATCACTAGAAGGGCAGGCAACATATATTACCACCTCTGTCTCATATCAAAAAACATTTTTAGGAAATTAAGAATGTTTAGATTATCTGCATTCTCTTAAATCACCATTTCCCTATATAGATAATAAAAGTGAAGTTCAGAGTAACTACTGATTAATCCATGACCAAAATTCAAGTTCCTTTAGTTCAGTACTATATTCATAATTGACAAAGCCTCCTATGTTATATATTTCAAACCTTATGATTAGCAAGCTTATATTAGAAGTTAACTACTTTAAAAATAAGCAGTCTTTAAGATCTCTGTGAAATCTCTGAGATTTCTACCAGAAACATTATGGAACTGTGATAACAAAACAGAATTTAGAATATTTCACAATTTCAAAACCACTTCTATGTCAATGTGGGCAGATCATTAATTACTACCTTCTTAAAAGAGGCTTTCAAAAGGAGACATGCGAGAGATTACCTGTAGAATGCTTAAAAATACCTCTCCTGAATTAGAATTTTTGGAGGCAGAAACGTACATATTTTTAGGAATTCCTTCAATGATTCTACTGAGTACTCTGCTAAAAAACAAACAAACAACTTGCTCTAAAGTAACATGAAGAACTAGAAGTTTATATCATCATCTGTCTGCATCCAGAGATGAGGAGGGCCCAAATGTTGGCTGGGAAAATAATGTTTCTTCTAAAAACACACATGAAAGTAATAATTTTTTTTTTTAAGTTAAAGCTCTTCTCAAAAATCATTCCCTGTCTCACTTATATGTAGAATCTAAAAACAAAAACAAGAACAAAACACATACATAAAGCCAAGCTCATACATACAGAGAACAGAAAGAACATACTGGTGGTTGCCAGAGATGGGTGGGTGGGAGAAATGGGTAAAGGGAGTCAAAAGGTACATACCTCCAGTTATAAAATAAATAAGTCATGGGGATGTAAGGTATAGCACAGCAACTATAGTTAACAATACCATATTGCATATTTGAAAGTTGCTAAGAGAGCAGATCTTAAACGTGTTCATCCGAAGAAAAAATTCTGTAACTATGTATGGTGACAGATGTTAGTTAACTAGACTTACTGTGGTGATCATTTCACAATATAAACAAATATCAAATCACAAATTATGTTGTATACCTGAAACTAATATTATACCTGTTAAAAAAAAATTAATCATTCCTTAAATACCATGACTTTACCTCCTTTCCAGTACAGACACCACTACTTTCATACAAAATTTGGCTTAGATCAATTGAATCTTTCCTCAAGACTGAAGAACATACTTTTGTACCTTATACCTCGTAAACTACACACAGGAAAAGCACTTCTCCTAAAGCCTCAAACAGAAATCATTTTTAAAGGACAGAATAATCACCAGTCTACCCCAAGTACTTTTCTTCCAAGTCAACAGCTCTTATATTTGTGACAATTCACTACCTAGATTAATATTCAGTCCCTAAACTATCCTCATTGTACACTAAAGACGACATCAACAGTCTGTATGGAGAGCTTCAAAAATCTACCTTCTTCAAGTTTTTCTCTCGTCTTTTAAAGTTATCAAGAATTCAGCTGGTAGTGACTTCCCTGGTGGCAGAGTGGTTAAGAATCTGCCTGCCAATGCAGGTGACACAGGTTCGAGCCCTGGTCCGGGAAGATCCCACGTGCCGTGGAGCAACTAGGCCCGTGTGCCGCAACTACTGAGCCTGTGCTCTTGAGCCTGCGAGCCACAACTACTGAGCCCACGTGCCACAACTACTGACGCCCATGCACCTAGAGCCCGTGCTCTGCAACGAGAAGCCACTGCGATAAGAAGCCCACGCACCGCAACAAAGAGTAGCCCCCGCTCACTGCAACTAGAGAAAGCCCGCGCTCAGCAACGAAGACCCAACGCTGCCAAAATAAATTAATTAATTAATTAAAAAAAAAACATAAAAAAAAGAATTCAGCTGGTGGAAAAGTTCAGGACTGAAATTAAAAGTATCTTAGTATCAGGATTTACACTTCAAATGGAGACTCCATTTGCATTGTACCATAATATAGAGCTATCTTTTCCATTTTCATAATGTATTTACACATAGGCAACCACAGGTACCAGAAATTTTAAGTTTCAAATTTCTCTCTTACCAATTTTACGCTGCTACCAGGGTTAAGTATCACTATGATGCCTACATAAGATTGCATGTGACTTAATGCTAAGATCAACACTGGCCTAGAAACCAAGTTACTTGGGTTCTAACTCAAATTCTATCATTAACCAGTTACAATCATGACCTTGGGCAAGTCATGAACTTTCTGATCCTCAGATTGTTTCTATAAAAGATGACTGAGGTTCCTTCTAGCTCTAGCATTTCATAATTCTAAGCTCTCCACTAACACTATATGAATTTGCAAAAACCTTTTATTAGTTTCAGTTTAAAAAGGAAAATCAGGGCTTCCCTGGTGGCGCAGTGGTTGAGAGTCCGCCTGCCGATGCAGGGGACGCGGGTTCGTGCCCCAGTCCGGGAAGATCCCACATGCCGCGGAGCAGCTGGGCCCGTGAGCCATGGCCGCTGGGCCTGCGCGTCCGGAGCCTGTGCTCCGCAACGGGAGAGGCCACAACAGTGAGAGGCCCGCGTACGGCAAAAAAAAAAAAAAAAAAGGAAAAATACCCTTATTGCCAGCTTTCCAGCTAACTAGAACATCAGAAATTCAAGATTTGTATCCCTAATAGAATGTCTGATGCTTTCACTTTTGATGCTAAAAGTCAATGTCAGTAAGCTCATGTTGCTCCACAGAGCTAACTGAAAATAAAACATCTGGATGGGGGCTTCCCTGGTGGTGCAGTGGTTAAGAATCTGCCTGCCAATGCAGGGTACACGGGTTCGAGCCCTGGTCCGGGAAGATCCTGCATGCCACGGAGCAACAAAGCCCATGTGCCACAACTACTAAGCCTGAGCTCTAGAGCCCACGAGCCACAACTATGGAGCCCACATGCCACAACTACTGAAGCCTGTGCACCTAGAGCTGGTGCTCCACAACGAGAAGCCCCCGCTTGCCACAACTAGAGAAAGCCCACACGCAGCAACAAACGCCCAACACAGCCAAAAATAAATAAATAAAATAAATTTATGTAAAAAAAAAATTAGAAAAACAAACCATCTGGATGAGTTGGTTAACTAGGGAGATACCAAGCAAAAAGAGAGAATGCTCAATTTTATATGAATTTTTCTAAACACTTAAGCTTTTCTTGACAGGATAATACACTACTTCCAAAAATTTATGAAATTCAATAGTGCTAACGTTCTACTACATAATCCAGCATATGTGAGAATAGCAAGTAAAATTATGTCTTACCTTTAGTCCATTCTGTGGGTTCATTAGAAAATTTCTTCCTATGTCGTCAAACATGATGGTGTTTTTTTTGCTGTAAAACTCCGAAAACTTTCCCCATATAACACCAAGAGGCTTTACCTTAGAATAAAAGTTTAGATTTAACTCAAGTTTCATGAATAGTTCATCCTTTCTTAAAAGCAGAAATACTGCAAGATGCCCTGCACAACTATGCCAGAGCGTTCCTTTACCATGAGGCAGTCAGTGATGGCTGGCTTTGTGAACAGAACAGAATCAAGATGCAACACACTGTAAGGCACAACATATCTCTCAATGTCAACTTCTGAAAGGTCTGTTCGTGTCTAATGGAATTAAGCCCATTATAAGACTTCCTATAATTTTAATATGAAGATTCGGGATCAAAAAAAGTATTTAATTTTTTAAAAATCTAGTATTTGTTTAGATGTCTGCTGAGCATTCACATGTCCCCTCAGGGCTTGAGGTTTCACATGGGGTCTGTTTTCAAAACTAGAAAACCTTAATGACAATGTACCTGGTTCTTTTATTACAATATTTAAATATTTTGTAAAGGAAAAATGGACTTTCTCCTTAGTTCAGTGGTACAGGTGCACAATTTCTAGGGCATCTGATTATTTCACTTCAAAACACCGTAATTTGTAAATTCTTGCTTTTATTTCTGAATTCTTAAAATGAGCCTCCAAAAAGGTAATTTCTCAGTTTTTCATATCTATTGATACTTGCATAAATTCTCTGCAAGATCACACAAGAAATAATAGTGATTGCTTGAAGGAAGGAAAGTTAAGTGGCTGGAGGGTCCAGGAGGGAGGAATACTTTCCACTATACACTTTATTTGTGAATCATGTGAACATATTTTACACACTCACAAAAATATTTTAAATACATTAACTTTTAGAAGAAAAAGTACATTTTGCTGAAGGCAGTAGTCTCGTTGACGGTAATGTGAGATTATATGATGATAATAATAATTATATGAGATTAAATGGTAGGAAATAAATGGTGACAAGTGTTGTCATTAATTTAAAAATGTTTTTTCTCCTCTATAATTTCTTTTAATACGGAGAAAGCCTTTTTCTTAGTGTCCTCATTACTGCAAAAAATGTTATTCAAATATTTTAATTTCACTAAAATTTTATTTGCTGTATTTGTTTGCACTATTTGTTTACTACTGAAACAAACCCCCCAAATACTTGAAGCCAAATATACAGAAACTGACACAATAAACCAGATTCTTGGTTTTCTTAGCCAACATAAAGCCTCAAAAAATATAAGAGCTTTATGACACCCAGGGTTAGAAATCCTACATCTTCTTAAATAGTGCTGTCATTTTGCAATTAGGTCAAGCACCATATGTTCTCCAAAACATGAGCTACCTTGTTTTCTATTAGAGAAGTAATATTGCTGACTGTAGAAAAAAATCTGAAAACACAAAAAAGCACAAAGGAAAATATTTAATTACCTATAATCCAGTTAGTACCAAAGAATGCAACTAGATATTCTGATATATTTCTCCAGTCTTTCTGATAAACAGCCGCAACCTCAAAGAGTTCACAGATCTTTTGTAAAGCTAAGGGAACCCCTGAACCAAACAACGGTTAAAAACTACTTTCTAACAGTTTGCAAATACTGCTAAAATACTTCTTTAACTTTAATAACGTATCATGAAAAATTTCTGAAGCACTAAATACTGCATCAAATAATTAGCTGCAGGGCTTCCCTGGTGGCGCAGTGGTTGAGAATCTGCCTGCCAATGCAGGGGACACGGGTTCGTGCCCTGGTCTGGGAAGATCCCACATGCTGCGGAGCAACTGGGCCTGTGAGCCACAACTACTGAGCCTGCGCGTCTGGAGCCTGTGCTCCGCAACAAGAGAGGCCGCGATAGTGAGAGGCCGCGCACCGCAATGAAGAGTGGCCCCCGCTCGCCACAACTAGAGAAAGCCCTCGCACAGAAACAAAGACCCAACACAGCTAAAAATAAATAAATTAATTAATAATAATAATTAGCTGCATTCCATTAAATGGATGAACAAAAATGTGTACAACCAACTCCCTACTGTTGTAGGGATTTGTTATTGAGGATTTCTTTTTATTCCTTTAATTTTTCATTATTATAAACACTCCTGTTTAACACTTCCCAAACTTCTTTTTACTGTTTAGACTGTACATGTACCACTTTAGTAGGTAATAAATTATACTTTTCCTTGATGTACGCAGTATTTCCTTTATTGAAAACTCTACACACACATAATTCTATTCATGACTTTTATGACTTTGACAATTTTAATACTGTCTTCCCTAAGCTTTCCTAGTTTGCTAAGTTCTCCCCAATTCCTATTAGTCTGTGTTTCCAAAAGGTACGGACCATGTCTCCTCATCTCTTTATTCCCAACAGTGCCCATTACAGGGCCTTGCAGATCGCAGAAGTTCATAATATGACTAGTTACTTGACACGTAAACAAAGTGAAGAACCTTAATCTTTTTAGCCCAACTCTTTCTTGATGGTTCTTATTGCTTTCTCTAGGGCTTCACGTACATAACCCCAAAGTACATGCATCATGATATACCTGCTTTTATTTATCAGTTTCATAGAGGGCAGGGCAAGTGTGTCCTGGTCTGTTTCTAGTATCTTCCTTGACAACATTCAGTATTTTTTCACACCAATTAACCATGACCTTTCTTGACAGTCCTTCCTCAAGATCCTTAACTTTGTCACTAAAATTCATATCTGTTAACCTGAAATACATCTTATGTCAAAACTCAACTGATACTTTATTATCCACTCAGATGTATTTCTAAACTCTGTGTAGTTTATTCCATCAATATAAATATAAAAGTACACCAGAAAACAAGCAAGTCTTTAAATAAAAAGTAAAATGACTTCTTACATCTATTAATCCTCTCCTTGGAGTATGCACTGTTATCATAGCAGCACTGTCCAACATGAAGGTAATCTTGTAATTTGCATTTGTACTCACTCCCAGCTCCTATAAATACAAATATTCATGTGGTTAAAATATAATAATGTGGAAAATCCCAGGCTTTATGAAAAGTCCAGCTATAATTTCCCATAATGCCAACTTTCTACCCCCTGGCTACCACACCTTGCTCAACAACTAGCAACATTTTAGTTTCACGAAGCAAAATTGATAAATGATAGTCCAAAGAACCCTAGTCTATTTAGCTCTAAAATGAGGGGCCCTTTTCAATGTACTACCAGAAACAGGTTACTTCCCAATTTAATATTTTAGAAGAGCATCACTCCTTTAAGTATCACACAACAGAGAAAAGAAGGAAAAGAAAGTATTAGCGTAAAATGGGAGAAAGAGGAGAGGAAGCTTTGCTGTACTTTTTCTTGAAAAAGACATAGGTAATCAATGCAAACCACCATTAAGCAGACTTTAAACACACCTCTAACTCCTGATACTGGCATTTGTTTTGCTACTAAATGCCCTCCAATGACAATGAAATTAATTCAATTCGGAACTTTCTAAAAAGACAAATGCAGTTTCAAAACGTTCTTAAATGGACTGTTTTCTAACACTTACTTTCATTTTAGCTTCAATCCACTTCATATTTGTTGCAGCTAAAACATGAGGAATGATAACACAATATGTATGAAAAGCTTGAATTTCATTTAAAAAATCTTTCTTCTGTATAAATTAGTTAAGTTTTCTAAGCAAGACTATAAGTTCAAATACATCACAAATAATCCCTAGCATATTTATGGTAAATTCCTTTTAACTGTTTATAAAAATAAACTTATTTTAGTGTGTCTTCAAGACAATAACATTTAAACAACTTTTATCTAAAAGATAAGGTAACCAATGCTCAAAAGAACTCTGAACCTAGGAATTCATAAATCAAGACCTAACCACCCTTTTAAAAACAGCCCTAATACTGTTCTCTATCAGTTCTAAACTTGAATTTAGGGTGCCTGGATCTCCATTTTCTTCTGCGTTCCTACTGCCAGGCAACACACAGGTATATATGTCAATATAAGCAGATTAATGTTATGTGTCAAAAGTTTATGTTGAAGACTGCTAGGCTGAAGACTGTCGAAAAATGCTAAAGAAAATTAGCATTTTGCCAGGCTCAGCAAACTTAGTGCTCATTGAGTCCAGCAGCTTTTAACAAGAAGTCTGAGGCAACTAAATTCACAAACCCTATCTATGTCACGTTCCTGCTCACTGTCACACACCAACCACTTCTGAGAACACTGATAAAAATTCAAACTTCAGTTTTATGTGCCCTACTCATCTCAAGTTATTGGACTAAACTATATAGGTATTACAAAGTAAAATGTTTAAAAATGGAAAAAGGAGTTCAATTATTTAAAGTGTGTATATGAGTGTGTGTATATTATTTTAAGGGCAAAGAGGGAGCTGAGTCCTCAAAATAAAAATCTTTAGCACACATACAAGAACCAAAATCACCTTACATGCAAAACTGGTCAGTTGAACTAAAATTTTAGAGAGTGATGTATCTACAATGACAACAATCAGGCGACAGGGAAAAACAATTTTTTTAATTCAATATATATTTTGGGACTATAATCCCCAGATGAAAAACAGAAAGATTTACAGCTAATAAAAAGAGTTTCTAATTATTAAGAAACTATTACATGTCAGACATGTTACTAGTTGCTATACCAATATTTTATTCTTACAACTACCCTGTAATGTAGATTTATTTATCTTCATTTCTCAGATGAGGAAGCTAAGTCTCAGAGCAATTAACTGACCTGCCTAGTGTCACAAAGTAAGGTCAGAGCCAGGATTAAAACCCTAGTCTATTTAGCTCCAAAATGAGGTGCCCTTCTCAACGTACTACCATGAAATTTATTTTAAAAAAAAATTTATTTTAAGCATATGATTGTAAAATGTCCTCAAAGTCCCTAAGTCTACTCTAATAACATTTAGAGGATAAACTTTTTTCTCAAATGTCATCTCAGATGTCAGAGTTGCTGAACAAAAACCTATTTCCCAGAAAGCTTTCTCCTCTGTACCTTAAAAACCAGAAAATTATGTATTTAACTATGTATTGAATTATAATGGCTATGTACTCATAATAACACTAAACTATTGAGATACTCTGATAATAAAAGAAAATACAAAGGAAATTTGCAAACTGCAGAACAACTATGTGGCCTCTCATCAAAAACCTAGTAAGATTACCATCTTTAGGGATTTTATTTAATTCACAATTAGGATAGCTCTTTTCTGCTTATGACATTGCCAAGACGTAACTTTAAATGTCTGTGGGAAGGTGAGATGTAAATCAATACACTCCCCTTCCCTTTTCAGAAGGTCGTACCACAAAAAGATTGTCACCTGAACTAAACAGTGCGTTCAGTAATGTAGTAAATTTACTTTTTGGAGCAAACTCACTGTTACCACAGACCTGTAAGTTCCTGGAATGGCAGACCACAAGTTGAGTAACACTGCTTTAGCCCTGCTAAAGTAACACTGCTTTATTTATTAAATAAATAAAATTTAATAAAAATTTTATTAATTTTCCTTGAGTAAATTCATATTGCCTTTATTTCTGAACTACATCACGGTAAAATTCTTTTAAATACATATCTTTCTCCAAGTGTTTTGAGACTAGAGTGATGAAGAAAGGAGAAAGCAACAATATACTAAAGCATCAAAGATTCTACAGCAAAGATCAGAAAGAAAAGATCCTAATCAAGGTGGGGTCTTGTGAAAATAAGGCCATTTTTTTTTCACACCATAATCTACTCTCTTCCTATATTTAATTATTTCAGCGGTATTTGGCAAATGCACATAAGTTTATATTGTGATGCAAGAAAGTCAAACATGCTTCATCAGAAATTTGCAAAATATAAAATTTAAGTCACATTTTATAAAGCAGAGTAATATAAGGAACAACTTATTTTCATGGAAATCTAAACAAGAAATATAGCTTACACCAAATAACAATGTCATAATCCTCATATGCAGATGTTAGGAATTCATGAAGATATGGCCGCATTAATTCTACCCCAGTCTCTGCACAAGACCTATGGTCTAAAAGAAAATCAGTTAGAGATGATGATTAGTTTATTATCATGGACAAGTACCCAATATCAATTAAACTTCTGAAATGTAATATAAACACTCAAATGCAAACTACTTCAGACTAACTTACATCAGCTGACAAAGGGATGTCTTCAAAACACACAATTCAATATTCTTGCAATCCAATTTTAATTGATCAATTCTGTTCAATTTGCAAAGACCAATATCCAGAATTCAGGCTTATATAATAAACAGTAAATTTTTTTCTCATCTAATCTCTAAAACGTAGATGTTATTTTAGGATATGAAAAACAAACTAGGGACACATATACTCACTTTTTAGCCATTTACCTACCAAATATAATCATATTTCACCAAAATAACAGGTTTGATTAACTTAATAATCAAATTTTTAAAAAAATTTACGCTAACTTATGACATGTACTTAAAGTTAAGGATTAGAGGTAAATAAATCCATTCTAATATCAGGAGTTAACTAATCATTTCTGGCAATATTAGAGGATGAAAGAACAAATTGCTTTTTTTGTTGACATGAAATTTTAAATTCAAGAATCTGCCTTGGGGCTTCCCTGGTGGCGCAGCGGTTGAGAGTCTGCCTGCTGATGCAGGGGACACGGGTTCGTGCCCTGGTCTGGGAAGATCCCACATGCCGCGGAGCGGCTAGGCCCGAGCCATGGCCACTGAGCCTGCGCGTCCGGAGCCTGTGCTCCACAACGGGAGAGGCCACAACAGTGAGAGGCCCACGTACAGCAAAAAAAAAAAAGAAAAGAATCTGCCTTGAACATAATTAAATAGAAAACCAGGAATAAAATATCAAAAATGATTTTTAAATAACCATAAAATGTTAAGTGTTAATCAATAGGGAATCACTTGATTAAATTATCACACATCCATAAACTAGAAAAGCGCCTGACCAAAAAATACATATATTTAACTCACAATGAATGTTAAATGACTGTGATGTTCAATATATCATTAAGTAAACATAAAAAGGACATACATACAAACACCCTGGAAGATGCACATAAAAATATGAGTGGTCATCTTTGGATCTTGGGATTACGGATGACTTCTTTTTTCCCTTACAATAAAATGATTTACTTTTAAAATAAAAAGAAAAGCTTTCAAATATTTCATATTGCAAGGGAAAAACAAACAAATAAAAGGGGAAAATGCCATTGTGGATAACAGAGATGGAGCACAGTTTTAGGTGACTTACCAAATAACGTATAATCAACATCTAGTACCAAAAGTTTTTTCCCTTCCCTGGGAGGATTCAAAACTTCCACTTTGTACTCTTTTACTCTGCGGGAAATTTTCAGTAGGTTTTCCTCCCTAACGAAAAATAAGATCAGATGAAATATTCACTTTTTCTCAAATTACAACCAATTTCCTTTGATGATGAAAAGTACTCACCTATTTTCTACTTCAACTACTTCATCTTCAATATCAAAGTCGTTAATAACATCATCATTGTCAGGAGGTGGACCTAAGACATCTTCCTATTAAGATGAAAAATAGTTTTGTTTGGCCATATTATCATTAACATAACAAATACATTCATAGCATAAAAAGCAAATAAGAGGTACAATTTGAGTCCAAGAGTCTTGCAAGCACACACTACGGGAAAACTTCCACATTTTATATTTCGTTATATATGTTCACTGGGCAGATTTACCATGTTAAATTTGACCATTAGCACTACTACTACACTTACATCTAGCTATACACTAACAAATTTCCCAGTATTTGGTTTCTGCTGAGTTAATACACACATTCATTGTGCAGCTTTTACTTTTCACCGACCGCTAAACTGACAATTTTACCACAATTAAAACTATGATACAACAGTGTGATATAAACCATAATATCTTCAAAGGGACAAATGGTAACAAAAGTAAACATTTACCAAGCTCTCCTCACGAGTTCCCATCATCATGATTTTAGTATTTGGTTTCAGTTTGAGAGCTCCAAGCTTAACATCATTTTCTGCAGGTTTGCCTACAATACAAGCAAATGACTGTTTTCTCACTAAAGTTCAGGTGCTGGTTTCACTATCCCATTACACAAAACCCTAACATTAAAAGGTTTGGTACAGATTCCACAGCAAGTTTTTTTCCTTAAATTAACAAACTGTTACTGCTGAATTAGCAATTTCTAACACACTAAGAAGTAGTAGTTAACACAAGGTTGGAATTTTTCCCCAACTCTTAGAGGAACACCTTTAATTCAACTAACTAAACAAAATAAATTCATGTTTTATTCTGTTGTTCAAGATGAAGATGACTGTTTTCCAGAAAGTCCTGAAAATTGAGTGCCTGAGATAACTGTACATACAAACACCGTGAAAATGCCTTTTAACTGAATGTGAACACTGCCTATAATTTACAAATCATTATTACTTTTGAAACAGAAAAGATAATTTGGGGAGAATAAAAGGCCCAAACTGTAATGAAAAGGCTGTGCTAGATGACAGATACTAGAAATTACACTGGGGGCTTCCCTGGTGGTCCAGTGGTAAAGAATCCGCCTTACAATGCAGGGGATGCGGGTTCGATCCCTGGTCAGGGAACTAAGATCCCACATGCCGCAGGGCAACTAAGCCCGCGCGCCACAACGACTGAGCTCGTGCGCCTCAACTAGAGCCCGCATGCTACAAACTACAGAGCCCATGCACTCTGGAGTCTGCGCGCCACAACTAAAGAAAACCCGCACACCAAAGCTAGAAAGAAGCCCACACACCACAAAGAAAGATCCCGCATGCCTCAACGAAGATCCCGAGTGCCGCAACTAAGACCAGACCCCGACGCAGCCAAAAAAAATTTAATTAAATAAATAAATAATACATAAGTCTTAAAAAAAAGAAAGAAAGAAAGACAGAAATTACACTGTTTACCTGGGACTTCCGTGTCACAGGTTTAACAAGCAAACATCAACTGTCAGAGGAAATCAAAAGTAATCTTAATAGTGGTGGTATTTTCAGGGATCCTTAAATATTCTTACTTGTACCATCAAAAAAAATTTAGGGATATCCCTATCAAAGAAATCTCCAAAGGGAAAGACTTATTAAAGTGAACAGATAATAGCTAATATAAAGATTCATAAATATATCAATGCAATAAATTTGAAGAAGGGAGAAAATTACCTTTAACTTTGAGTCCAAGTAACTTCTGGCGTTCTGGTAGTACTCCCGTAAGGGTCTTGAGAAACTGTTTGAGATCTAGCACAGTATCATCTTCTGAAAGTGTGGTCACTGAATATTCCTGTCCACCCCATTTTACAATGATAGGAAGAGCCATCCTTGAAACATACGATGAGGCAGCTTTTGTTCAGAAAGATACCTAGAAAGAAAGGCATACACAAGTTAAAACAGATATATCAAAGATGTACGTAAACTTGCAACTTTAAGTTTTATAAACTGTCATTTGAGTCCTATTTTACAACTTGATGATAGAGAAACAGGATTTTCTACTTACAGAAATGTTATCAGAATGCCAAAAGTTATCGGGAGTCAAAGTTAAAATTCTCCCACCCTCTCAATTTTTGGCTTAAAGTTACAACTTCCTAATATTCTATCAGATTCTCCTGGTTCAAGTGGAAAGCTGCAATAAATGAGCTAACTATTCCTCCCTCTCTGATCAGGTTTATGCTACTGGCAAGTTCCTCCATGATGGACTGTCCATGTTCATTTACCATTTGCAAGGTAGGACAATGAGTTGTTAAGAGCATAAATTCTAGAGATAGATTACCTGGGTTCAGAGGTCAGCTCTCCCTCTTATTAGCTATTTAACCTTGGAAAGCTAACTGACTCTTAGTGCCTAGGTTTCCTCATCTGTAAAACAGGGATGCTAATACTGCCTAATTCTCAGGGTTCTTAAGAGGAATAAATTAATTTTTGTAAGTCACATACTACCTGGCACATAGTAAGCTCTAAACAAGTAAGTACTGGTTACATAAGTTGTTCTAAAAACTAGAACTGAAGTGTTCCAGGCACTGCGCTAAATAGTAAATGGCCATTATTTGTTTCATATTTAATACACTGGACAGTTTTTACTCAATCTCCTTTAACAAGGTTGTTTGATAAGAACTGTCCCTCTTTTACAATTAAGGAAATAGGGGTTCAGAGAGGTTATGTAATCTGCTCATTGGCACATAGCTGATAACAGAACAAGTCTTCTGACTAAATCTCATTTTCTTCCCTTACACAACTGTCTCTCTTGAATTGCACCTACAGGAGTTAAGGCACCAAATATCAGTAATTACAAAACCTACAGGCACAGATATAAGTACACAAAGGTTATATAGCAGCTGCCACTCATCAACAATAGCATGTAGGTCTCCTCCCCCCATAAAGCTTTCTACCAGTTTTCATAAGTTGGTTCCCCCAACAGGTCAGAGAACTAGATTTTCTAATCTCAAAGTAGTGGTATTTCCAAATGCTGTCATATATTTAATACAACATTTGACTTCACTCTTCAAGTATTACAACCAACTGCAAGAAAGAAGGCAAATTATAAATCTTAACATGCAAACGTAATTTGAAAATTTAAGATGTCTTCAACATACCCATTAGAAAAGAGCACCGTAAATTCACTTACATTTATTCTATGTTTACAACCTGCTCTACTAAAACTTTAAAGAAGGTGTGTTACTTTAGGGCAATGTATTCTATTTGGAGAGAACTTGCTCTAACAAACCTTATAATCCTCAATAAAAAGCCAAATGGCCCTTTTGAGTCAAACTGAAATATCATTTAAATATTATTTTTCTGAGAGAAGTGGAAATAAAACTGAAAATTTACAAGAGCTAGGAATGCAAATAGCACTAATACAGCATACTGTGCTGGGCAGAGCAGAACATGTGAAGTGAGATCACCTGAACTCTAGGTAAGCATGGACAAGTCACTGCACCTCTAGACCAGTGTTCTCAAAGTGTGGTCCCCAGACCATCCAACAGCATTGACCCCACTTGGTAACTTGTTGGGAATGTAACTGGGTCTGGAGAGAAGAGACCTAGCAATTTGGGTTTTAACAATCTCTGTCTCCCCCTCCCCCCATCTCTGAGGCATGCTAAAGTTTGAGAGCCAGCGCTCTAGGCTCTTCAATTTTCTCAGCCTTAAAAAAAAAATGTGCCAGATGGCATGGGCTCTATATGCTTAGTAAAGCAGTATACAAATATCATCACCCATGCCACAAGTGGGATCTCCAAGTTGACAATTGCTCTAAAGGACCAAGCACAACAAAACAAACACCATAAAAAATTTTACCGCATAAAGTCCTTAAAACTGTTTTTCAGTTACTGAACCTCATTCCTTCAATATTCAGATCATTAACAACAATGGAGCAATGCAATGCAAATGCATGAGTCATTTTATGTTTTCACATTTAGCCTTCTTTCTTACACAATTTTAATGTTTTGTATCACTGCGGACCCTATCAGATTTATAAACTGAAAAATGATTTTAGGGGTAAATGTGGCAATCAAACCCGAACAAGTAAGCAAGGAGCACACCTTTATGGTGAAACTACAGTCAAGAACGGCTGTTTGGGTAAATTCTTCTCCCTAACATACAGTGGTGACTTGCCTAGTCAGGGCAGGAATGTTTACTTGACAAGAATAGTGTTAATCCCTGCGATAACAGCCGTGACATCACTTTGTATACTATAAAAAGCAATACGAATGGTCGTGAAGATAGGAAAATGATAACATGCTCAACAACTTAATTGAATAATCTCATTTAATCTTCACAATCCTAAACTGACAACTACTGTCTTCATTATACAAACCAGAAAATTGAAAAAGAGGAAAAACAAATTGCCCGAGACCACACAACTAAAAAGTAGCAAAGGCGGTTAATTTGAAAGTAACAGCAGCAAAAGTTAACACCTTGGGAATTGAGGGGAGGGAGTTAAATTTAAACACGCCCAGTAAAGGGTAACTGTTGAAGTACTGTCAACTCCTCCTCGGGAGAGCAGGGCAGCAGCAACTGCGAGGGAGTGCAGAGGAAAGAGCTGTGGGAAGTGATTGGTATGAGACAGCACAGAAGGCAGGCACAGACCCCAAAACCCGAGAGGGCCGGAATCCGTTCAACAGGGAGGAGGGAGAGACGGACAAACCCCAGAAGAGGGAGGAATAAAGGTTTGGGGACGCAAAATCCACTGAGGCGCCGGAAGCCCTCCACCTAGGCGACGAGGCTGGATGGGAGGGCGTCGGCCCCTGTGAAGAGCCGGACGGGGCCGGAGGCCTGGGCCGCGAACCTGGGCAGCCGCGGGCGGGGCCCCCACGAGCAGCCACCAGCCCGCCCGCCCGGCCACAGTGGAGGCCGGGTCTCGAGACAGCAAAGCTGTGGTTCCCCAGCCCCACGGCGCGCCGGCGTGCCCCGCGTCCCCTCACCTGGAGCGCGGCGGAACCGGCAGGAGCGGACGCAGGAACCGACCGCAGCGGAATCCAAGGCGACCGGAAGTGAGAGGCGGGGACCGGAACCGGCTAACGAACCGGAAGTTAGGGTTTGAAACGGAAGCGCGCCAGAGAGCGGAAGGTCGCTTCCCTTGTTTCTCTCCGGGCAACGATGTTACATAGACGTTGCCAGGGACTTCCTCACCGCGACGAGGGAACCAGGCCTTTCCGAGAATGTGACCGCTGTACGGATGCCTGCGAGTCTTGGATGGCTTCCGTCCCTCGCCCGTTCTGCGCATGCGTCCGCTGGCGGGTTTTTGAGTTGGGTAGGCCCTGCCGGGGGTATGACGTCTCTGGTATTGTTTCTCCAAAGTCGGAGCTAGGTGTGCTGAGATCTTCCTGGGACTCGGGCCTAAAACTTGTGTGGCTTTTTCATGTTCCGAATGAGGCCTGAAAGGTGATATTTGAGGTCTTGAGACTTGAGACTTGAGAACTCTACCTGGCACCAGGGGCCACCAATTCAGGAGTTTAGAATTCTACCCGTTTTACCCAATGGAAGAGGAAACAGGATCGTCAGGGAAGGGGCAAGCCCAAGTCTCAGAGAACCAAGGAAGCAAATCTCATGAGAGCTGCATCGAGATTACTGTAGTCTTGTATCGAATTAGTCTCCACCCGCCCGTTCCCAGGTCCATTCCATCTTCCTGCAGAATGCTAAGAAAGCCAATTACAAACCCTGACAAAAGAATTCCAGGGTTTAATGGAAATTCGGAGCAGCCGCTGTCTGGTACAGCGAACTCCCAACGTGCATCACTTTATGATAGGCAAGAAAAAGAAGTTAATAATTGCTCACTAGATTGTTGTATGTGGCGGCAAACAAAACTTAGGTTTTGAAAAGGAAGGGAAAGGGAGAAAATAATATTGGCCCCAAGTATGCACTAGGTCCTTGAATTACTTGTATTTTTCCTTCTACTTGACAGCAGTGTTACTGATCCATGTTTCCCTTTTGGCTGTCATGGAATGGAAGCAAAGAGCCAAGTTTTGTGTCTTAACAGTTTTTTAGTTAAGACACACAAACTATTGTACGTTTTCCTTCCCTCTTTTGGTAATTTTTATTGCGCTAGTAATGTATGAGTATCTGCTCATTTTTAAAAATGAAACGTATTTTCAGTAACAAGTATTCCCGCTATCCTTCAAAAAATGGGAAACGGAAAACCCAAAGTTAAAAGAATTTGTACAAAAGTCACACATTAGCAGTCTAGCCAAAGAGATGGCCAAAAGACAAGGGACTGGACTCCAGAATGAATTTTCTTTCAAACCAATCTTTTTTGCTTTGTTCACGTGCCAAATAGCTTCTTGGCGACTTTATATTCTTGCTGTTGTGGTTAGAGAAACTTGTTTTTGTTAACAGAACGGTGAACTAAAACATTTTTAAGCTTCACTAATTCTAAACAACAGGATACATAAGGAGATTCCTTTTAATCATGGAATAGCCATTGTACAAAGAGTCTGATGATAAGTCTGGTATTACTAGAGTGTAAATAATTTAATAATTACAAATTATCTAGCCAAGTGTTGAACAGTAGTATTTCTCAGAGAATAATGGTAGCAGAGACTTACCAGATGATTTTAAGTTATGCCCAAATCTCAGTTCCTCCAAGTCCATTTCTAGACTTGGTCCATTTACCAGATGATTTTAAGTTATCTTATGCCTATATTTCAGTTCCTCCAAGTCCATTTATATTTAACTAAACATTCATTAAATCAAAAATAATGTTAAGAAAACACTTGGAGTGGATTGAAAGATAACATTGAATAAAAGAACTGGACTCGTGGTAACTAGGAATGTATATAAAGTGGACCTAAAAAGGGGCTCACAGCCACTCACAACTTCCAATAAGAGAAAAATTAAACGTCTGCCTCCTGTTGCTCACTAGAGCCTTTTTCTAATGTGTGGAGGATGATATACTTGTGCTTCACTCATACTTCTCTGCAGCAACTAAAGGTGCCTGGGAATTCCTGCATAGGGTTTTGATAGGTTGTCACGTCTAAGTGATTAAAAGAAATGTGGAACAATTTCAAAAAATCAGATGGTACGGGCTTCCCTGGTGGCGCAGTGGTTGAGAGTCCGCCTGCCGATGGGGGGGACACGGGTTCGTGCCCCGGTCCGGGAAGATCCCACATGCCGCAGAGCGGCCGGGCCCGTGAGCCATGGCCGCTGAGCCTGCGCGTCCGGAGCCTGTGCTCCGCAACGGGAGAGACCACAACAGTAAGAGGCCCGCGTACCGCAAAAAAAAAAAAAAAAAAAAATCAGATGGTAAACTGCTGATACCACTGTGCCCATGTTTGGATTGGAAGACAAAAGGACATTCCTGCACCCCAGACAGAAAGCTACTACCCCTCTGCATGTATCTTCATCTTCCCCTGACTTCTTTACTTCATTCCCTTTCTCAGGCCGTTTTCTTCCTGTCCTTCCAGTTGAAAAACAATCCTCTTTCTAATTTCTTTTTTTTTTTATTTAGTGCACTACAGCACTTTGTTTCTCTCTTTTAATGTTTATACCCTTGTTTTTTTCCCTGACTGCAATTAACTAAAAATGTTTAGAATCTACCCCATAGAACAGACTCTGCAGGCCCTTAACTCACCCTGGCCAGTGAACTACTGCCTTTCTCTATTCATCTTGCTTTCCCAAACGACTACTTAAAACGTCAACTCTCTTCCAACCTCAGATCTTCCAGTTTACATCCTTGCTTTTGGCAGATGACATTGTCTCATATTTTGTTAAGAAAATAGAAAGTCTCAAAGAGGAATTGCCTGAACTTCAGACCTCCAAATCTACAAACTAAGTTATATCTGCACTTGTCCTCACTTCTTTTGCTTGTTTCAATGCGGCAATTTCCTTCTACCCGAAGTCAACCCTTATATTTGTGCTCTGGCTCCTTCCCTCTCAGGAAACTTTGTATAAATGCAGTATCCCTCTCTCTTGCTCTTGTATTTTTAACCTCTTTCTCTCTACAGGCTCATTTCCATCAATGATAAACATGCTACAGTATCTTGCCGTCATAACTACTATCCTTTCTTTCACAGTTGGGCATTTCAAAGCATTGTTTGCATTTGTCTAAACTTGACATAATCGGTAATTGTCTATTTCAGACAATTTGTTTAGTGACAATCTTTTACTATACTGTAAGCTTTGTGAGGAAACAGACCATGTCTGCTCTATTCACCACTGTATCCTCAGAGCATAGCATGATGTTGGCTAAAGCAGGTACTCAATACATATTTGCAAATGGATGAATAATGGATGAATAGAATGTAGAGAATAGAGAGATTATATAATAATACATATTATACATATAATAACATCGGTGATTTATAATGATTACAATTTGTAATTGACTCTGGATGTGCGGGAAATTTCTGAAATACACAGCAAATGTTAACAGTTCATGGCACCATAGGATGCACTCAGTAAGTATTTGTTAAATGAATGAAAGAAATTATCTCTCGATGGCATCATAGAGCAGGTGAGTTTCACCTTGTTTATATTTTTCTGTATTTGAATTTTTTACAATAATTTTGCATTCTTTTTCTCTTTTTTTAAAAATAGTACAAGGCGGCTTCCCTGGTGGTGCAGTGGTTAAGAATCCGCCTGCCAATGCAGGGGACACGGGTTCGAGCCCTGGTCCGGGAAGATCCCACATGCCGCAGAGCAACTAAGCCTATGTGCCACAACTCCTGAGCCTGCACTCTAGAGCCCGTGAGCCACAACTACTGAGCACACGTGCCACAACTACTGAAGCCCACGCACCTAGAGCCTGTGCTCTGCAACAAGAGAAGCCACCACAATGAGAAGCCCATGCAGCACAACAAAGGGTAGCCCTCGCTCGCCGCAACTAGAGAAAGCCCGTGCACAGCAACAAAGACCCAACGCAGCCAAAAAATAATAATAACTTAAAAAAAATAGTACAAGACTTCCCTGGTGATCCAGTGGTTAAGACTCCTTGCTTCCATTGCAGAGGGCACAGGTTCAATCCCTGATCGGGGAACTAAAATCCCACATGCTCTGTGGCATGGCCAAAAACAACAACAACAAAAATAGTATAAACATATCCTTACCAGTATTAATTTTTAGGCCTATCCTTGAAAATCTTTTCTGTGCTTTAGATATATACACGTGTATACAGTTTATACATATTTTAAAATAATTATGTATACACAGGAGGTTGCAAAAAGAGATTATGTGTACACTCACTTTTTTCTAATGATCTCATGTCATTATAGTACAATATCAAAACCAGGATATTGACATTGGTACAATGTGTGTGCATATAATTGTATGCCATTTTATCACATGTAGATTCATATAGCTACCACTGCAATCAAGGTACAGACTTCTTCCATCACCACAAAGATACACCTTGTGCTCCCTCTTTATACTCAAGCCCACCCCCATTTCTCTCACCATTCCTAACCCTTTGTCACTAATCTGGTTTCCATCTCTATGATTTCGTCATTTCCAGATGTTATGTAAACGGAAATATATGGTATATGCCTTTTGAGATTGGCCTTTTTCACTCAGAATAAGGCCTGTGAGATTTATTCAAGCTATTGTGTGTATCAGTAGTCCATTTCCTCTTATGGCTGAGAAGGATTCCCTGGTATGGATTTATCACAGTTTGTCTAACCACCTATTGGACATTGTGGTTGTTTCCACTTTTTTTTTTTTTTTTTTTTTTTTTTGCGGTACGCGGGCCTCTCACTGCCGCGGCCTCTCCCGTTGCGGAGCACAGGCTCCAGACGTGCAGGCTCAGCGGCCATGGCTCACGGGCCCAACCACTCCGTGGCATGTGGGATCCTCCCGGACCAGGGCACGAACCCATGTCCCCTGCATTGGCAGGTGGACTCGCAACCACCGCGCCACCAGGGAAGCCCTGTTTCCACTTTTTGGCTTTTACAAATAAAATAGACCATTTGTATGTAATGCAATTATTGATATTTTAAGGCTTCAGTCGGCCACTTTATTGTTTTCTGGTTTTGGTTTTTCTATTTTCTTTTTCCTGTCTTTCTGTTGGTTACTCAAAGATGAGTTAAGAATTCCATTTTGATTTGTCTGTATTGTTTTAAAGTGTATCTCTTTGTATAAATTTTTAGTGATTGCTCTATTATATATACATAACTTAGCAGTCTACTGGTGGTAATATTTTACTAGTTCCAGTGACGTATAAACATCTTCACCGCTAATTAAGTTCCTTTTCTGTCTCTAGTTTATAATTGTCTTAAATATTTCCTCTACGTACATTGAGAACCGTATTGAACAACGTTATAATTTTTGCTTCAATCATCAGATACAACCTAGAAATTTCAAGAGGGAAAGTGTTGTATTTACCTATATTTTTATTCTTTCCATTGTTCTTTCTTCCTTATGTCCCAAGATTCCTTTTTGTTTAGAGAATTTCTTTTAGTCATTCTCTTAGGATAGGTTTGCTAGCAACAAATTCTTTCAGGCTTGCTTCATTTGAGAATGTCTTGACTTCTCCTTTATTACTAAAGCATATTCTCACTGCTTATAGAATCTGGATTGACAGTTCTTTTCTTTTGGCACTTGAAAACTGTGCGACTTCTTTCTGGCCTCCATAGTTTTAGAAGGGAAATCTGTCAATAAAATTGCTTTTTCCTGGGCTTCCCTGGTGGCGCAGTGGTTGAGAGTCCACCTGCTGATGCGGGGGACATGGGTTCGTGCCCCAGTCTGGGAAGATACCACATGCCACGGAGCGGCTAGGCTCGTGAGCCATGGCCGCTGAGCCTGCGCGTCCGGATCCTGTGCTCCGCAACGGGAGAGGCCACAACAGCGAGAGGCTCGCGCACCGCCAAAAAAAAAAAAAAAAAAAAAATTGTTTTTCCTGCTGTTTATAAGCTATTGTTTCTTTCTTGCTGCTTTCAAGAATTTTTGTCTTTGTCTTTAGCTTTCAGAAGTTTGACTATGCTGTGTCTTGGTGGAGATTTATTTAGGTTTATTCTATTTGAGATTCACTCAACATTTTTATTCTATATGTTTATGTCTTTTGCCAGTTTGGGAATTTTTAGACATTATTTCTTCACATACTTTTCGTGGTTGTGGTAGAAATCCAAGCTCCTCATTAGGCCTCCTTTGACACCCCATGTGGGCAGGAAAGGGCACCCCATTACTCTTGTACAGGGGTGAGGGTTCAGGTTCTCCACCAGCCTCCAGTGATACCACCCAAGTTGGGAGGTAGAGGGGTGCTTCATCACTACACCCCGCATGACCTCCACTGGAAGATAGTAAAAGTTCTGGCTTCCCACTCAGTCTTCTCTGACACCATCCTGGAAGGGAGTTGGAGTACCTCATTATAGCCTGGCAAGGGTGAAAGGCTAGACTTCCCACTGGGCTACTGCTGACAGAGGTGGTGGAACCACCACTTT
The DNA here is from genome assembly GCF_937001465.1 of Orcinus orca. Lineage (NCBI taxonomy): Eukaryota > Metazoa > Chordata > Mammalia > Artiodactyla > Delphinidae > Orcinus > Orcinus orca. Next base: position 39,089,183 of record NC_064561.1, read on the forward strand.
TTCTTGTGATATTTGGTTGGAGTATGGCAATGTGTCAGTGGTCTCCAAGAACACTCCTTTGTTCAATGATTCACCAGGAGGACTCACAGGACTCAATTTATTGTTGTATTCACAGTTGAGATTTACAGCAGAAGGTTACAAAGCAAAATCAGCAAAGGGAAAAGTTTCAAGGAATGAAGCCTAGAGGAAACAAAGCACAAGATTCTAAGAGTTCTCTCTAAGTGGAATGGCCCATGGTGTGCTCAGTTTTTCAATCAGTGAATTGTGACAACACATATGAAGGGTTTTCTCCTGGGAAGCTCTTTAGAGATTCTTTACCCAAGGTTTTTGGAGGTCTGGTCATGTAGGTACTCACTTGCTAATATCAATTTCACACTCCCAAAAGGAAAGCAGGTGAGCAGCATAAACCACGTGGTTTCCATGAACAATCTAGGCACAGTGAGACACTCTTCTCATTTAGGGAAGGTTTAATATTAGTGCAGAAAAATATCAGTGGAGTTCCCAGATGCCAGCCAAGGGCCAACCTCGCAAACAGGACTTTCTGGCAACAACAGGCTCAGGCCTCCCACGTTGACTCCTTTCTGCACAAGTGGTTATTAACTAAATGTTTTCTCCCTTGCTAGGCTGTGGCTTTCCTGGTTCTTTGTCTAGAGAGAACAGGCTTTTGTCTGAGCCCACTGACATTTCCAGGTTGTCAGTATCTCTAGCACCCCAACTATGAAGTAAAAAGAAAACTCAGAGAACTCACTGCCTTGTCTTTCCAGGTAACTAGAGAACTCACTCCCTTGTCTTTCCAGGTAACTAGACAATCTGCCTTCTCTCCACCTTTCAGTCTTCTTATATTTGTTTTATAGCATCCAGGGTTTTTAGCTGTACTTGGCAGAAGGAATGGGGAGAAATGCAACTACTCTGCCTCATCCCGGAACAGGAAGTCTCTGTATTACTTTTAAAATCAAGAAAAAAGGGATTTTTAAAATTTTCATTTTGAAAACAGAGTGTATATATATATATATATATATATATATATCTCCACACACATACATATATAAACAAAACATATACACATATATATATATTAAAAATAGGCTTAATTTTTTAAATTGGATTTAGAACATAACATGGGATCTATCCTCTTAAAAAAAATTCTAGATATACAGTACACTATCCCTGCAGGCAGTTACACATGCAGAGTGTTAACTGTAAAACCTGTGCTTCTGGTTTATATCCAAAGTCATGTGCATAGGAGACAATATCTTCTTAATCATGTGAGAAATAATTACAAATGTCCCTACCCACACATTCTAGACTAATGAACTATTTCTGAGATGAAAAATTTAGTATGATATACTGCAACCTAATCAACATTCAATTTGAAATCGTAAACAAGAACATCAAATTGTAATTATGTTGCAGTATTGCACATTATGAGGGCAATTTAATTTATTTGTTTTTTATATCCACAGTGACTCATAAGTGGATAAATTAATGTCTCCCAACTTCAATAAATATTAATGAAATGTCTAGACTGTTAGAATCTAAACATTTACAATGTGACAAAGCAAGTTTTGATCACCAATAAGCTATCTGTAATGAATAGTTTACCATTGTTTTATTCATTATACCTCTAATTGTCAGGAAACATTTCTTTAGCAATGTGTTAATGTCCAAAAAGCATTAGATGGGGTTCTAGAGGCAGGCTTGCCTAAAATTATCCTGACTTTGAGGTAATCAATTTCCCCTGACCTCAATACCTGTTTATAAAAATGAGCTAATCGAATAACCAAAAGATGCTTTTAAATTCTATATTTTAAATCTCTAGGGCTTCCCTGGTGGCACAGTGGTTAAGAATCTGCCTGCCAATGCAGGGGATACGGGTTCAAGCCCTGGTCCAGGAAGATCCCTCATGCCACGGAGCAACTAAGCCTGTGCACCACAACTACTGAGCCTGCATGTAGAGCCCGCAAGCCACAACTACTGAACCCATGTGCCACAACTACGGAAGCCCGCGTGCCTAGAGCCCATGCTCTGCAACAAGAGAAGCCACCGCAATGAGAAGCCTGTGCACCACAGCGAAGAGTAGCCCCCGCTCACTCCAACTAGAGAAAGCCCGCGTGCAGCAGCGAAAACCCAATGCAGCCAAATATAAATACATAAGTATATTTATTTTAAAAATATATATCTAGGGGACTTCCCTGGCAGTCCAGTGGTTAAGACTTTGCCTTCCAATGTAGGGGGTGCAGGTTTGATCCCTGGTCGGGGAGCTAAGATCCCACATCCCTCGAGGCCGAAAAAACAGAAAACAGAAGCAATATTGTAACAAATTCAATAAAGACTTTTAAAAATACTGGTCCACATCAAAAAAAATCATTAAGGGCTTCCCTGGTGGCGCAGTGGTTCAGAGTCCGCCTGCCGATGCAGGGGACACGGGTTCGTGCCCCGGTCCAGGAGGATCCCACATGCCGCGGAGCGGCTGGGCCCGTGAGCCATGGCCGCTGAGCCTGCGCGTCCGGAGCCTGTGTTCCGAAACGGGAGAGGCCACAACAGTGAGAGGCCCACGTACCACAAAAAAAAAAACAAAAAAACCTCTAGGTTTTAATTCAATAGTTCTCAAACAACAGCTTATGGACCTATTTGTGTCTTGGTTTCCATCAACCTTTCACTTTCAAAATTAGAAATATAAAGATCACGTAGTGCATTTTCATAAAGCCAAATGGAAAAATCATGTTCTTTTTCATTGATAACTTTTATTACTTCTCTCAGGTCTGTGTTTATCCTTCCTGGAATTTCCAGAGCTTCATTATTCGTAGTGAAATAAATTTCATAGAGAATTTACATTTAGTATTTAAAATTTCATTGATAACATCAAAGTGATACATTTTTTTCTTGATGCTGTATAAGTATTACCTCAAGTGATTTGTTTTGAAATATTATTTATGGTGTTAACTAACAGAAACTTAATCAGGCTAGCTTGTGTTAAAAAAGTGGGGACTGGGGTGGGGAAGAAGGGAAGTATTACAAGGGCACAGTACCTGACAGAGGGTATTAATTAAATGTTGCTGAACCAGGTACCAAGACAAGTTTAAGATCTTTCACAATAAATCCACAGACCTTATCATTAGAGTACTGCTATTAATATGACTCTGACTCCCAGTCTCTGTATCACTCAACTTCAAATCCCCAAATCCTGGGATCAGATCTTGTGGTGGCGTAACTTAGGTGACATGTCTGTCTCTGCACCAGTCAACTCCTTCAATGGCATCAGGTTCTGCCTAAGCCTGCCTTGGCTACTGGGGAGGGTTCTCAGGGAAGAAGGCCTCCCTGTAGGTCAAACAGCCACTCCTGAAGTATCTTCTATACTGATAGTTAAGGGTGTTAATTCTCTTCCTGACAGGTCTCAATATTATTCTTTTTCTCTTCTTAACATTCTAGTTAATTCAATATTTATTCATCCACTCTATTCTTTAGTAATAGTCACATTTTATCTGTAAGCAAATCATTCATTTTCATCCTCTCCATCCATATCTCAGCTCTTTGGATTTACACTAATTTTATTTTATTTTGTTTGAACGAATATTTATTTTACGTTTTCTTAACACCATAAAATTCACCATTTTAAACTGTACAATTCAGTGAATTTTAGTATATTCACAACCGTCATCACTATCTAACCTCGAAAATTTCCATTACCCTGAAAAGTGATCCAATATTTGTTCGGTGTTCCATTTCCCTCTTCCTCTAGCCCTTGGCAACCACTAATTTGCTTTCTGTCTCAACCGGTTTGCCTACAATGGACATTTAATATAAATGGAATCATACAGTGTGTGGATTTGCGTCTGGCTTCTTTCACTTAACATAGTGTTGTGGGGTTTTTTTTAATTTTATTTATTTATTTATTTTTGGCTGTGTTGGGTCTTCGTTGCTGCGCATTGACTTTTTCTAGTTGCGGCAATCGGGGACTACCGTTCGTTGCCGTGCACGGGCTTCTCATTGCGGTGGCTTCCCTTGTTGCAGAGCACGGGATCTAGGCGTGCGAGCTTCAGTAGTTGTGGCTCACGGGCTCTAGAGCGCAGGCTCAGTAGTTGTGGCGCACGGGCTTAGTTGCTCTGCGACATGTTAGCCACCAGGGAAGCCCATCATAGTGTTTTAAAGGTTCATCCATCTTCTCATCTGTATTAGTATTTTGTTCCTTTTTATGGTTCTATTGTGTGACTATGCCACATTTTGTTTATTCATTCATCAGTTGATGGATATTTGTGTTGTTTCCACTTTTTGACCATTATAGATAATGCTGCTATAGACATTTGTGTACAAGTTGTGTGGACATACATTTTCAATTCATTTGGGTGGGTGCCTAGAAGTGGAATTTCTGGGTCATATGGTAATTCTATTGTTTAACTTTTTGAGGACCTGCCAAACTGGATTTACACAAATTTTAAATTCTACCACCTGCAAGTGTATTTTATGCTATCATTGCTACTAACATATGAAGAAATATTAAATAGTTCCAAATTAGTTCATGGTTCTCAAATATTTTTAAAAAATTAACACAAATCTCTCCATTATTTTCTTCTTAGAATTTCCCCCTCAGAATTTGATTACATTTGAATAACTCTGATTTTGACATGAGTCACAGTTACTATTCCCTTTTTGGTATAGTGAATCTAAGTATAACTTCTTTCTTCATTACTTTCCGATAATAATATTGCTAATTAACAATGACAATGATAACAGCTATTGTTTATTCATGTAAGCACCTTAGTTGTATTACTTCACTTAATTCTCATAACAAACTAAAGAGCAAACTGTATATTCTGCATTTTACTCATTGTTTGAGAAAATCACGGGCAGCTGTCTGTTTAAAAGCACAATTTGTTACTTGATGTTCTACTTTTAACCTTGGTTTAATTCAGTTTCTGATCCCTCAACAAGGCTGGAGAATGCAAACTTAGGACTCCAATAAACAGTCACAGACATATCATTAGCACTGCTTTTTAGTCGTATTGATTATTATTTCTAATCAATGGTCAGCACATCTGATATCTGGTACTATTCTCTCCAGATGTCTTCTGTATCAACTGATTTGGACATGGTGCTTTTATGATCATGAGAAATGGAACTTCAGACATTATTTAATTAGGTGCCTGTTTGCTTTCGGTTTTTGTTTGTTTGTTTCAATAAGCTGCTCCAGTGATCCTTCCATTTCTGAGTTATATCCCACTTCAAATTTTGTTTTCTGAACTGCTCACCCTTTGATCATTCTGCTGGTTCCCTTATTATTAAGTTACTAACCGCTGACACCTGCGCATATCAGCATGTCTAAGAAATGCCTCTAACAGGTTAAGTATTATCATTACACCCATTGTGCAGATAAGGAAACCGAGACATAGTGAAGTGCTTAAGTCATACCAAGGAGTTAGTGGAAGATTTGCACCCAGGTAGTTTGACTGCACAGCAAAATTATCCAATAGAAACATAATTTGAACCACATATGTATAATTTTTAATTTTCCAGTAGTCACATAAAACAAGTAAAGACAGGAAATATCCATTTTAATACAATTTTTATTCAACCCAATATATCCAAAATATTATAATTTCAACAGGTAATTAATATAAAAAATTAATGAGATATTTCATCTGCTTTTCTTCATACTAAGTCTTTGAAATCCATTGTGTCTTTTCATTTCTCCAAAGAAGACATACAGATGGCCAACAAATGCATGAAAAGATACTCAACATCACTAATCATTAGAGAAATGCAAATCAAAACCACAATGAGGTATCACCTCACACAGGTAAGAATGGCCATCATCAAAAAGTCTACAAATGATAAATGCTGGAGAGGGTGTGGAGAAAAGGGAGCCCTCCTGCACTGTTGGTGGGAATGTAAATTGATACAGCCACTGTGGAGAACAGTATGGAGGTTCCTTAAAAAACTAAAAATAGAACTACCATATGACCCAGCAATCCCACTACTGGGCATATACCCTGAGAAAGCCATAATTCAAAAAGATACATGTACCACAATATTCATCGCAACATTGTTTACAATAGCCAGGACATGGAAGCAAACTAAACGTCCATCAACAGATGATTGGATAAAGAAGATGTGGCACATATATACAATGGAATATTACTCTGCCATATAAAGGAATGAAATTGAGTTATTTGTAGTGAGGTGGATGGACCTAGAATCTGTCATACAGAATGAAGTAAGTCAGAAAGAGAAAAACAAACACCATATACTAACGCATATATATGGAATTTAAAAAAATGGTACTGATGAACCTAGAGGCAGGGCAGGAATAAAGACGCAGACGTAGAGAACAGCCTTGAGGGCACTGGGTGGGGGAAGGGGAAGCTGGGATGAAGTGAGAGAGTAGCATTGACATATATATACTACCAAATGTAAAATGGATGGCTAGTGGGAAGCTGCTGCATAGCACAGGGAGGTCAGCTCAGTGCTTTGTGACCACCTAGAGGGGTGAGAGGGACGCTCAAGAGGGAGGGACTATGGGGATATATGTATACATATAGTTGATTCACTTTGTTGTATAGCAGAAACTAACACAACATTGTAAAGCATTTATACTCCAGTAAAGATGTGAAAAAAAAAAAGAAATCCATTGTATCTTTTATACTCAGAGCACATCTCAGTTCATACTAGCCATATTTCAAGTGCTCAGTAACCACAAGTGGCTGGTGGCTACTGTACTGGGTAACGTAGCTTTAGAGTATGCCTTTTTAACCCTTTATTCTGCCTCTCCCAGTACTTCTCTGTACTATTATATCTTCGTTATGATTTTGTAAAAGTTTCTTTGCCTTTCCCCAAATTTTATTGTATTGGAATTGAAATAATCCATAACTTGGGCATGGAAATTTTTACAATCACACTACTCAAAAGGAAAAATTTAAACACCCCTTCCAAATACTTAGAGTGCTATTATTGCATTCATAATTCATTTGTGGGGGAAAATGAAGTTGTTGGTATTCTTTAGTCTTTAAAACATCATAAAAAATAACTATAATTAGTATCTGTGGGTTCAAACTGGAATTTAACTCACTCAACATTTGTTGTGCACCTGCAGTATCACAAACTACCAGCTGGCAGAAGGAAGAAAAAATGCCCTGAAGGAGGGCAAGTATGTGGGAGAGATGAGATCTGAGTGTAAACACATCTGTTACCTGCTTTTCCCGTCTCCTCCCTAGGGAAATTGCAGTCTTAATTGTCAGTGTGCACTGTAAGTCTTTTTTTTTTTCTTTTTATGTTTTACATCTAATTTCTCATATAACAATAGTGTTATATACTGAATTTACTTATACTACCAAGACAATCTTGGCATTTTGTAAATACTTTCTTTTTTAAAAAATTTTCTAGGGCTTCCCTGGTGGCACAGTGGTTGAGACCCCGCCTGCTGATGCAGGGCACACAGGTTCTTGCCCCGGTCCGGGAAGATCCCACATGCCGCGGAGCGGCTGGGCCCGTGAGCCGTGGCCACTGGGCCTGCGCGTCCGGAGCCTGTGCTCCGCAACGGAAGAGGCCACAGCGGTGAGAGGCCCGCGTACCGCAAAAAAAAAAAAAAAAAAATTTTTTTCTAATTTTATTTTATTTTATTTTTATACAGCAGGTTCTTATTAGTCATCAACTTTACACACATCAGTGTATACATGTCAATCCCAATTGTCCAATTCATCACACCACCACCCCCAACCCCCCGTGGCTTTCCCGCCTTGGTGTCCATACGTTTGTTCTCTACACCTGTGTCTCAATTTCTGCCCTGTGAACCGGTTCATCTGTACCATTTTTCTAGGTTCCACATATATGCATTAATATACGATATTTGTTTTTATCTTTCTGACTTACTTCACTCTGTATGACAATCTCTAGACCCACAAATGTCTCAACAAATGACCCAATTTCATTCCTTTTTATGGCTGAGTAATATTCCTTTGTATGTATGTACCACATCTTCTTTATCAATTCGTCTGTTGATGGGCATTTAGGTTGCTTCCATGACCTGGCCATTGTAAATAGTGCTGCAATGAACATTGGGGTGCATGTGTCTTTTTGAATTATGGTTTTCTCAGGGTATATGCCCCATAGTGGGATTGCTGTATCATATGGTAATTCTATTTTTAGTTTTATAAGGGACCTCCATACTGTTATCCATAGTGGCTGTATCAATTTACTTTCCCACCAACAGTGCAAGAGGGTTCCCTTTTCTGCACACCCTTTCCAGCATTTATTGTTTGTAGAATTTTGATGACGGCCATTCTGACCAGTGTGAGGTGATACCTCACTATAGTTTTTTTTGTTTTTGTTTTTGTTTTTTTTTTTTTTTGCGGTACGCGGGCCTCTCACTGTTGTGGCCTCTCCCGTTGCGGAGCACAGGCTCCAGACGCGCAGGCTCAGTGGCCATGGCTCACGGGCCCAGCCGCTCCGCGGCACGTGGGATCTTCCCAGACCGGGGCGTGAACCCGCGTCCCCTGCATCGGCAGGCGGACTCTCAACCACTGCGCCACCAGGGAAGCCCCTCACTGTAGTTTTGATTTGTATTTCTCTAATGTTAGGTGATGTTGAACATCCTTTCATGTGTTTCTTAGCAATCTGTATATCTGCTTTGGAGAAATGTCTATTTAGGTCTTCTGCCCATTTTTGGATTGGGTTGTTTGTTTTTTTGATATTGAGCTGCATGAGCTGCTTGTATATTTTGGAGATTAATCCTTTGCCAGTTGCTTCATTTGTAAATATTTTCTCCCATTCTGAGAGTTGTCTTTTCGTCTTGTTTATGGTTTCCTTTGTTGTGCAAAAGCTTTGAAGTTTCATTAGGTCCCATTTGTTTATTTTTGTTTTTATTTCCATTACTCTAGGAGGTGGATCAAAAAAGATCTTGCTGTGATTTATGTCAAAGGGTATTCTTCCTATGTTTTCCTCTAACCGTTTTATAGTATCTGGTCTTACATTTAGGTCTCTAATCCATTTTGAATTTATTTTTGTATATGGTGTTAGGGTGTCTTCTAATTTCATTCTTTTACGTGTAGCTGTCCAGTTTTCCCAGCACCACTTATTGAAGAGACTGTTTTTCTCCATTTTATATCCTTGCCTCCTTTGTCATAGATTAGTTAACCATAGATGCATGGGTTTATCTCTGGGCTTTCTATCTTGTTCCATTGATCTAAGTTTCTGTTTTTGTGCCAGTACCATATTGTCTTGATTACTGCAGCTTTGTAGTATAGTCTGAAGTCAGGGAGTTTGATTCCTCCAGCTTGGTTTTTTTCCCTCAAGACTGCTTTGGCTATTCGGGATCTTTTGTGTCTCCATACAAATATTAAGATTTTTGTTCTAGTTCTGTAAAAAATGCCATTGGTAATTTGATGGTGATTGCAATTGAATCTGTAGATTGCTTTGGATAGTAGAGTCATTTTCACAATATTGATTCTTCCAATCCAAGAACATGGTATATCTCCCCACCTGTTGGTATCATCTTTAATTTCTTACACCAGTGTCTTATAGTTTTCTGCATACAGGTCTTTTGTCTCCCTAGGTAGGTTTATTCCTAGATATTTTATACTTTTTTTTGCAATGGTAAATGGGAACATTTCCTTCATTTCTCTTTCAAATATTTCATCATTAGTGTATAGGAATGCAAGAGATTTCTGTGCATTAATTTTGTATCCTGCAACTTTACTAAATTCATCGATTAGCTCTAGTTGTTTTCTGCTGGCATCTTTAGGATTCTCTATGTATAGTATCATGTCATCTGTAAACAGTGACAGTTTTACTTCTTTTCCAATTTGTATTCCTTTTATTCCTTTTCCTTCTCTGATTGCCATGACTAGGACTTCCAAAACTATGTTGAATAATAGTGGTGAGAGTGGACATTCTTCTTATTCCTGATCTTAGAGGAAATGCTTTCAGTTTTTCACCATTGAGAATGATGTTTGCTGTGGGTTTGTCGTATATGGCCTTTATTATGTTGAGGTAGGTTCCCTCTATTCCTACTTTTTGGAGAGTTTTTGTCATAAATGGGTGTTGAATTTTGTCAAAAGCTTTTTCTACATCTATTGAGATGATCATATGGCGTTTTTTTTTTATGTTTGTTTTGTTTTTGCGGCATGCGGGCCTCTCACTGCTGTGGTCTCTCCCACCGTGGAGCACAGGCTCCGGACGCGCAGGTTCAGCGGCCATGGCTCACGGGACCAGCCGCTCCGCAGCATGTGGGATCATCCCGGACCGGGGCACAAACCCATGTCCCCTGCATCAGCAGGCGGATTCTCAACCACTGTGCCACCAGGGAAGCCCTATCATATGGTTTTCATTCTTCAATATGTTAATATGGTGTATCACATTGATTGATTTGCACATACTGAAGAATCCTTGCATTCCTGGGATAAATCCCACTTCATCATGGTGTGTGATTCTTTTAATGTGTTGTTGGATTCTGTTTGCTAGTATTTTGAAGATTTTTGCATCTATATTCATCAGTGATATTGGTCTGTAATTTTCTTTTTTTGTAGTATCTTTGTCTGGTTTTGGTATCAGGGTGATGGGGGCCTCATAGAATGAGTTTGGGAGTGTTCCTTCCTCTGTATTTTTTTGGAAGAGTTTGAGAAGGATGGGTGTTAGCTCTTCTCTAAATGTTTGATAGAATTCACCTGTGAAGCCATCTGGTCCTGGACTTTTGTTTGTTGGAAGTTTTTCTTTTTTTTTTTTTTTTTTTTGCGGTATGTGGGCCTCTCACTCTTGTGGCCTCTCCCGTTGCGGAGCACAGGCTCCAGATGCACAGGCTCAATGGCCATGGCTCACGGGCCCAGCCGCTCTGCGGCATGTAGGATCTTCCCAGACTGGGGCACGAACCTGTGACCCTGCATCGGCAGGCGGACTCTAAACCACTGAGCCACCAGGGAAGCCCTGTTGGAAGCTTTTTAATCACAGTTTCAATTTCATTACTTGTGATTGGTCTGTTCCCATTTTCTATTTCTTCCTGGTTGAGTCTTGGAAGGTTCTACCTTTCTAAGAATGTGTCCATTTCTTCCAGGTTGTCCATTTTATTGGCATAGAGTTGCTTGTAGTAGTCTCTTAGGATGCTTTGTATTTCTGTGGTGTCTGTTGTAACCTCTCCTTTTTCATTTCTAATTTTATTGATTTGAGTCCTCTCCCTCTTTCCCTTGATGAGTCTGGCTAATGGTTTATCAATTTTGTTTATCTTCTCAAAGAACCAGATTTTAGTTTTATTGATCTTTGCTATTGTTTTCTTTGTTGCTATTTCCTTTATTTTTGCTCTGGTCTTTATGATTTCTTTCCTTCTGCTAACTTTGGGTTTTGTTTGTTCTTCTTTCTCTAGTTCCTTTAGGTGTAAGGTTAGATTGTTTATTTGAGATTTTTCTTGTTTCTTGAGGTAGGCTTGTATAGCTATAAACTTCCCTCTTAGAACTGCTTTTGCTGCATCCCATAGGTTTTTGGATCGTCGTGTTTTCTTTGTAATTTGTCTCTAGGTAGTCTTTAATTTCCTCTGATTTCTTCAGTGATCTCTTGGTTATTTAGTAACGTATTGTTTAGCCTCCATGTGTTTGTGTTGTTTACGTTGTTTTCCCTGTAATTCATTTCTAATCTCATAATATTGTGGTCAGAAAAGATGTTTGATATGATTTCAATTTTCTTAAATTTACTGTGGCTTGATTTGTGACCCTAGATGTGATCTATCCTGGAGAATGTTCCATGCACACTTGAGAAGAAAGTGTAATCTGCTGTTTTTGGATGGAATGTCCTATAAATATCAATTAAATCTATCTGGTCTATTGTGTCATTTAAAGCTTCTGTTTCCTTATTTGTTTTAATTTTGGATGATCTTTACATTGGTGTAAGTGAGGTGTTAAAGTCCCCCACTATTATTGTGTTACTGTCGATTTCCTCTTTTATAGCTGTTGGCAGTTGCCTTATGTATTGAGGTGCTCTTATGTTGGGTGCATATATATTTATAATTGTAATATCTTCTTCTTGGATTGATCCCTTGATCATTATGTAGTGTCCTTCCTTGTCTCTTGTAACATTCTTTATTTTAAATTCTATTTTACCTGATATGAGTATTGCTATTCCAGCTTTCTTTTGATTTCCATTTGCATGCAATATCTTTTTCCATCCCCTCACTTTCAGTCCGTATGTGTCCCTAGGTCTGAAGTGGGTCTCTTGTAGACAACATATATATGGGACTTGTTTTTGTATCCATTCAGCAATCCTGTGTCTTTTGGTTGGAGCATTTAATCCTTTCACGTTTAAGCTAATTATCGATATGTATGTTCCTGTGACCATTTTCTATTTTTTCTTTTTTTTTTTTAAGCGGTACGCAGGCCTCTCACTGTTGTGGCCTCTCCCGTTGCGGAACACATGCTCTGGACGCTCAGGCTCAGCGGTCATTGCTCACGGGCCCAGCCGCTCCACGGTGTGTGAGTTCTTCCCGGACCGGGGCACGAAACCGTGTCCCCTGCATCAGCAGGCAGACTCTCAACCACTGCGCCACCAGGGAAGACCCCTAATACCATTTTCTTAATTGTTTTGGGTTTGTTTTTATAAGTCCTTTTCTTCTCTTGTGATTCCCCCTTAGAGAAGTTCCTTTATCATTTGTTGTAGAGCTGGTTTGGTGGTGCTGAATTCTCTTAGTTTTTGCTTGTCTGTAAAGCTTTTGATTTCTCTGTCAAATCTGAATGAGATCCTTGCCAGGTAGAGTAATCTTGGTTGTAGGTTCTTACCTTTCATCACTTTAAGTATATCATGCCACTCCCTTCTGGCTTGTAGAGTTTCTGTTGAGAAATCAGCCGTTAACCTAATGGGAGTTCCCTTGTTTGTATGTTGTCATTTTTCCCTTGTTGCTTTCAATAATTTTTCTTTGTCTTTAATTTTTGCCAATTTCATTACTAAGTGTCTCGGCATGTTTCTCCTTGGGTTTTTCCTGTTTGGGACTCGCTGAGCTTCCTTGACTTGGGTGGCTATTTCCTTTCCCATGTTAGGGAAGTTTTCAACTATATTCTCTTCAAATATTTTCTCAGGTCCTTTCTCTCTCTCTTCTCCTTCTGGGACCCCTATAATGTGAATGTTGTTGTGTTTAATGTTGTCCCAGTGGTATCTTAGGCTGTCTCCATTACTTTTCATTCTTTTTTCTTTACTCTGTTCTGCAGCAGTGAATTCCACCATTCTGTCTTCCAGGTCACTTATCCGTTCTTCTGTCTCAGTTATTCTGCTATTGATTCCTTTTAGTGTATTTTTCATTTCAGTTATTGTATTGTTCATCTCTGTTTGTTTTTAATTCTTCTAGGTCTTTGTTAAACATTTCTTGCATCTTCTCGATCTTTGCCTCCATTCTTTTTTTGTTTGTTTGTTTGTTTAATTTATTTATTTATTTTTGGCTGTGTTGGGTCTTCGTTTCTGTGCACGGGCTGTCTCTAGTTGTGGCAAGCGGGGGCCACTCTTCATCGCAGTGCACGGGCGTCTCACCGTAGCAGCCTCTCCCGTTGCTAAGCACAGGCTCCAGACGCGCAGGCTCAGTAGTTGTGGCTCTCGGGCCTAGCTGCTCCGCGGCATGTGGGATCTTCCCAAACCAGGGCTCGAACCCGTGTCCCCTGCATTGGCAGGCGGATTCTCAACCACTGCGCCACCAGGGAAGCCCCTGCCTCCATTCTTTTTCCGAGGTCCTGGATCATCTTCACTATCATTATTCTAAATTCTTTTTCTGGAAGGTGCCTATCTCCACTTCATTTAGTTGTTTTTCTGGGGTTTTATCTTGTTCCTTCATCTGGTACATAGCCCTCTGCCTTTTCATCTTGTCTATCTTTCTGTGAATGTGGTTTCTGTTCCACAGGATGCAGGATTGAAGTTCTTCTTGCTTCTGCTGTCTCTGTAAGTCTCTAAAGTACATTATAGGCAGACTTTTTTCCTTTATTTTAAAGATATATTTTGTCTTTAATTGGTATAAGGTTGTAATGGTAAAAGAAAACCCAGATCCCCAAGAATCCATATAGCATGATTGACATAAGAAAATTGAGAATGTAGCTTTTTCCTAGATTGCCTCTTATAAGTCATACAGAAGAGGAAATTATTTTAACACAGCTTTTTTTTTAGCTAAAATTTGTTTTGATAAAGACATTAGTCTTTAATTAGAGTAAATTCAGCCTCTGGTATAAAGAACTAGACTTTGAATTTCAAATGTCTCTATGTGTTATAATTGCTCATGTAAAACTCTTACTACAACTACAGTTCATGTTATTGAGGACTTTAAAGTAAACAACAAGAGTTGAAATACTGTTTCCATACTGTCTACAGATAGAAGAAGATGGCATTCACTTTTACATAAATTTATAAACACTATTTTTAAAATTACAGTTCCATTGATCTTCCATTTGAGCAATTGTGTAATCATATAACTACAGCAGAAAAACTAAAGAAGAGAAAGCTGAGAAATACTTTAAGAGAAAAAATTATTGTGTTTTGCTCGACCAATAGAAGAGACTTGTTAAATAGCAACATCAAAAAATAGTATATGTAGATATTGAATAAAATGGAAGCAATTTACTAATAAAACTCCCATTCATATAATGTATGTGTGTAAAACATCCTGAGAATATTTCTATCATGCTTCCATTTGAGCACTTTTATATCAGTTAACTAATAGCAATGAAACTAAAAGAGAATATAATCAAAATTATTTTAGAAGACAAAATTCTTACTGTGTTTCTGGATTATTTTAGTGGATGTGTCAGCAACAAAAATACTGTAATTACTCTACATACAAATATAATAAAATGGAAGCAATTTACTTTTAAGATTCACATTTAAATAGTCTACAGTTGTAAGACAGTATCTTAAGAATTATAATTCTATCTTCCATTTGAGGTTTGGAACGATCGTTTAATAGGAATGAAGCCAAGAGAGAAAATATACAAATTACTTTAGGAGAAAGCAAAGATGCATTTTTCCTATGATTCTGATCTTCAGAAATAGGCTCATTAGAAGCTGCATCACTTCTGTTTTCAAGTTGTGTGCACAAAAAGCAAAATCCAGCACTTGTCTAGAGATGTTTATTGTTGAAGTGAAGGATGTGCTGGGCCATGCTGTGAATGTAGTAAAAGACATTGAACTGGGCTTCCCTGGTGGCGCAGTGGTCGGGAGTCCGCCTGCCGATGCAGGGGACGCGGGTTCATGCCCTGGTCCGGGAGGATCCCACATGCTGCGGAGCGGCTGGGCCCGTGAGCCATGGCCGCTGAGCCTGCGCGTCTGGAGCCTGCGCGTCTGGAGCCTGTGCTCCGCAACGGGAGAGGCCGCAATAGTGCGAGGCCTGCGTACCGCAAAAAAAAAAAAAAAAAAAAAGACATTGAACTGTAAACTTTAAAATGATTAATATGGTGAATTTTATGTTATTTGAATTTCACCTCAATAAAAAATTTTGTTAATATTCTATGAACTCTCCACTGTCTGAAACATTCATTATATCCAATTCCAAGATCCCATCCATGTTCCTTTCTCCAATAACAGCAGCCCATTCTCCCATCTTCTCCAACCTTTTCTGTTTATTAAGTTCACTCATTCTTTCTTTCTAGGATTCTGTCCTTGGTCCTCTTTCTATCTCATGTTACTGGGTGACTTTAGTGGGTGATTTCATGACTTTCAACTTCCCCTTAAGTAGTGATGATTCACAAATTTGTGTCTTTCCTAAACTCCAGACCAGTGCTGGTGTCTTTCCTAAACTCTGAATATAGCTATTCAGTAGACCTTTCCACTTGTTGGTTCTGTAATGCCTCAGATTCAGTTTACCTAAAACGTAACTCATCACCAACCAGATTCACTCTCCCAGTATATTTTTCCTGAATTTTACTCAGTTGCTCATGGACAGTATTCAGAAATCACCCAATACATTCCTTTCCTCTGATCCCTTTCCCAATTATAATAAGTCATCCCAAGTCCTGTCAGTGCTACCTCATTTACATCTCTCAAAGATGCACTCTAAAATTTTATTAAACGTATATAAAAAGTATTAAAGATATGATATGAGTTGAATTGTGTCCCCTCAATTTGTATGTGGGAGTTCTCACATCTAGTACCTCGATGTCACCTTCTTTGGAAACAGGGTCATTACAGATGAGGTCATACTGGAGTAGGGTGGCCCCCTAATCCAATATGACTTGTGACCTTATAAAAAGGGGAAATTTGGACCTGAACAGGCACACAGGGAGAGTGCCATGCGGAGAGTAAGGCTGAGATCGGGGTGATACAGCAGAAGGCAAGGAACGCCAAAGATTGCCAGCAAACCACCAGAAGCTAGGAGAGAGGCATGGAGCAGATTCTCCTTACGGTCCCCAGAAGAAATCAACCCTGCCAACAGGTTCATCTTGGATTTCAGGCCTCCAGAACTATGAGACAATAAATTCCTCTTGTTTAAACCACCCAGATGTGATACTTTGTTTCATCAGCCCTAGAAAATTAATGTAGTATGTGTGCTCTTTGACCAGAGTATTCACACCTAGTAATTAATCATATGAAAATAATTGCACAACTGAATAAAGGACAACAACAGTGTTTATAATTGTATAACAGAGGAAACAACCTAAGTGTCTTACAGTGGAGACAAAGTTCATAAATTATGGCATATTCAAACAATGGAATGTCGTGTAGCTCTTAAAATTGATGATGTGCATATAAAGCGTAAGACAGAAAGAAATTCATAATATAGTTAAGTTGCTTGAATGGGGCTACAAAAGTATATATATTATGAAGCTATTTTTTGTCATTTATATTTTGTGTGTTATAAATAGGAAAAAGTCTGAAAGTATATCAACGTGTTTACAGTAGTAGAATTTCAGGTAATTTAGTTTCCTCTTTTGCTTATCCATATTTTCTTAAGAGATGTGGTTAAGAAATTAACCTTTAAGTTTTTCTAGTTTTCTCTTTCTCCACTATCCTCTTATAAAGGCGCTGCTCTCTTTGCCCGAGTAGATTCACAATTCTCTACCTTGGGAGGGAGGAAGGAAGAAAAAGAGAAAGAGGAGGAGGAGGGGAAGAAGGAAAGGGAAGTTAAATCGATCTACTAAAAAACTAAGAAAGAAAGATTAGGGAATTTAGAAAGCAAAATATCAGTGCAAACTGTAGGTATGAGGAGAATGTGGAAGAGAGAAAAGCACAGAGGAAGAATGTTCCTGGGGGGTTAGAAGATTTTTGAGCAGTGCAAGCTAAAGCTCAGAATTTCATTTGCATTGTTCTTAGCTGTTTGGATTGTACTTCTTTGAACACAATGTCGTATAGTGAAAAGAGCCAATGAGTCTCAGATTTACAAAGTTTACGCTGTTTTTTTTCTATAATAATAAACATATGGATTCCAGTGCACAAACTTAAATATGTAAGAAATGTGACTTTATTTTTCTATATTTGGACCTTAATTTTATTTTTTGTTATTATTCCACCCAGGGACAAAAACTTATCCTTAGATAATGTGAGTTTTTCTGAGATAATATTTAAGTGGAGGCAGGGTGGGGGGCACAGACTGAAGTAATGTTGAGTCACATGTGGGGAACATCTGGGCCCCAGCTCTTAGAAAAATGGCATCTTCTGAGAGTGCCTCATCCCACCTTGCCTTTGGTCATCCGTCCACCTAGGATCCTGACTTTTCTGGTCTGGTGAGTCTCTTTGGTGGGCACACGCTGTTTTTAAGGCAAGGGAGACACTCATCGGGCTCCTGAGCCATACTGGGCCATGTCCACTTTATTCCCTTACACCCTGGCCTGTGGGTAAACTCTGGGATCTTGTCACCTCCTGGGCTCAATATGGGACTTGGGTAGGGAAACCATAGATCCACTTAAGCCATATAATGAGAGTCTGTAATTCTTAAATGCTTCTAGGGTTTTTGCCATTGTATTCCCAACCTTCTAGCCACCTCCCAATACAGATAACGCGAGTTTGACCTCTTTCCTCAAGGACACTTACTGATATTTAACTCTCTGGAATTATCTTAGATTCTCTCTCTCCCCTTGGTCCTGGGAAGTCTTGCCACAGTTTTGTGCTATCCAGATTCTTCTTAGGTCTTTGAGCATCCCTTCACTGTCTCTTTCTTGGACTTTTGTTCCATCTTTTGCCCATGAAATTTTCAGCTTCTCAGTGTTCCTTCTTTGGCCCACTGTCTCTCTCAGTTTTTCCAGGTTACCTCTTCCATTCCCAAAGATTTAACCACCACCTCTAGGTTAATGACTCCTGAATCTACAGTTCCAGTGCAAAATCTATGTCCAGTTGCTATATATCTCCTCTTGATCTCCCACAAGCCAATAACAACTCAACTAATCCCGAACTCTATGTATCTTCTGGAAATCTTTCTCCTGCATTTTCTTTCTCTCTCCTTCATTTGGTAGATACGATTATAAACTGCTAAAGTTACTAAGGAAAAGTGTTTAGTGCTCTGAGGATGTTTACTGGAGGTGCTCTTCATCTGTCTGGGATGGTGAGTAGGGATAAAACAAAAGGTTCTCTCACTGACATGTTACTGCCACCAGGATCTCTGTATCTGCATGGGTCAGGAAGCTGATTATGTCACTTCCTTGCCCCAGATCTTCAGGAAAAACACGCAGTGGTGCATTCAGTGGGGTGGCCACCTTGAAAGAGAGGAGTGTGTTTTATTATTGTTTAGAATTGTAGGCAATTTAATCATTATTGCTTTCAAATACCCCACAGATAGTGCACCCCCTTTTTGCCTGCACCTGGGGCAAACCACTCCAGTTGCCCTCTCCTTGATATACCATTGAAAATTTGAAAGTCTCCAACCTCCTCACTTATTTCATCTGCCTTTCAGGTAAGGATCTAAAGCTGCATCACTCTGTCATTTCTCACTTCTGTGTCTTTTGGCATGCTCTCCTCTCTGCCTGGAATTTCCTCACTCCATACACACACTTCACCTGGTTAAGATGAAGTTTAAGATTTAGATTAACATCATCTCCCCAAGAAGCCGCCTCTGTTCTTCCAACACTGAGTTGTGTGCACTGCTTGGGTTTCCGTAGTATCTTCTAAATACTGAATTCCTTCATTGTCCACATTGTACTCTAGTCTGTTTATGACTCTATCTTCCCCAATTAGTGTGCCCAAATTATTCATTTTCCTATCTCCATGATCTAGGGAACTACTTGTCACATGGAAGCCTTCAACAAAGTTTTTGCTGAAAGAATTAAGAAATAACAAAATCATTATCACTTTATTTCTTTATTTTGGTTTTTTTCCAGTTCTATTGAGATATAATTGAAATACAGTACTGTATAAGTTTAAGGTGTACAGCATGATGATTTGACGTACATACATCATGAAAAGATGACCATAATAAGTTTAGTGAACATCCATCAACTAAAATAGATACAAAATAAAAGAAAAAAACATTTTTCCTTGTGATGGGAACTCAGGATTTACTCTCTTATCAACTTTCATATATAACATACAGCAGTGTTAATTATATTAATCACCTTCTACATTATATCCCTAGTACTTATTTCTCTTATAACTGGAAGTTTGTACCTTTTGACCACCTTCATCCAATTTCCCCTCACCCCCACCTCTGGTAACCACAAACTTGATCTCTTTTTCTGAGTTTGTTTCTTTGTTTTTGAAGTATACTTGATCCACAGCACTATGTTAGTTCCTGATGTACAACATAGTGATTTGATATTTCTATACATTACAAAATGATCACCGTGATAAGTCTTGTTACCATCTGTCACCATACAAAGATAGTACATTATTATTGACTATATTTCCCATGCTGTACATTTCATCCCTGTGACTCATTTTTTTTTTTTTTTTTTTTTTTTTTTCTGCGGTACGCGGGCCTCTCACTGTTGTGGCCTCTCCCGTTGTGGAGCAACAGGCTCCGGACACGCAGGCCCAGCGGCCATGGCTCGCAGGCCCAGCGGCCATGGCTCACGGGCCCAGCCGCTCCGCGGCATGTGGGATCTTCCCGGACCGGGGCACGAACCCGCGTCCCCTGCATCGGCAGGCGGACTCTCAACCACTGCACCACCAGGGAAGCCCCCTGTGACTCATTTTTGAAACTGGAAGTTTGTATCTCTTAATTTCCCTCACCTATTTCCCTAGTTCCCCTTATTCCCCTCTCCTCTGGCTACTACCTGTTTGTTCTCTGTATCAATGACTGTTCATTTGTTTTGTAGACTCCACATATAAGTGAAATAATATGATACGTGCTTTCTCCGTCTGACTTATTTTACTTAGCATAATATCCTCTAGATCCATCCTTATTTTTCCAAATGACAAGATTTCATTCTTTTTTATAGCTGAGTAATATTCCTTTGTGTATATATTATATGTGTATATATATTATATATTTTATATATATATATTATATATATGTATAAAATATCACATCTTATTTAACCATGCATCTGTTGATGGGCAGTTAGCTTGCTTCCATATCTTGGCTATTGTGAATAATTGTGCAATGAACACAGGGGTGCATATATCTTTTAGAATTAGTGTTTTTATTTTCTTTGGATAAATACCCAGGACTGGAATTGCTAGATTGTATAGTAGTTCTATTTTTAATGTTTTGAGGAACCTCCAAATGTTTTCCATACTGGCTGCACCAATTTACATTCTTATCAACAGTGTAAGAGGATTTCCTTTTCTCCACATCCTCACCAACACTTATTTGTTGTCTTTTTTTTTTTTTTTTTTTGCGATACGCGGGTCTCTCACTGTTGTGGCCTCTCCCGTTGCGGAGCACAGGCTCCGGACGTGCAGGCTCAGCGGCCATGGCTCATGGGCCCAGCCACTCCGTGGCACGTGGGATCCCCCTGGACTGGGGCACGAACCCACGTCCCCTGCACCGGCAGGCGGACTCCCAACCACTGCGCCAACAAATGGAAGGCCATTTGTTGTCTTTTTGATAATAGCCATTCTTACAGATATAAGGTGATATTCATTGTGGTTTTGATTTGCATTTCCTTGATGATGAATGATGTTGAGCATCTGTTGGTCATCTGTATGTCTTCTTTGGAAAAATGTCTCTTCAGGTCCTTTGCCCATTTTTTAATTGGGTTGTTTGGTTTTTTTGGTGTGTTGTATGAGTTCTTTATATGTTTTAGATATTAACCCCCTTTATGAGTTATATCATTTGCAAATATCTTCTCCCATTCAGTAGGCTGCTTTTTCATTCTGTGGATAGCTGCCTTCACTGTGTAAAAGCTTTTCAGTTTGATGCAGTCCCATATGTTTATTTTTGCTTTTGTTGCCCTTTTCTGAGAAGACATACCCCAAAAAAGTATTGATAAGACTGATACTGAAGAATGTACTGCCTATGTTTTCTTTTAGTTTTATGGCTTCGGGTTTTACATTTAAAGTCTTTAATCCATTTTGAATTTGTTTTTTAATGTATTTTATATATTTATATGTTTTTATGTAATTATATTTTTAATATTAATTAGGAGTTAACACATTTAGTACCTCTGAAACGCTGGATGTATGAGTTTATGATAAAGGGTGTTTAGTATTATTCTTGGGACATAAGTTTTCAATTCTACAGAATACTTATTTTCATGTAAAAAAATGTTTGGAGCAATCCCTTAGTATCTCCTTCTACTTCCTTGGCTGATGCCCTTTAGAAGCCCTTATGTGAACTTTCCACACATCTATTTAAAGCCAGGGTTTGTCTCCACCCATGCTGCCTTGATTCTGAGACATCACAAAGTGGAAGATGTTTTTGAGTTTTAAAGAATGTTCTTCTCCAGATCTCTGCAGAGCTTTTGTTTTGGCAAGACAGTTACACTCAGTGACTCAAAGTTTGGGATTCAATTATTATTCCATTCATTTAATTCCACCAGTAAATGGTGATAGAATTCAGAACTCTGAGCTACAATAATGTGGAATTTTAAAAAGGTACTTAAAATCCTTGACAGCTGAAGCAGGAACATTTAAAATACATATGACAGGGAACCAAACTGTGTAATGTTCTCTCTGTTATCTTCACCAGATATGGAAATGATTCCTTATTCCAGGTGATAAAATACAATCTGTTCCTCTCTTCCCATTGCTGCCATTTATAAACCATCAAATCTTACAGAATTTTTTCTTCCCAGTGTCTCTCATAATTATCTCTTTCATTTTAACTATAGCAGCCTTGTGACTGTTCCATAACTTCAAACCATATCTTATGCACTGATTCTATAAATAGTATTCCAGTGCTGAAATATCAAAAAGAGCTGGAAGGAGTGGTATGCTGGTAAATGTATCACAACCAATTCTTTGGAGAAAGAAGCTCCATTTGTAGCACTTGCCAATTTCCATGGTTTAAATATCCCGACCAAGACAGATTTCAGACTATTAACTTGGTGTCACTGAATGAGGAATTAAGGAGAAGTGTACACAATTAGCTTTAATGAGCCAGTGTGTGCTGCTACAGATCAGCTCTGGCCTGCCACTGGCTGGAAGATTAATTTTTCTGAAGCACATTTAAAACAGGTTGCTCTCAAATTTAGGAATCTACCTGAGCTTCTACTGCCTACCATGGAAACAGCAAATATGATCTGTCCAATTTTCCTTATCACAAATATTATGCTAGACCACTTGATTGAAGACTGCATTAGTCATTTAAATGAGCTCCCTGCTTCCACTCTGGCCCTATAATTCTTTTCCACACAGTACCCAGAGTGTTCTTTTAAAAACCCTAATTTTACTGTGTCACCTTCAGGGAGGCAATGTGCCACACTAGGGACTTTTTCAGCAGTGTCCCATGGAGCGGTACAGTGCCCATACTCAGCACCTATGGCCTCTCTTTAAAATCCTCAGTGGTTTTCCGTTACATTTAGGAATTTGTATAGTATTTGTATTTGTATAATAGATTACTTAACATGACCTCCGAAGGTCTATATGACCAGGCCCAAACTCCCTCTCCATCCAGCCCCATCTGTGTTTCTTTCCCTCTGATTCATTTTGTTCCAGGTACACTGGACTTGTTCAGTTCCTCCACCCCACAAAACTCTTTCCAGGATCCCACCTGGAACTCCCCTCTCCTTGTTCTTTCCCTGGTAAGCCCTTTTTCTGAGGTTTCTGCTCACAACACATTTTCTTAGAGAAGCCTTCCTTGAACCCCTAATCTAAATTAAACTCCTTCAATTACTCTCTTTCATGGCATCATACTCTTTGTCTTCAAGGCACTATAGTGGGTTGTGTCAGTGTGAGATTTTTGGTGGCAGTTTTTGTGTCTAGAAAAGATTAGCAATGATTAGTTTGATTTTAAAATTTAATACTCCACCTAAGGTTATAATATCAAAAATCTATTTATCTTTAAGCCTGTTGACTGAAGAAAAATGAACAACCTAAAATTTGCGGGTTATGTTTTATTCGGGGATCTTACTATGGACTATAGCCCAGGAGACAGCCTCTCAAATAGCTCATAAAACTTAAGGGAGGAACCAGGATATATAGGAGTTCTGGCTGAAAAAAAAATAGCTGTCAAACATGAAAAGATTGTTG
Source organism: Orcinus orca (assembly GCF_937001465.1). Lineage (NCBI taxonomy): Eukaryota > Metazoa > Chordata > Mammalia > Artiodactyla > Delphinidae > Orcinus > Orcinus orca. The sequence continues at coordinate 39,112,682 of NC_064561.1, forward strand.
CTAATCTTAAAAAAACAGACATTTCAACTTAATGATTTTAGTGCTTCTCTAAGTATGGGAAGATGCAAAAGTCTGAGCTAACTGAAATCATTCCTTAGATATGCATCTTAACTATCTAGGGCCGGCATCCTGTTTTCTCCATCATGAATTCCCGTCAGGGTGTACCGTTGGAGACACCTGCAGTGGCTGATGGCTTGATTGTGGGCAACATTCGTAGTTTACTGGAATGGCAGTCAACATTCTTTGTTTACTGAAATAGCTGGCAATATTTTTTGTCCACAAGCCTCTGAATTCAAAATAAAAATACATTGCTCTATTTATAAGTAGACAAGACTTTTTTTTTTCCATAAATAAATTTATTTATTTTTGTCTGTGTTGGGTGTTCATTGCTGCGCGCGGGCTTTCTCTCGTTGTGGTGAGCATGGGCTACTCTTTGTTGTGGTGCCAGCTTCTCATTGCGGTGGCTTCTCTTGTTATGGAGCACGGACCCTAGGCGCACAGGCTTCAGTAGTCGTGGCACGTGGGCTCGGTAGTTATGGCTCCTGGGTTCTAGAGCGCAGGCTCAGTAGTTGTGGTGCACGGGGTTAGCTGCTCTGCGGCGTGTGGGATCTTCCCAGACCAAGGCTCGAACCGGTATCCCCTGAGTTGGCAGGCGGATTCTTAACCACTGTGCCACCAGGGAAGCCACTAGACAAGACTTTTTGCATTTACTTTTAAGGAGACCTTCATTAATGTGTGAGGTCATTTACAAACTTAATTTTACCTTCTCAAACATTTTAAATTACATTTATAAATTTAGTGTAATTGTTATTTTGTCATTCAATTGTCTAACAAAAATAATTTAAGTAACTAATATATTAAACACATAAATATGGTGAATATTAGATTCTCTTAAGTATTTCAATACTGTCTTTAAATTTAGTAAAATGTTCTTATTAACTGAACTTAAAATCACAAATCAAATGATTGTTCAATTTATACTACAATTTGAAATCACAGGCAATTCTGTTTGATTTGCTAATATACAAAATTCTCCAAAACACTACAAGTATTCTAAACAGCAAGCATACCCCTATTACTCCTCTACTTACCACAATATATCAATATAATAAGTTTGAATTAATCAGTTATCATCATTTACTCCATTATCTCTAATTGCAATTCTCAACCTTCCTGGAATTACTTAGAGAACGAACTTATGGTTACCAGGGGCAAAGTGTGGCAGGGAAGGATAGTTAGGGAATTTGGGATTGACATGTACACACTGATATATTTAAAATGGATAACCAACAAGGACATACTGTATAGCACAGGGAACTCTGCTCAATATTCTGTAACAACCTACAAAATCTTTTGAGAAAAGAATTTGAAAAAGAATAGATACATGTATATGTATAACTGAATCACTTTGTTGTACACCTGAAACTTAACACAACAATGTTAACCAACTATACTCTAATATAAAGTAAAAAGTTTAAAAAATATATATGACAGTTCAGAATGCACCCATAGTTTTATAAATATAAGACAGTCATATGACTTTCCTGGTGGCGCAGTGGTTGAGAGTCCCCCTGCCGATGCAGGGGACACTGGTTCGTGCCCCGGTCCGGGAGGATCCCACATGCTGCGGAGCGGCTGGGCCCGTGAGCCATGGCCGCTGAGCCGCGCGTCCAGAGCCTGTGCTCCGCGGCGGTAGGGGCCACGGCGGTGGGAGGCCCGCATACCGCAAAAAAAAAAAAAAAAAAAAAAAAAATCTTCCTGGAATTAAAATGGGCAGATGGATGAAGCAGACAATTACACTAAACCAAGCAATTTGGGGTTATCTTTCAGGCAGGATGGCAATTAGGATACAAATTGACCCATGATTTGTCTGGGACTTAGGCTTTTGTGTTCTCCTAGCACACTGAGGCCTGTTTGTTCATTATAACAGGGATTCCGTAGCCAGAAAGGGTCCCATATCCACTTCCCTAATTCTAACCAAATTTGAGTCTATAGTCCCTCACCTAGGTTGTTTCACTTTATAATTGAACTTATTTAACCTCTTAAACTATCTTCTAAGTTAAATTATTTCTAAATTACCTTATTCTTCCTAGCTGGTCCAGCTCATCTCTTATTGATATTTAAATAGCATCCAATTGGATTTTCACATATCTCGTACAGTTTCTACAGCCCTGTTTAATGACAGAGATGGATCTCCATCTACAAACTCAGTTCTGAAAAAACTCTTACTTTTTAAAAATATAACTGACCTTAATTAATAATATGAGCCTCCATTCAACCAGAAATTAAAAACAATATTAGAATCATTACTCACCCTCCTTTTCTTCCTGGGGTCCCAGGGACTTACTTAGCACCACGACATTAGGGGAGGGGGAATATGGTCCTTGATTGTCATTCATTCAAGCTGATGACTGCTGTGAAGTCCCTAGTCACCTCAATTTCTCAGTAACAGCCTACACTGGCCTCTTCTGTCACCTTCTGGCTCCCACCTATAGGACCCTCCAGGTACAGCTCTGCCTGTCTTCTTCCATTTATCCCTTAGGTGTGGGGCAATCCATTCTGCTGCTCCTGCACCACGCTAAGTTATGGAAAATTCTCTGTGTGTATTATAATAAAAAAAATATATATATATATTTGGTTTTTGTTCCTGGTTCCTGGCAGAGAACTCCTAAAACCCTGGGAATTTCTGATAGGAATGTCTTCTGTTATTCATAACAAGCCCCTTTCCTGCATACCTGAAATTATGCTCATGAGGTGATTCTTGGCTTCTAGATAGCTTCAGGATGGGGGCTGGTCACTAGAGGAACCAACCACATGATTAGAAGGTTGGAACTTTCAGCCTCACCTCCAACCTTGGGGAGGGAAGAGGGGCTATATAGATTGAGTTCAGTCACCAGTGGTCAGTGACTTTATCAATCATGCCTATGTAATGAAGCTTTAATAAAATCTTCGGAGCAACAAGGTTTGGGGATCTTCCAGGTTGGTGAACAAACACATCCATGTGCTGGGAGGATGGTGCACCCAAGGAGGACATAGAAGCTCTCTATGTACGCCTCACACCACCCCCACCCCTTGCCTCATACCTCTGTTCCATTTGGCTGTTTCTGAGTTGTATGTTTATAATAAAACTGTAATGGTAGGTATAGAGCTTTCCTTAGTTTTATGAGTTGTTCTAGTGAGTTACTGAACCTGGGGAAAGGGGAAGAGTGGGAATTCCCAAATGTGTAATCAGCTGGGCAGTTGTGAGTAGCTTGGGGATCCCATTTGTGGCTGGCATGCAAAGTAGGGGCATTTTTGTTGGACTGAGCCACAAACTCCCTTAACTTATGTGTAGGCACTAATTCCACATAGTTAGGATCAGAATTGAATTGAATTGTTGGACACCCTGTTGGTATCAGAGAATTAGAGAATTGGTTGTTGTTGGAAAATGACAGGCTTGCTGTCAGCAAAACAATACTAAGCTTTTTTTGAGTTTTATTCCTCCGTGCCCTTGGATCACTTTGCTTTTCTGCACCAAAGAGAAGCACTGGCGACTAAGTGAGGCTTCAAAAGTCAAGTGCCTAGACCTATCACAAAGCCATTTCTACTCTGAGGTTGGTCGGCTTGCTGGGCTCCATGTGAGAAGGGGACCACCATTCTCTTCTGGTTTCATGCACCACAATCCTACCTTGGATTTCTGTCATTCACCAGATCATGGGCTGGCAATGAGAGAGGATAGAGGCTCCTTTGCCCAGAGATCCAGCAACATCTAAGCTCTAATCACTTCCCATCTGATTCTCCTCTTCTCCAACCTGGAAATGTGCTAGTCTTTGGGCCAGGAAGATTTGCTTTGACTCATCAAGTATTTTCCAAAATCACTCTTCATGCCAGAGTTATATTCTGTGCCTCCTGAAGACTGGGATTTTAAAGACAAAAGCTGGGACAAGATTACTGTTAGTTATATATTGGGTTCTGCTGTGTCATACCTTTTCTGAGTCATTACATACAGAATACTAAGCTGAGTGAATGAGTAAGGACCAAAGGGGAACAGAAAATACTGGGAACAGAAACCACATTGATTAATGTTATCAAAATATTAACCCAGCATACACTTTCATGGTTTATTTGGCAATTGCAAATGTTTATGGAATATTATTATTTGATGTCAATCTTCCACTAGACTGTAAACACCATGAGGACAGAGATTATATCTCTCTTGCTCATGATTGTATAAAAAGCACCTAGATGGTACCTAGCACCCAGCAGAAACTCAATAAATATCTGTTGAAGGCATAAATGAATTTAAACTCCTTAAGTTGACGTTCAGTATGATTAACCAAATGATGATGACTTCCTGCTCTGATAAACTAATTTTACTTGGGTATTGACCAACTTTCCACATCACCTGAGTTAGTATGGTTACTAGCCTCTGTTTGTCACTTATTCAAGACTGGATCACTTCTTTGAATATCTTCTTTGCTAAAAATGTCCTTTCTCCACTCTAATAATTCATCATCTTCCCTACTTTCAGACTATGATTTAAAACTGACCTCCAAACAGCCTTCCGTGATTGACCTCACTCATATATTCACTGATTTTCATTCATTCATCCATTTAAAAATATATACAGAAGAGTTGCTATGCCTTGGACACCATTCTAGGCATTGTGGATATAACTGTAATTAAGACAGAGGATGTGTCTATTCAAATAAACAAATATATAAATAAGGTATTTTCAAATAGTGATAAATGCTATTAAAACACAAACATAGGGCGGTGTGATAGAGAGTGACTGGGGAACAAAATTAAACAAGGGTTCAGAAAAGGACTCTGAGCTGAGACCTGCATAGTGGGAAGACGATATTAGGGTAGAGCATTTATGACAGCATTTCCAGCTTGAAGATGAACAGGTAAAAAGGACCTGGTACAGGCACAAGGTTAAGGTGTTCTGGAAAAGCAGGGGTGAGGGCATGCCTGGAGCTGCATGAGCAAAAAAGAGAGTGGTAGGATTGAGGGCAGAGTGGTGAGCAGGGCCAGATCAAGCAGGGACTTGTAGGCTAAGAATAAGAGTGTGCATTTTATTCTAAATGTAAGCAGGTACTTTGGAGGCTTTGAAACTTGGGTGTGTCATTCTGATTTATGTTTCAAAAAGTAATTTAGCTGCTGGATTACAGATAGACTACAAAAGTGAAAGCAGAAAGACCAGGTAGAAGGTAATTGCAGTAACTCGAGAGATGATGATAACTCAGTGTGAGCTGGAATGGTAGTGAAAATGTAGAGAAATGGACAGATCAGGGATTTATTGATTGATTGATTGGCTCACTGATGGATTTGTTGGGGGTGGTAATGGAGGAAAGGGTGGATGGGGAAAGAGCAGAATCAAATTTGATTTCTACACATTTTAATTTGAGCAACTGGGTGTTGGTGGTGCCATATACTGAGATGGGGAAACAGGGAAGGAAAGATTAAGCTGGTAGTTTAAGATTAAGGGACATTCTATTTAGTTCATGTCTAAGATGTCTATTATAGACATCTAGGCGCAGATGTCAAGTGTATAGTTGAATATGTGAGCCTGGAGCCCAGTAGAAAGCCAGAGTATATAGTGGTCAAGAGAGAAGACTTTGGACCCAATTTACCTAGCTTCAAATCCTGGCTTCTCCTTGCTATGTGGGCTTGAACAATTTACTTAACCCCTTTGTGCTTCAGTTTCTTCATCTATGAATTAGGGATAAGAAGAGTACTCAACCCATAAGTTTGTTTTAAGGATTAAATGAATTAATACATATAAAGCACTTACTATAGGACCTGGCACATGGTAAGTATTCAATAAATGTTAACTACTATTATCAATATGTGGCTGGGATTTGAGTATAGGTGAGGGCTGGAGCATAAATTTGGGAGTCATCAGTGGAATTTCAAAATCATGGTATTAGATAATATTGCCTCAGGAGAGAGTGCATTTAGAGAAGGCAAGGAGACCCTGGGCCAAGCCTTGGGTGGTTGCAACATTTTGAGCTGAGGCAGGGGAAACAAAGTTGCTACCAAAGAAGAGCAAGAAGGAGCCAGCCAGGAAGTAGGAGGAAAGCCAGCAGACTGCACAGTCACAGAACATGTACTGGGTTGAATAGTGTGTGTGTGTGTGTGTGTGTGTGTCCCCGTCCCCCCACCCCCCGCAGAATTCATGTCTATCTGGAATCTCAGAATGTGACCATATTTGGAAATAAAGTTTTTGTACGTATAGTTAGTTAAGTTCAGATGAGCTTTTTACTAGATTATGGTGTGCCCTGGATCTAAAGACTGATGTCCTGTATGAAGGCCATGTGATGATGGATACATCATCTATAAGCCAAGGGACACCAAGGATTTCTAGGGGCTGCCAGAAGCTAGAAAGAGGCAAGGCGTGAGTCTTCCCTAGAGCCTTCAGAGGGAGCATGGCGCTGTCAATACCTTGATTTTGGACTCTCAGCCTCCAAAACTGTTAGGAAATAAATTTCTGTTGTTTTAAGGCACCCATTGGTGGTAATATGTTACAGCAGCCCTGGAAATTCAATGCAGAAATCAAGAAATGGAAGTGTTTTCCAAAGAAGGATTGATGGACCCATGGGATGCTGCTGAGAAGTAGAATAAGATGAGGTCTGACAAGGGACCATTGGATATGACAACGAGGAAGTCTTTGATGCCCTTGCTTGGAACAGTTTCAGCTGAATATTTGGGATGGAATTCTGATTGGAGCTGATTGAGGGGAGAATGGGGGGTAAGGAAGTTGAGACAGTAGCTATAGACAGCTTTTCAGAATATGTTCACTGTGGGGATGATGGTAGTGGGGCGTGAAGTCAGGAAAACGTTTTTCTAAAGATTGCCAACCTAAGTATCTTTATATTGCTAGTGGCAATCATCCAGTAGGGAGAAAAGTTGACGGTACAGAGGAGAAAGGGAATTACTGCAGATTTTTAAGTCCTTAGAAAGCCAGGGAGGCTGAGATTCAGATCACTGGTAGAGATCTGGTCTTTGATAGGAGCAGGGAACTTTCTCCCACTGTAGGAAGAAGGAAGGCCCAGAATATCATTCTAAAGCTGGTAGATTCCCAGTGGAAGGATGAGGAGTTTGATAGATTGTTTCTATTTTCTCAGCTACTCACTCAGCTGAAAGTGAGTGGAGGAGACAGAGGGTGGGTGGTATTGGAGGTTTGAGTAGAAAGTAGAGTGAGCCACTCTGGGGAATGAAGAATAACTTATCAGAATAATGCAGTGGGCTTGTGGAGCAGTGCTGAGGGCTAAGCTTTGAGATTAGTGATCGGTTGTGCAGTTTATCCAGCAATATCAGCTTCTCAGGTGCAGAGCTGATAGAGGGGAGAGAAAGTTAAGAACATTTACAGGCAAGAATTTAAATGGTAGACTATAGAATTTATGGTGGGCAAAGAGAGATGTAAAGACCTAAGAGGGGTATATAAAGAGTTGGTCTGCTCAGTGGATTGGAAGCTTGATGCTGAGAAGAACACGAGTGTAAGCACTATAAAAAACAGAATCAGAATGTTTGTAGGAGTGACCAGAGAGAAAGATGCTTGAAATAAAGGTTTTGGAAGTTGATGTTAAAGACAATTTGAGAGGTAACTACGGATGTAGGTGGGTTGGAGAAAAAGATCATTTAAGTGGGAGGGTTAAACTAGGAGATTGGGAAGGGGAGAATGGGAAACAATTGTTTAATAAGTATGGGGTTTCCTTTTGGGGTGATGAAAATGTTTTGGAACTAGGTAGAGGTGGTAGTTGTACAACATTGTAAATGTCACTCAATTTTTCACTTTAAAATGGTTGATTTCATCATATGTAAATTTCACCTCAATAATAATTAAAAAAAGAATAAAAAACACATGGATTATCTGTGTGGTTGTTGAAGTCACCAAGAATGAGGACATGAGCAGAGACAGAGAGGGACTCAGTGAGCCAGGTGTAAAGTTATCAGTGAATGGGGGAGAGAGACTAAGCATGAAGTCATTCCATTTACACTGTCCCAACGGTGTGTAACCCTATAAATTTGTTCCTCATTTGCTTCATGTTCACTCAACCAGATTTTAAAAGACTTAGCTATATACAATATCCTAAGCGGAAGGGAGAGAAGGTGAGAGATTCAAAAGAAAAATAAACATTGGTTCATACCTTGAAAGAGTTTATAATCAAGCAAAGGAGAAAATACACACAAAGTAAATTTAATACAAGGCATCATAAGTAGTCCATCCATCTAACATCAATAAGAGGCTTGAAGGCAGGAATTATCTGTTTCATTTATATCATACTTAACATCTGCAGGAATTGTGTGTTCTGATTCATTTATATCCTATCTACCATCTAACAAATGGCTATGAATGTGCTTAATAAATATTGACTGACATTTCGTATCTTTATATCTTTGAATAGTGAAGTTATTAGCAAGATGAGCCAAAATAGAAACAACAATAATAACAATAACAATAGTTACTGCTGCTTTTCTTGTGCTAGGCCTTGTTCTAAGCAATATATGTATAGTGCGTGTGTGTGTGTATAAAATTTAATCTACAAGGTAGGTGTTATTACATGGGAAATTAGGCACAGGAAGGTTGAATAACTTGCTCAAACTCACACAACTGGGAAGTGAATCCAGGTGGAATAACTCCCGACTCCACTCTCTTAACCACCATCTCTATTTCCTATTTAAGAAAAGGCAATTTTCCACACTGTACTCTGAAGTCTATGGCCCAAGGCAAACTTTCTCAATTTGTGCAACCTTGTACAGACATCAAAGAGTGCTCACGGGGAATACTCCTGAAGTGTTACTCTCCTTCCGGTTTATATAGATAGTTTAGGGAAAACTAATACCAATGTATTCATTACCAAAGGGAGACCAGCGGAGTTTGTGTTCTAGACTCTGAGATGTGCCTCGTGAACAAACTCAATTAGCTCTCTGGTACAGTCAGTCCAACAGAGGTCAGGGTACAGGGTGGTCAGGGACACAACACAACCAACCCAGATGTGTCTGCGTTGAATCTGAGCTCTGTTCTTTTTTTTAACATCTTTATTGGAGTATAATTGCTTTACAATGGTGTGTTAGTTTCTGCTTTATAACAAAGTGAATCAGTTATACATATACATATGTTCCCATATCTCTTCCCTCTTGCGTCTCCCTCCCTCCCACCCTCCCTATCCCACCCCTCTAGGTGGTCACAAAGCACCACTGAGCTCTGCTCTTGACTACTTAGTTGTGTGACATCAGGCAAGTTACCTGACCTCTCTCTACCTCAGTTCCCTCACTTTAAGGATGGAGATAATTATCCTATCTACTTCCTAGGGTTTTTGTGAGATTAAGTGTGATAATTCATGTAAACCACCTAGTACAGAACCTAGAGCAGAGTGAATGCCCAATACAAACTACTCTCCTGCACAAACTCCTCAGCGGTGCTCCATTTCCTGTTAAAGTCCAAACTCCATAGTATGGCTTGGAAAGTCTTTCCTTAACTCCCAAATAGACCCCAGTTTACCTTATCTCTCCCCACTTTCCCTCTGTAAATCTGAGATCCTGTCATAATTGTATGCTTGTCATTTCTTGCATGTACTTCACTTTCTGGGCATACCTAGCAATATTCGTGATGTAGTCAAAGCACAACCCAATTTTGTCACCCACTAGCCCTTAGCATTTTTATTCAGAAGAGCTAATTTTGCCCTGCCCTCCAATGCAAACTTGGGCAAATCCCAAGACATCTTAATTAATGGACAGTGCTACTCATTTTAGGTCACAAATAACAGTCTTGATTTGTAATTAGAATGTGTCTAGTTAAGAGATTAGTTAAATACCTCCATCTCTGTTCAAAAAGTGAGAGTTCTCTCCATGTGTGAAGGCCTGTGGTCAACCAGCAGCTACATCAGACCCCACCTGGGTGGAGGCCACCTGAAGCTTTTTATTGAAAAGGATATATGGACATATAACAGAAAGTGATATAATTGATAGAAGAGGACTCACAGTATCACTGATTCTCTAATCGCTCTGGGAAACTACTGCATACAGTGACTAGAATAGGGCCCTGGTTGCAGAGTGCGCAGGCTGCTTCCACACTGGTTACTAGTTATTTTGTAGAATCTGAACAATCAGCACCCTACTGCTACTGCTACTTCAAGTAGAGGAAGCTAGCTGGCTTTTTTTGTTTTGTTTTGTTTTTTAACTGACTTATAGTTGATTTACAATGTCATGTTAGTTTCAGGTGTATAGCAAAGTGATTCAAATATGTATATAGATTCCATATATATGTGTTAGCGTATAGTATTGGTTTTTCTCTTTCTCACTTACTTCACTCTGTATGACAGGCTCTAGGTCCATCCACCTCACTACAAATAACTCAGTTTCGTTTCTTTTTATGACTAAGTAATATTCCATTGTATATATGTGCCACATCTTTATTCATTTATCTGTTGCTGGACACTTAGGCTGCTTCCATGTCCTGGCTATTGTAAATAGAGCTGCAATGAACATTGTGGTACATGACTCATTTTGAATTATGGTTTTCTCAGGGTATATGCCCAGTAGTGGGATTGCTGTGTCATATGGTAGCTCTATTTTTAGTTTTTTCAGGAACCTCCATACTGTTCTCCATAGTAGCTGTATCAATTTACATTCCCACCAACAGTGCAAGAGGGTTCCCTTTTCTCCACACCCTCTCCAGCATTTATTGTTTGTAGATTTTTTGATGATGGCCAGTCTGACTGGTGTGAGGTGATACCTCATTGTAGTTTTGATTTGCATTTCTCTAATGATTAGTGATGTTGAGCATTGGAGAGTCTTGGAACTAGTTGACTCACATTCCTTTTATAAATTATGGCCATGGGGGAATTTGCCTTATACTTATGCTAGTCTCTGAATCTGTTGTTTTGGCACCTCATTTGTCACTGAGGTAGGAAGTGTTCCATCTTACCATTCTGAAATGTGTGTGTGAAGTATGTTCTCTCCTCCCCCTCTGTTTGCCTTACCTTTTACTCACCTAGCTGACCCTTGTCTATTTTCAACACTTAGAATGTCTCTCCCTTCCTCTCACCCCATGACCCCATAGAATGGGCTAATCTCTTTTATTTGTATTTCCATGGTAACCTTTGCCTACCTGTCATAACCAATGCAGTCCACTTCGTATTAAAGCCATTTCTGTGTTTGTCCTTAACCTCATGAGACTGGAAGTTCTGGAAGGCAGGGACTCTTGAGATGTACTGTTATATCCTCAAAGTCTAACAAAATACAATTTAAATTATCATTAGTGATAGCATAAAAATCCTCAAATATCTTAGGAATTTATGTAATAAAAGATATGCAAGACCTCTATGCTGAAAACTTAAAATCTCAGTGGTGTCTTGGAAAACTCAACAAGCCAAAATTCCAAATTTGACTCCAAAATTGATAAGAAAATGCAAAGAGCCAAGATCCTCTTGAAGAAAACAAAACAGAAGAAAGGAAACCTGGTGCGAAGACTTGTTCTACCACATATCAAGACTTCTTCTTTAGCCAGAGTAATTGAAACTGTTGGTATTGGCACAAGCATAGACAAACAAATCAGTTGTTTGGAACAGAAAGTTCAGAAACAGAGCTCCTCAGATATGTACACTTGATTTATGACAGGGAAGGCTCTATGGAGAAGGAGGAAAACACGCTTAAAACAAGTATTAAACATAAAAGTATTAAATTTAAATGAATAAATTATGTTCATCAAAAAAAAAATACCACTTAGAGAATGAAAAGGGAAGCTACAGAACAAAAGAAGATTTTTGCAGCATATATAATTAACAAGGGGTTTGCATTCAGAATATACAAAGGATTACGAAACAAAAAGCAAAAGATAAATAACCCAGGAGAAAATTGGGTAACAGACTTGAACAATTCACAAAAGAGGAAATATAAAAGGCCACCAAATATATGAAAACATACTTGACCTCATCAGCAATTAGGGAAATGCAAGCTAAAAACTCCCCTGGAATGGCTAAAATTAACAGGACTGACAATCTTTTTTTTTTTTTTTTTTTTTTTGCGGTACGCGGGCCTCTCACTGTTGTGGTGGCCTCTCCCATTGCGGAGCACAGGCTCCGGACGCACAGGCTCAGCGGCCACGGCTCACGGGCCCAGCCGCTCCGCGGCATGTGGGATCCTCCTGGACCGGGGCACGAACCCGTGTCCCCTGCATCAGCAGGCGGACTCTCAACCACTGCGCCACCAGGGAAGCCCAGGACTGACCATCTTAATTGCAGTCTAGAATATAGAGTAATAGGAACCCTGACAGAGTGCTGTTGAGAGTGTAAATTGGTGCAAACATCTTGGAAGACAGTTTGGAGTTATCTAAGAAAGTTGAACACCTGCGGACCCTTGGGCCAGCAGTTCTCTTCAAGAGAAATGTGTGCACATGTGCACCAGGAGACAACTGCAGAAGTGTTGATATCGGCATCATTCATAGTAGCATCAAACTGGAATTTGGGTGTTCCTGAATCCAAATGTTCATAAATAGAAGAATAAATAAATAATTCTATACTGAAGTGAAAATGAATGAACTGCAGTTTCACCCAAGAATATAACTGAATCTCAAACACAATGTAAAGCAGAAAAAGCTTGACACAAAACAACAGTTACCATATTATTTCATGTATAAAAAATTCACCAACAGGCAAAGGAAACTACAGTATTTAGGGATTCATACTTAGGTGGTCAAACAAAGAAGAGAAAGTCACTATATTACATCAGAAAAATGGTTACCTTTGTGGTTACTGAGACAGTTTTGAATAGGAAAGACTACATGGGAGACTTCTGAGTATTAGCAAGGTTCTATTTCTGGATAGTAGTTAAATGGCTGTGTTTCTCAATAACTTGTTCAGTTGTACAATTGTGTTTCTTTGTACTTATCATCATCATTTTTTGTAGTTACTTCCTTATCTTCATAACAGCATATTATACTGATCAGCAAATTAAAAGGATTGAAGGCCTTGGGACTGTTTTCACTGCAGATAACAGAAAACACAACCCAAACTGGTTTAAGCAAAAAAGATAATTTATTGACTAATATAATTAAAGAATAGGGGGTGGACATGCTGGCTGCAGATGAGGCTTAGATCAGTGCTTATACACTGTGACCAGGTCCTGGTTTCTTTTTACGCCTCGGGTTCTTTTACTTCCTCTGGAAAATTTTCAGACTGGCTCTTCCCTTTTGGATCCAGGATGGCTGCCTGTAGTCCATGAAATTATAGGATTCCTTCTTTAGGTCTAGCAGGAAAGAGAAACTTAACTCTCTCAATAGTTCAGTCATAAGCCCTATTGTGTCTTCCCTGATTGGCTTGACTTGGGTCATGGATCCTTCCCTGGACTAATCACTATGGGAGATAGGATAAACTGATGGATCCATCCATGGCCAATAACCAATAGGCTACATGGCTAGAACATTCAAGGTAGTATTAAAAAAAGAGAGAGAGAGAGAGAAATAGATATTGAGGAGGCAAAATAAGTAATGTCTACGACAATCAATATCCATTCTGTTTAGTTGGATATTATCATGCTTCAAAAGTAACACACAGTTTTATACTATTAACCATCTCAGGCTTACTCAGAATCAAGACAAAGAAGGTGGCTGGGTAGGATAGAGGTACACCAGCTGAGCTTAAATCTTAAAACAACAACAAAACATTTTTTTTCTCTGCTGATGTTAGAGATTCAAAATAGTCACAAGCGCTCAGACTGATTAAAAGCAAAGCTGGCTTGTAAGACGTAACAATAAGGCAATGAGTGAAACTTGATTGGATCTAGGTTAGAAAAGATCTTGACTGGATCTTTGTTCTAGTTATCTGTAAAAGATATTTCAAGGAGAACTTGGAAAAACTGAGTATTGGCTGGACAGTAAAAGATTTAGGGACTTATACCTTATCTTCTTAAGTGTGGTAATGGCATTTGGTAATATTGGAAAAAGCTCTTATTTTTAGAAGAGGCAGGCTAGAGCATTTAGGGGTGCAATGTGTTGATGTATGCAACTTATTCTCAAATAGCTTAACAAAAGACACACACATATAGATAAAGCAAATGCTCAAAACTTTAACAATTGTTGATTCTAGATGGTGAGTGTGTGAGCGATGATTGTAATATTCTTTTAATTTTTCTGTATATTTGAAACACTTCAAAATAAAAAGTTGGGGAAATAAAAAAAAAATGTTTGAGGGAAAATCTAAAAAATCTTGACCAAACAAAAAGCTGATGTGTTTCTATGCTTTTTCCTCCTGCAGTCTAGGTCTTAGTTCCACAAGAGGTAGAAAAAAATAAATTTATTTTGGTATTAAAACAATATACAGGGCTTCCCTGGTGGCGCAGTGGTTGAGAGTCCGCCTGCCAATGCAGGGGATACGGGTTCGTGCCTCAGTCTGGAAGGATCCCACATGCTGCGGAGTGGCTAGGCCCGTGAGCCATGACCGCTGAGCCTACGCATCTGGAGCCTGTGCTCCGCAACGGGAGAGGCCACAACAGTGAGATGCCCGGGTACCGCAAAAAAAAAAACAAACAAAAAAAACAATATACAAGTGCTATTGCTTTTCCAACTATCCATGAAAAATATTTACTCAGCACCAACTATGTGTATGCATCGCATTGTTAATAGGGAGTTATAATTTTATCTCTATCTGACTTTATTACAGAATAAATGTTGCCAACCAAATACCAAAGGCAGAAGGAAGGGAACTAATAACATTTACTGAGGGCTTACTTTGTACCAGGAATATTAGCAGACATCGTTTCATTTATTTTTCATTATAACCCTGAGAAGTAGATACTATCATTATTCCTGTTTACAGATGACAAATGGAGGCGTTTGTATACTTGGCGCAGGGTCCCACATCTAACAAGTAGGGGGCATCTGAATCTAAGAGTAAATCTTTCCTTGTCACTGCTGGTGGGAATGTAAAAACGGAGCAGCCACTTTGAAAAACAGTCTGGCAGTTCCTCAGAAAGTTAAACATTGAGTTACCATATAACCCAGCAATTTAATTCTACTCCTAAGTATATACCCAAGGCAAATGAAGATTTGTTCACACAAAAGCTTATAGTACATGAATGTTTATAGCAGCTCTATTTCTGAGTCAAGAAGTGGAAACAACCCAAATGTCCATCAGCTGATGAATGGATAGATGGAATGTGGTATATTCAAACAATAGAATTTTATTTGGCAATAAAAAGAAATGAAGTACCTATATATGCTACAACATGGATGGACCTTGAAAACATCATGCTAAGTGAAATAAGCCAGATGTGAAAGGCCACATCTTATATTACTTCATTTATACGAAATGCCTAGAATAGGCAAATCTGTAGAGACAGAAGGATTAGTGGTTGCCTAAGGCTAGGGGGAAGGGAGAGTGACCTCCTAATGGATGCAGGGATTTTTTCAGAAGGGAGATAGTGATGAAAATGTTCCAAGATTGATGGCAGTGATGGCTGCACAACTCTGTAAATATACTAAAACCCACTGAATTTTACAATTTAAAATAGGTGTAATGTATGGTATGTGAATTATATCTCAATTATATCTCAAAAAGAGTGACTCTCCCCTTTACTGACCCATGTTACCGGAGAAAACTATAGTTTTTCTCTTAGAATTGGCTTTCAAAATCAAACTGTGGAGGTGCCAGGTTGAATGAGATTTTATATATCAAGACTCTTCTATTCTAGAGAGTTAACTCTTTGAATTGGACAGAGAAAACCCTTGAAGTTCCCAGAAACCATCAGGAATGAATAAAGTGAGTGAATAAGTGAATTCATGAAAGTTTTCCTTTCCCCGTATTTCCAATGTTGGCTATCCAAGTTCTTTGGATTTTGGCCCCATTATGTGAAGTCTGGTATATGAGCTTTTATCTCTGGATCTAAAAGGCAGGGCATAACTGGCCACCGCTTATCTGCAGGTTGGAACCAAAGGAGTATTTCTATGTGATTATTAGCAAGAGTTGGTTCTATAAGGAATTCAGAGACTTGCCTTTTGGAATGGCTTCAACTGTAAAAAATATGCGCTCTTCCAAACTTGGAACTGACTTCCTCCTCCATGTTGAATACAGTTAGTGAACAGTAAGATAACCTTTAGAAACCTGAACTGTTTATGACTATTCCATAGTCATTAACACTCCACTTCTTTCCTTCTAGCACATGAAGCTAATTCCTTCTATGACTAAGCTGTGGCATTTGGGTATTTCCTTAAGCTTGGTTCCAGGTACTTACCATGTTTTTCTCCTGACCTTTCCTGATTGTGTGGGTTTGGGTGCCTCTAGAAAGTACTTACTCTGCACTGTGATTGCTTTCTTTTATTTGAGCAGTCCTCTCTAATACCCCACCCCCCTGTTCTTTTTCCCTCTGCTTTTCTCTTTAGTTTGATTTGGTTACCTGTTTCTGGCTATGTGGAGCTTTCCCGAAACTGGATTAGCAGCAATAACAGCAGTAACCCTTTAATTACCAGAGTAATTTTCTTTGCTTGTTTTGAGCTCCAGCGTTTTACAGGAAGCTGCTGTAAAAATCAAATGTGAAAAAGACACGTGCCTTTTTCCTGCTTTTACCAGTCCAGAGAACTTACAGTGAGGGTTATAGGGCTTCGCACCAATGTGTTTTTCCCTTTAAAAAAGGAAAGGTGAGAGCTGAGGTAGGCGTCTCCTCCATTTAAACAAAACACACAAACCCAGTAACAATGCTAAAATAATACTGTCAAGATTCTGTAATTCACCCTAGTAGAATAAATAAATCCAGTTCGAATCTGTTTATATAGGTTTTGACTTCATTGTAATCTTGTTTCTGGCCTTATGTTTTCTTGACTGAGTCAGTAGTAAAATTGTTAAAACAGGGAGGAAATCAAAGGAAAGGCCTTGCTATCTTGGGCAGTTTCCTACTCCAGTCATTAGTCATGTGGCCTCTGTAATTTCTCATTTACCAGGCTATATAAAGAGACTCATAAAACTGCCTCCTGGCAATGTAGCAGGCTTCACGATTAATCTTAAGTAGTCTAAGGCACCAGGATGAAAGGGGGCTATAAAGAGTTAACGCAATTCCCACGAATTTTAAAAACTTGTTTTCTATAGAGATATCAAACTGGTGGAAGGGAAGTTACTCTGAATTTGATTGATTGATGCCTACAGGAATTACATCTGCTAAATGTTGAGTTTGCATTTACAATTTTAGCCAGATACAAAGGTTGCTCAGGATTGGGGATTTATCATTTAGAGTACAGAAGCCAGAGGCTTGAATTTCCAAGGAGAGCCGGCAACACGAATCTAGGTTGAAGGATGTTAATTTCTTTTCTAACACACAGAAGTTGAGGCTTTACAATTTCAAGATGCTCCAATCTAGTGGCAACATTTTATCCACTATTAGGTGTGTATCTTCTGTGTATGTAGGCATTGCCAACCTCAAAGGCCAGACTGGTTTCTGGTAGCAACTGGCTCTCTAGGAACTAACCAAAGACAAAGCAAGGAACAGTGTAGGGGTATTTTTGGGAAGGGGCCGAGGGAGAGGGCATTTGTGGAGGGTCGTGGTGAGGCAGGAAAGTAGAAAAACTGGAGAATAAGGAGTCCTGCCAAAGCCCAGAAGACCAGCAACATCCTTGATTCATTCTGTGCACAACGTGTTTCAGGCTTTGTATCCTGGGTAAGTGTGGAACAGTTCCTGCTGCACAAGGTGTGTTCACATTTAAATTAAGGTAGGAATGCTGGTCAGTGCTAGGGACTTGGACAGAACAAATGGATTTCCTAACCTTGGGAAGGGGGTGTGTACACTAATCTGTTTTTAACTGTGGACTAAAAGACAAACACATACTACTTGATTTCATACTACAGTAAAATTCTTTGAACAAATTCTTTAAACCAAGGGGTCGGAATTTTAAAATTACAGATAGTGAATAGGTCTAATTCATTTATTCATACATCCACTCACTTATTCAACAGAAGTTTATTGAGCGCCTATTCTGTGCTAGGCACTGCTGAGCCATCACAGATGTGGTCTCTGACGCTAAGGAGTTGACAGTCTAGGCCAGTCAGTAAGGGGGTTAAAAAAAATTCTGGCATCATTGCTACTCTGCGGCTGCATCGGGTGAGGATCAACCCTTCTAACTAACTCTCCCATGTGGTCCTGTCAGGTAAGTATAGGTGTGAGCGCGTGTGGCTCCTGATGTTTGGGGAGTGTGAAAGAGCACGTGTCAGAATGGCGCGTGTCACAGTGCGCGTGCAGATGTCGGCGTGGTACGCGTCTCCATTGCGGCGGGACCCCGCCTGTGTGGGCTCCGGGAGGCTTGTGTCTCCCGCCCACTTACCGGAGGCGGCGCGGGAACCACCCGGCCAGAGAGACTGCGAGTGACCGCGTGTGCGCGCGCGCGCCCGTGCGGGGGAGGGGCGCGCCGCGCGCAGGCGCAGAGCGCGAGAGCCCGGCCACAGCCGCCGCAGAGCGCCGGGGGCTGGAGGAGTGAACGAAAGAGGCTATGGCCGCCGCCGGCTGCTGAAGAGCTCGGCCCGCGAGCGCCTGCCGCCGCGTACGATGGTGACCGCACGGGTCGGGCCGCTGCCGCCGCCGCTGCCACCGCCTCCCAAGACGCTGCATCCAAGGCCTGGCGCGGAGGAGCCGCCGCTGTGAGCCCCGCCGTCCCGGCCCCCGCCGCCGCCGCCCGAGGAGAAGAGGAGGGCAGGCGAGAGAGCCGGGGAGTTGCGGAGTCCGTCTGTCCGCCGGCGGCGCTGCCCCGCGGGGAAGGAGGCCGCAGCCTGAGGTGACCGAGCCGTCCGCCCCGGCCGGCCCATTCCTATCCCGGTGCCCGGTCCGCATGCCACATCCTCTCTTACCCCGCTTCCCCTTCCCTCCTCCCTTCCCCCATCCAGTCGCCCGCTCTGTCCTCTTCTCCCCCTTCTCCCCTTCCCCCGTTCGCCTCCCTCCTCTTCTCCCAAGCTTCGGCGGCGTCCACATCCCCTCTTCACCCGCAGCGCCCCTCTCTCCCTCCCAACCGCCAGTCCCTCCCGCCGTCCTCCTGGCCCCCCCTTAGGCTGTCTCCGACTCTGCCCTCCCCTCCCGGGGCCCAGCTTAGAGCCCCCTTTCCCGGCTCCCGGGCCTTGTCTGCCGCGTTTCCACCCTCCACCCTCCTGGAGCTATCTCTCATCTCCCCCGGCATTCCTAAGATGCCCTCACTCCGAGCGCTCCCCCATCGCCTCTCCAGTACCCCATTTCGGGGCCTTTTGTAAGCCCCTTCCTGAGCTGCCCCTTTCCTAGCTGCTCCTTTCTAGCTCCTTTCTTCCAGTTCCCACTTCCAACTTTCCTTCTTTTTCGTTTTTGTCCACTTTGCTCACAAGCTTCCCTCCCTCTTTTATTTCACCCTAGTCTTCTTCGGTTTACGCAGCCCCAAACTCAGCTTCTCCCCTTTCATTCGGTTTGAGGTTGTTTGGGGGTGCGGAAAGGCCTGCCAAGTCATTCTTCAATTGGGGACCCATTTGCTCTGCATCGCGTCTGTCAGTCCTTTTTTTACAGTAAAAGGGGTCCTCATCCCTTTTTGTCCCCATCGCTTACTCTCTCGTTTGCCATCCTTTCTGCATCCCCCTCCACTTATGCTTTTACCAACCAAGGACCCCGAGACCCTTGCCCTCCTTCATCAATGGGTCCCCTTTCTGTTCAGGGATGAAGAACTTCGCCCGTGTCTTTCTTCAGAATCTTTTTGGTGCGTGGCGCGGCGGAGCCAGCACCCTTGGCCAGACAGGAGGGGAGCTCCCTGGCACGGGCCTCTCTCCTGGCAGAGTTTTTGTGGACGTAATCCCTTAGCCCCGCGGCAGCGCCTGCTTTGCAGCGAGCTGGGTTGGGGTTACTATAGTTCAAACGCAACTGAGATCAGCAGGCGTGGGGGGCGGGGGAGGAGGTGCGGGGAGAGAGGAAGGGGGCTTTGCAGTGAGAAGGCATCAAAGATTAATGGATGGCTTTGCATCTCAGTCTGCAGTAAACAGGAAACTAGTTTGAAAGGAAAGGAGAGGGACTGTGTGTCTTTTTATTTTTTAAAATACGGACTGTGCAGTTCTGGTGAATCTTGAATCCTGCCCAAAGGATGAGCTGTCGGTGCTGCAGTCATGACCCAGGCTGAGTGCCCAATGACAGAGATAGCAGTTTTTATTTCCTCTGTCTGGCTGCTTAAGTTGAAGGATGGCCCTTGTATTCAGAGTGGACTCCCTATCTTTGTCGATTTGGAGATGACCAGAAACCACAGAATTGCTAGTAGTTTATGTGGAAATCAGGTACATACAAAGTTAGCTAGCAATGAGTGGGAGTGGGGAGGACCAGCTATATTTAAAACGTGTGCCAATGCTTATGTAAGAAGTGCGTTCTTCTCCCTGGTATCTAAGTTTTTGGCTGAGTTTACTTATGATTTTAGGTTTTTGCTCTGCCCTCTGACATTTTCAGGGATATGGACAGCCAGAAAATCTGTCTTTCTGAAGATTGGCTTTAGCTGATGGTAGAATTTTGTTTTGTTTTTCAAATTGGATTGGACAAAGAAAGGGGATTGATGATGAATGATAGTTTTTCTTCTGTGCTGAGGGAAAAAGGTGTAAAAACTTTCGGCATTAAATTATCTAATACTCTACTGAATAATTTTAAATTGGATTATATGGCATTCTTTGTTTTGTCCAGGAGATGTGAATTCTGTTCATTTTTTGGGTAAGATAACATTTTCATTTCTTTTTCTTATTTAACATAATTCTTCAGCAGATGAGAAGAGCTATGACTTTAAAAACTTAGGTTTTTCCATATTGTTGATGATTTGTTTGATTTCTTCATATTCAAAACCAAAATGTAGTGTTTTCAGGGAAGTGTAGAATGAGGCCCCCTGTGTTTCCTAACCACAAACATGAAGGATGAACTGTGCAATGTTATACTTGTACAGGGCATTCTTGTGTTTGTAAGTAGCAATTTGCTGCTTCCAAGCCTGGGAATGTCATTTAATGAAATCGTTTGGTCCTCTTTTTGGTTAGCTTTTGTTGAGCCTTTTTTTTTTTGCCGTTATTGGAAAGAAAGGATGGATTTTTTTCTTTAAAGCTGTTTTACTGTGTAAAGCATCTATGAGTCGCATTTAGTTTTCATTACTTTCTGAGATGGTGTGGTGGAGTGTTACTTTCCCAGTTCTTTCCACATTTCAAGGAGGAAATTTAAAAATCATGCACATTTGTGACCTCCTAGAGGGGTGGGATAGGGAGGGTGGGACAGAGACGAAAGAGGGAGGAGATATGGGGATATGCGTATACGTATAACTGATTCACTTTGATATAAAGCAGAAACTGGTGCACCATTGTGGAGCACTTATACTCCAATAAAGATGTTAAAAAAAAATCATGCACAGAAAGCAAAATGTACGTAACTGAACAAGGCAGGAAGTATCTTATATATTTGGCTTTAGAGAGTGTCAGGCCTTTGAATTTTCTTTGCCTTCAGCTCTTGTGCTTATTTTTGAGGCTTATTTGGTATTGTTTTGGTTTTAAGAGAATTTTGAGCTCCCTCTGACTTAGAATATGCTTATTAGCACTAACAAATCTAAGAAAAAGATAAATTAGGCTTGAACCAAACATCTTGGTGGTATAATAATCTCTTTACCCCAGTAGAGAAGGCTCCATTTTTATTTCATGTTTTTAAGTTAGTCATTTGGCACGTGTGAGTGATTTCAGGTATCTGCAAGTAAGATATATTTCAACATTTTGTTTAGGTGTTGGTTTAGTGTGTGGTGCTGGAGTGTGGTGTATGGTATTTATCTGTGATGGTCACCACCCTATCATGTGGCACTTCTGCTGTACAAAGGTTCAAAATGTGTTTTTTTTTCCCCCCTCTTTTGTTTCCACAGCTCTTGTGGGTAACATTTTAGATTTGGTTTTCTATGTGTTAAATTTGTTTCCTCCATGTCCCTCCCTATACATGGCCAGTTTGCCAGCGATGTACTGAAATATCACTCATATACAGAAATAAATGAAACATTTAGTAAGCAATATATTTGTTATTAAAGGGGATATTTCGTTCTCTGCAGGCAGTAGAGTTTAGGGATCTGTCTTGGACGTTCTTCTGTATCAATAGCTTTAGGAACCCAAGATTTTCTTTTTATTCTTCTGTTTGTGAGGCAGAAGTAGTGGTAATTAAGAGGGAATGTATACCATTCTGATAATGGCCTTTTGTAATAGAAATATGGTCCTCTGTAAGAACTGGGAGATTTTTTCCTTAGCATTTCAAATTTTGATTTCTAATGCAAGATTGGTTTAAATTTTTTCTTTACCCCTGTAAGAGCTACAATAAATAGTGAAGTGGGCACAGTTAAAAATAACGAAAACGTTAAAAACGTACAAATGCTCTAAGTCAGATGAAATACATATGGACCACGAATATTTAAAATTTATGTATGTATGTATGTATGTATTTATGGCTGCGTTGGCTCTTCGTTGCTGCGCGCGGGCTTTCTCTAGTTGCAATGAGTGGGGTCTACTCTTTGTTGCGGTGTGCAGGCTTCTCATTGCGGTGGCTTCTCTTGTTGCGGAGCATGGTCTCTAGGGCTGCGGGCTTCAGCAGTTGTGGCTTGCGGGCTCTAGAGCGCAGGCTCAGTAGTTGTGGCACGTGGGCTTAGTTGCTCCGTGGCATGTGGGATCTTCCCAGACTAGGGCTCAAACCTGTGTCCCCTGCATTGGCAGGTGGATTCTTAACCACTGCGCCACCAGCAAAGTCCTGGACCACAAATATTAACTCAGTAATTGTCTCTTTTTGTTGTTGTTGTTACTTACAAAAGCAGTAGTGATTTATATTGGATTCTAGAATATGGAAAAATACTTTTCCATTATAGAATAAAGCCTGTCAGTGATATTTTTACCTAGGTCCAGTCACACTGGTGACTGGTGGTTTGTGAGAAAAATCTATCATTTGTGTATTTTGTTTTTGTTTTTTGCGGTACGCGGGCTTCTCACCGCTGTGGCCTCTCCCGTTGCGGAGCACAGGCTCCGGACGCACAGGCTCAGCGGCCACGGCTCACGGGCCCAGCCGCTCCGTGGCATGTGGGATCTTCCCAGACCGGGGCACGAACCTGTGTCCCCTGCATCGGCAGGCGGACTCTCAACCACCGCGCCACCAGGGAAGCCCCATTTGTGTACTTTGAAATGAACTCCAAGAGTGCATTCAGTTATCAGTTTGACCACCAGAGTAAGTAGTTACTTTCTGTGTATTTCCTTAAGTCATCTAGTTAGCTTAGGCACATTACATTACACTTTTTACCAAGAATTTATTTTTTCAAGTTGGCTGCTCCCCACCAAATAATACATGGGTATACTGAAACATTTGGCAAACAGAAAAAGAGGGAAATAAAAACCACGCCAGGGCCACTGTTGGAAGGATGTTAATGTGAATATTTTGGTGTATTTCTTCCCAGAATATATATTTTTTTCTTTATGATATCATGAGCTTTGAGAAATTTAGGTTCCTAAATGGCATAATTTGTAATAAATGTTGATTAGAGATTTTATTTCTCAGTGCTTTTTTCTCCTTAGGACACAGCTATTTGGTTGTGATTCTCTCACAATATTATCTTTTTCTTATGTAGGAAAATTATTAAAGCAGTCTTGTTCTTTTAAAGTAATCAGAATTATAGTTCTTATTTATAAAAATGTTAATTCTACATTATTGATAGGATATACATAACATTTGGGTAGTGGGAATGATATATAATAAATCAGTTTTTAAGTGATTGAAAAACTTATATTAATCGTTTGCTAAGTTGAGCTGCCTTTTTTTCCCCCAGCTATCTGAGCTAGGAAGCTATGAAAATTAGAGGGTGAAATGGAAATACTGACAAATATTTAACCATAGCATAGCAATCTGTCACTATAATTTTCTTCAGAAATCAATGTTTTCATTTGTCCTGTAATGTCTGAAATTACTGCCAAAGCCAGAAGTGTGTTTTGCTTTCTCAGCAAAGTTCTTAAAAGAATATTGTCAGAGCCAACAATCTAGAATTATCATTAGTCCTAAAATTGTCCTTTACCACTTTAGTTTGTTCTGTTCTCTTGTCTATAATTCCTTGGATTAATTTGCATCTGTATCATATAAAGCAGTATTACGCCAAATTGTCCTTTTAAATAGTAGATTGTCTGGGAGATCCTTCATTTCCTTTCTTTTTTTTTCTTCTCCCCATTCCACCACTAGTAATCAACAGCTAAGCAAAGACACAGGCTGCAGACTCACAATGCCTGACTTCTTCCATGTGCCAGCATGTTGGTGTGTCAGGGGAAGAATTTAATGAGCTTTTTCCTACTTTGAAGGCAGATTGTGGGAATTTCAGACTAAGAATTTAATTTTAATGATTCAAGGAAACAATATTGCAAATAATGTTACCTTTACCTATATCATGAGTTCTCTGAACTGTATCTATATCACGTAAATTCAGTACTTCAGTTTTGATTTTAAGTAATAAGGAAAAGGATAGACTACGAGAAGCTGTGTGCTAAATGTGCAATCATGAAATGCTTGTTGAGTAACTTAGGCTTTTTCATGTAATAACTATTTAAAATTTGCCCTCTTTTTTAAAAGCTGCATAAATCTCAAAGATCTTTATAGGAGTGAATTTTTCTTTTCAAGGTAATTGGACAAAGGTTACAGTATTCTTATAGGGTGTTTTGTTAAATGCCTAAATTTGGAATTAGGAGCTTTTTTTTGACCATGCCGCGCAGCTTATGGGATTTATTTATTTATTTATTTATTTTTGGCTGCGTTGGGTCTTCGTTGCTGTGTGCAGTCCTTCTCTAGTTGCGGCGAGCGAGGGCTGCTCTTTGTTGTGGCGCGCGGGCTTCTCGCTGTGGTGGCTTCTCTTGTTATGGAGCACGGGCTCTAGGAGCACTGGCTTCAGTAGTTGTGGCACGCAGGGTCAGGAGTTGTGGTGCGCAAGGTCAGGAGTTGTGGCGCACGGGCTTAGTTGCTCTGCGGCATGTGGGATCTTCCTGGACCAGGGCTCAAACCCATGTCCCCTGCATTGGCAGATGGATTCTTAACCACTGCGCCACCAGGGAAGCCCAGGAGCTTTTTATAAACACATTTTGAGGTCTGAACATTTCATCAGAGTCTTAAAGTTGAGCAGACCTGAGAGAGTCCATGTGAAAACACAATACAAAGCTTATTTCCTAAATATCTAGAAGTAGTAGATGTGTCTAAGGAGCTTTTTTTACATTGTAACATAGTTTTTGTGTAGTATGTGAGAATCCATTAGATTGATAAGAGGATATCTGAAAGCTATTTGAGGTGACTTATTTTTATATATTGTATCTCCTGAATTTTAGGTCTGCTCCAAGAAAAAAACATGGCTGCAAAGGAGAAACTGGAGGCAGTGTTAAATGTGGCCCTGCGGGTGCCAAGCATCATGCTGTTGGATGTCCTGTACAGATGGGATGTCAGCTCCTTCTTCCAGCAGATCCAGAGGAGTAGCCTCAATAACAATCCTCTTTTCCAGTATAAGTATTTGGCTCTTAATATGCATTATGTAGGTAAGTGTCTACAGCATCTTTCTTAAGCTTCTAGTGAGCATTCTGATTTATTTTATGTCTTTGAATATTCTTAAATTTGGGTAAAATGAAGTCCTTTTACATTGAGATGACAGTAATATAGTCGATGAGTATGAATCTTGTTTATAGTCTTATTTGTCTTACAACTGCACATGAATTATTAGGGGTAGAGGAAAACAGATAGTGTTGGATTTTACTGTATGAAACTAGAAGGCAGAAGAAAACATTTTATTTTTTAATTTATTTTTTTCTTCTAGGTTTATAAGATATAATTGATGTACATAGAAGAAAACATTTTAGATTTTAATATGAATAAAATAAATAACAGGAAATACCTTTCCAGGCATTTGGCCTGTTCTAATTTGTCATTATTTTGGGGTTTGGTAGTAATTCAGAAAGTAAGCTTTTTAAAATGCAGTATTTTTATTGTTCTAAAACATTAGTATCATTTGAAGATAAAGTATTCATTTCAGTTAAATGAAATATGGAAAATGATATTATAATATTAAAGTACTCCTTGAAATACAATTGATATGATTTGGAGTTAGTGGTAGAAATAATGTGGAAAGAAATTAGAGTTAAAGGTTAAAGAAATTAAAGTCAAGAGATACAGGCAGGAAGCAGATAAAATCCATCTAGAATAAAAGTCATGATTCTTAATTTTTAGGTTAGTTTTTGTTTTATATGTAATGATAGTAACAATATATTTTCATTTAACATTGCTGTTTTATAATTCAAGATGTGGTGTGAATGATGTACTGTAGTGGTTTTATTAATATTTTTATTATTAGAATTGTCAGCAAGTATATCTTTTTAAAATTTGTGAAGGTTATCTTTATAAAATTGTTAAGGGTTGTCCTGTCTCTATGAGACTTATTTTAATCTATAAAAGAACTTTCTACGTTTCAGAGCTTAGCCCTGAGAACCCCTTACAGCTCTAAGAGATTACCAAGTAAGCCATTGTGGGAAGGAGTATGGTATAGTAGAAAAGACAGTGCACGAGAGGCAGAACATCTGGGTACAATAAACTCATCTCTGTTAGTTGGCACTACCTTGGGAAAGTCTCTGAAATGAGAAGGTTCTTTTATGCTGCAAAACACTAATTCTCAGCCCTTTATTCAAGGCTTGTATGTTAGCCAATATATGGAAAATAATTCCAGTCTGTAGTAGAACAGTTGGGTACTTGGCTTAGAGTTTTAGCTTGATCAGCTAAAGTAATTCGTACTGTGGTTTTAAAAATGTGGTTATCGGGGCTTCCCTGGTGGCGCAGTGGTTGAGAGTCCGCCTGCCAATGCAGGAGACACGGGTTCGTGCCCCGGTCCGGGAGGATCCCATATGCCACGGGGCGGCTGGGCCCGTGAGCCATGGCCGCTGAGGTTGTGCGTCCGGAGCCTGTACTCCACAGTGGGAGAGGCCACAACAGTGAGAGGCTCGCGTACCGCAAAAAAAAAAAAAAAAAAAATGTGGTTATCATATGTATTATTTCTGAATAGATTGAAATATTTATTATAAAAACAGCTGCCTAATAACCAGAAACATCAATTGCAGAAATTGTATGGGTCCTAGTACAGTTGTAGTTCATACTCACCAGCTTATAACTTTGGGAACTCAACTGAGCCTTCTTTTTTTTTTTTTAAGAATTTATTATTTATTTATTTATTTAAAAATACAGTTTTATGCAAATAAAAACAAAGGACAGATCATTGGAATTTCTGCCCTCCTTAAGGAAAGACATCAATACTTTTACAAGCTTAGCCTCATTCAGATAGAATTTGGAGGCTTTCAGTCGTCTTTTATTCTTATTTATTTATTTATTTTTCGTTGCTGCCCGTGGGGTTTCCCTAATTGCGGAGAGCAGGGGCTACTCTTCCCTTGCGATGTGCGGGCTTCTCATTGCGGTGGCTTCTCCTGTTGCGGAGCACGGGCTCTAGGTGCACAGGCTCAGTAGTTGTGACACACGGGCTTAGTTGCTCCACGGCATGTGGGGTCTTCCTGGACCAGGGCTCAAACCCGTGTCCCCTGCATTGGCAGGCGGATTCTTAACCACTGCACCACCAGGGACGCCCCAATTGAGCCTCCTTAAATACATTTAATTACATGGTATGGTGGAGTAAGCTCAGTGATTACATGAGTAGATATTTTCAGCTTGAACAGTTTTTTGGTTAGAGTAACCTCTGTGTCAGTATTATGTAGTGTTTATGTAATGTTCCAGTTTACAGAATTTCACCCTTAAATAAATTTTTTAAATTGGTAGTTTATGGTTCATAAACCAAAAAGCATAAAAGGTACACAGTGAAAAGTGCCTTCCTCCTATCTCTGTTCCTCATCCACTAAGTTCTCACTTTGAGTCCCAACAAGTAGCTCTTTTTATTTCCTTGTGTATAATTCTATGGATATTTTTATGCATGTATAAGTAAATATAAAGATATATTGGTATATAAATGTAAGTATAATATAGAAGTACAAATGTATATATTTCCCTTTTTAGTACAGATGATAGCATAATACTACTCTTCTGAAACTTTTAACTTAATGATGTATCATAGAGCCATAACTGCTGTTTTTAGATATTTACTGTTTTTTTACGTTGACACTATCTGTTCTGCCAAATCTTAAGATTCTGATTAACTGTTGAGGCCTCACTCTCCCCCCAGCCCTCCAATTCTGTTTCATAGTGGCATAGTACCCTTGTATGGCTGTACCGTAATTTATTGCACGAATTACTTCATTGGAGGACGTTTTAGATAGCTTCTGTCTTCTGCTGTTTCATTCAGTGTTGTACTAAATAATTTTGTATAGCCATCATTTCAACAGGTGCAAATATAGCCTTGGGATAAGTTATTAGAAGTGAAACTGCCGGGTTAAAGAGTATATATACATTTGTACTATTGACTGATACTGCTCTCCATAGGATTTTACTATTTTGTACCTCCACAAATGGTGGATGAGAGTTCCTGAAATCCTACATCCTTATCAAAACAGAGTTATCAAACTTTAGTATTTGGCTGCTCAGTAAGTGAAAAATGGTTGTTTTTTAATGTAGTATTAATTTGTATTTCTCTTATGAGTGAGATTGAATTTATTCACGTGTTTTAAAAAAACGTATTTCCTCCTCTGAGAGTTGTCAGTACATGTCCCTTGCTCACTTTTCTATGGGTTTGTTAGCCTTTTCTTACCAATTTATGGGAGTTTGGTATAAGGGAAATAAACCCTGTGTGATGAGTTGGAATTATATTTTCCAATTTCAGTTCTCTTGATTTTGCTTAAGATTTTTTTGACATGCAGAATTTATTTTATGTGATTGAATTTATCATTTTTTTTCTGTAGCTTTAGGATTTTGAATCAATTTAAAAAAGCCTTTTCTGTTTTTGAGTTTATAAAGAATTGTCATGTTTTATTGCATTATTTTTGTTTTTACATTTAAGTCTTTTGCTCCATTTAGAATTTATCTGCTTGTACAGTGTGTTCTATTCCATTTCTAAACATTTTTCTGTTTTTTTAGTTTCTTATTATTGAGGATTTAGATTATATTTTACTGTCTGATAGAATTAGTCTCTTCATTTTTCTTTATTTCCCTCTCTGAGTTTTTTTGTTAGTATTAGTTTTCTATATAAACTTCAGAATTATCTAATCTTGTTCCAAAAACAACCCTGTTGACCTCTTTGCTGAGATTGCAAACTATTAAAATTTTAAGTTAGGATGAAGAGAGAACTTAAGGATGCTAACTCTTCCTTAACACAGAGAGACTTGCTATGTTCAGATTTCTTCTGAGTCCTTCTGGGGTGTTTTAAAGTTTCCTTTATATAGGTCTTAGGCTTATCGTTAAGTTTGTTCCTAGGTATTTTATCTTTTTTATTACTATTATAAGTTTTTTTCCCCTTTATAGCCTCTAATTGTTTGTTATTAAGAGCTTAAAAATCAAGGTGAGCAGTGTTAATGTTTGTGCTTATGGAGTATAATTGTACCTTTGAACTTAGAAGCTTTCCAGTGTTGGTTCTGTCTGAGAACAACAAAGAAAAGTGACTGTCCAGATGTAATTGGTGGAATGTTAATTATAGAACTGTTTTGCAGCATATGAGATATAAAAAGGGGAATAGAAATAATATTGAAAAGGAAGAATGGGGCCATTTGTGAAAAGCCCTGAATACAGATGTTAGGTATTGTGCTTAATCTGGTAGCTAATGATGGGTCAGTAAGGAATTTAGAGCAGGTGAGCTGCATCTTAAAATTGATTAGGCAATGTTGTATAGGGTAATGGGTTGGGGAGGGGAGAAACTGGAGGTAAGAAGACCAATTAGGATTTTAGGCAAGAGGTAATGAGAGCCAGAGCTAGCATGGTAGCAATAGCAAAGGAAAGAGTGGATGTGAGAATAGTTCTGTTGTAACTGCAGTCACTAAAATCATTAGTGACCTAACATGTAAAACTCAGACTTCATTTATATCCCTATTCTGCAGACCTTTCCATGTTTGTGAAGCTGTTGACCACTTTCTCTTTCTTTTTTTTTTTTTTTTTTTTTTAACATCTTTATTGGAGTATAATTGCTTTACAATGGTATGTTAGTTTCAGCTTCACAACAAAATGAATCAGTTATATATATACATATATTCCCATATCTCTTCCCGCTTGCGTCTCCCTCCCTCCCACCCTCCCTATCCCACCCCTCCAGGCGGTCACAAAGCCCCGAGCTGATCTCCCTGTGCTATGCGGCTGCTTCCCACTAGCTATCTACCTTACGTTTGGTAGTGTATATATGTCCATGCCTCTTTATCGCTTTGTCACCGTTTACCCTTCCCCCTCCCCATAGCCTCAAGTCCATTCTCTAGTAAGTCTGTGTCTTTATTCCTGTTTCACCCCTAGGTTTTTCATGACATTTTTTTTTTTAAATTCCATATATATGTGTTAGCATACGGTATTTGTCTCTCTCTTTCTGACTTACTTCACTCTGTATGACAGACTCTAGGTCTATCCACCTCATTACAAATAGCTCAATTTCGTCTCTTTTTATGGCTGAGTAATATTCCATTGTATATATGTGCCACATCTTCTTTCACTTTCTCTTTCTTAAAAATATTTCTGGATTCTTCTAACTTATTGACCATTCCTTCTGACTCTTTTGCTGTATTTTTTTCTTTGGACTTCTTTAGTCTTGATATTCCAGAATTTGTGTTTAATTTTCATCTTCTGTTGTTTGGGTGATTTCACATAGTTTTGGCTACAAATCTCTATCTACATTTTTCACAGCTTTTTTGAGCACCTTAGTCTATGGTAGTGTTCCTCCTCTTTGATCCCACGGTATCCAGTTCGTACCTCCACCATAGCACTTATTGTGCTGAATTCTAAGGGTCCATATGCTCATCTATCTTCCTAACTAGATTGTTAACTCCTTTAAGGTAGGATTGGGGTTGTCTGTTATCTCAGTATTCCCAGTACTGAGCTAGTGCCTGATGCTGAATAAATGAATTTCTAACTACCGTTAGATATCTCCACCTAAATATTCTACAGACACCTCAACTTATTACTGAACTCATCATCTTTACTTCAACTCAATCCTCTTCCTTCTTGTGTATTTCCTGTCTTAATAGCAAAGCCATCCTCTCAATTATCTAAGCTAAAAACATCAGAACCATCTTCACTTCCTTGTTCTCAACCACTCACCAGTAGATCACCACTAAGACCTATTTGAATATGTATCTCATAGCTGACCCTGCCAACTCTATATTCAAAGCTACTGTTTTATTCCATGTCCTCATTTTTTCCCCCACTGCTAAAATAATCCTTTAAATAGCAGAAATTTCTATATTTTGTTAGGAAGATTCATCAATGTTATTTTAAGCAGGTCATCATTTTTAAATACTGCCAGTCTTGCTTTTTAATTATGCATTACTGTTGGGTTAGCTTCATCATTATCAATTTAGTTTGTTGTGTTCTGTTTGGATAATCCTGTAGCATGAATAGTGATGCCTATTTGCATCAGCAGTAGTTTTGTATTTTTCAAATAATTAGATTATGTATACAGTTGACCCTTGAACTGTGCAGGTCCACTTATATGTGGATTTTTTCAATAGATACGTACTACAGTACTACATGATCCACAGTTGGTTAAATCCGTGGGTGTGGAACTGTGGATACGGTGGGCCAACTGTAAAGTTACACTCAGGTTTTCTACTGAAGAGGAGGGGGAGGGGTTGGTGCTCCTAACCCCGGCATTGTTCAAGGATCAACTGTTTATTGTAGTTCAGATGATTTATTCCTACTGCTCTTATATCAGCATAAGTATTCATAATCTCTCAAAAATCTTCTTGTGTGATATATTTTATTATCACAGAATTATTTTTTCACTGGATTGTGAAAATGGGGGTATAGGTGAGCCATAGGGTTTTTGTTGTTTTTTGTTTTCTTACCTCACCAAAATGGTATCTAAAGGATCTGAGAACATTAGCCCAGGCTAAGCTCCTTATTATCATATTTTAGTCTTTATACTGAGGCTTTAGCCACCAGTTCTATCAGCATCATCTCCCAGTACCCTCCCAATACTCTTTCTGTTTACACCAGAATTTAGTCTAGCCTATAGAATTTACTGTCTCCTGAAAATATCCTTCGTGCTTTCATGGCTTTTGGACCTGCTGTGTTCTTTTTTTCTTAGAATGTTTCCCCCTTTTCTTAGCCTAGTAAAGATCCTTTCATTCTTTGAGGTCCAGGTCAAACTTAATCACTTAACCATAGCCCTTCTAATTTTTGTTTAATAGAGCACCAGTAATGTATCATACTTTTGTTCTTGTTTGTTTTTTCACTAGACTGTGAATCTTTTTATTTTTTCTTTGGATTTTCCATGTCTAGGAATGCATATGGATCATACTTTACACATAATAATGTTGGTTGAATGACTGAATAATTGAAAGAATGAATGAAATGAGTATGTTTGATCTAGATGATCTAGAGCTCATTTTATGAGATGTGCTGGAGAAGGGAAAGATAATATATGGAAAGGAAAATGATAGTTCATTAAAAGTCAAGAATTTAAGGAAACGTTTCATGCAATAGACTGATTAGAAAATCCTTCAGCCACAAACAGTAAAAATGCTTGCTAGATATAATAAATATCCTTTTAAATACTTCTAAGGTCCTGTGAGATAGGGATTAACATAATTATTTTGGGGAAATTATTTTAAGAAGTGAAAAGCAAATAGAAATATGTATCTCTGGCTTCTGCTGGGTTGTTCTTGAAGTTAGGATGTGTGGGAAGTCTGTAGTCTCTAGCACCACTCCTGTTTGTTTAGCTTTAAGTATGATCGATTCAGCCTGAGCGAGACATTAGGTGCTAAGAAGGGACATCTGTGCCCTAATAAAGACTCATTCATAAGGGGAAAATAAACTAGGATCAGATTTTTGCAAGACATAGAATGTTACACTGAGAGGTTCAATACTTTTGAAGGTTTTAGAGCAAGAGGGTTGTGTCAATGAAAGTGATAGTTTTGGGAATATTACCCTGGTAACAAAGCATAGGATGGATAAGGATGGGAAGAGACAAAGAAAAATAGCAATTAGTATCAATAAATTATTACATTACAGAGCGGATTAAGATGGGGCATAGGGTCTGGAAAGGAGGGGTAACGTAAGAGATCTGTTGAGGAAGACTCAGTGGGACTGGGTGATAACTGGGGACTCAGGTTTGAGTCAGAGTGAATGGGATTTAGGAGAGTGAAAGAGGGTGAGGTGAGCTAGCTTGTTGAGGGAGGAGGATTTGTACTCATTGTATATGAGGACATTTAAGTGGAGTATATCTCAGGCATCATGAGCTACGAGATGTCTACTTAGAATAGGAAATGATTAAAGGTTTTTTGCTTATGTAGTGGGTTCTCAGAACTATCGTGTCATCTGGAATGGTATATTTGAAACAAGAAAATAGATTCTTTGAGCTAGATACTTTATATAGAGAATAGAAGTTGTTCAGGAACTAAATTTTCTATGTTCACTTGAGAGGGTGAAAAGAAAGTAGAGAGAAGGATTTAGAGAGTAAAAGGAAATCCACGTCACAGAGCCAGAGAATAAGTTTTTTGTTTTTTTTTTTAAAATGAAAGCTTATTTATTTATTTATGGCTGTGTTGGGTCTTCGTTTCTGTGCGAGGGCTTTCTCTAGTTTTGGCAAGCGGGGGCCACTCTTCATCGCGGTGAGTGGGCCTCTCACTGTCGCGGCCTCTCATGTTTCAGAGCACAAGCTCCAGACGCGCCGGCTCAGTAGTTGTGGCTCACAGGCCCAGTTGCTCCGCAGCATTTGGGATCTTCCCAGACCAGGGCTCGAACCCGTGTCCCCTGCGTTGGCAGGCAGATTCTCAACCACTGCGCCACCAGGGAAGCCCTAGAGAATAAGTTTTGAGGTCAGTTGCTTCAGATGCTGGGACAAGGATTAAACTTGAGTCTTAGATTTGTCAAGTAGGTAATTGTTGACTTTCAAGTTTCTTTAGAGAAAAGAAAAGGGGATTTGTAGAGGATCTAAGATTGTAAAGGGTAAAGAGGGAATAATAGTTAGAAAATAGAGGCTTTGGTACAGATAATTTATAACATTTGTCAGTGGAATGAGAAAAATAGGTAACAGGAAAAGGAGAAATCTGTGGAGAGAAGTTTTTCTTTAAGACTAGGGAGAAGAGCCCTGCACATCCTTTGAAAAGAGAGGTGAGGATGGTGTCAGGGGAATGATTGAAGATATAGGAGGTAGAGGGTCCTTCGGAGTTGGAAAAATAAAATCTGAGTCACAGAAGGCGCAGTCATAGAGAGGGACAGTAAGACACTCAGTTCTTCTTGGACTAGAGAATGAGAGAAATGGCATAGAAGAAATAAGGAGACAAGGAAAGGTAGATGATGGAGTAATCCTCTTGTACCTTTGGGTGATATATGTGATTATAAAGTAGAAAAATCTACAAAGGAAGTGAAAAATGCTTTATATTTTTAATAGAAAAATCCATACTGATTTTGCTGTCCTAAACTTGCTTTGGTAGTGAAGTAAAAAAGCTCAAAGTTGTTGAAACCTAATTGGGAAGTAATTTACTTCAAGCTCTTTTTATTATTGTAATTAACTGGAAGACTAAATTAGAATCGAATTTTATTTGTATTTCTCTTAACTTCTACTACAGGTTATATCTTAAGCGTTGTGCTACTAACCTTGCCCAGGCAGCATCTGGTTCAGCTTTACTTATATGTTTTGACTGCCCTGCTCCTCTATGCTGGACATCAAATCTCCAGGTAAGAATGTGAGCCATTTTTGAAATGTATGACTGAATTTAAAGTTTTCCTTTACCAGTAAAATACTTTTCATGAACACTGTTAAGAAACTGAGGCTTTGGTAGGTATCCAAAACAGATTTTTATTTTTGATACTTGTTTTCTAAATGAATATTATCATACAGGATTAATAGCTGGGGTTATGTCTCAAAATTTTTTTCTGCTTTTACAAACAGTCTTACTATGAAATGGACCTTAAGGGTATGTTTACAAAGATACCCATGAGCTTTTCTTTATTACCTGAGAAAAGAATATCCAAAGACAGGCTATAGGAACTATTTAACAATTATGGACTTCATTACTGTCATCATTTTAGGAAGTCGGTTTATGATGCATGAGTTATCAGCGTAAGGTGCAACCATGTATATAGTGGATGATTGATATAAATTATTTCATGAGGTTAATTGTATAGCTCAGAACTTCTGCCTCTTTAGAAGTATTGTCTGTTTGTCTTGGTCTGCTGGTCCTAAATTTTAAGACTCTGGTCTGCCAATGAATATGAGCTTCTTACTTTGAAACAATATTAAAATTGTTAATATTGTTAACAGTAAATGTAATGGGGTAGAATAAGTTTTGTGGGTACAATACTTCTTTTGTTTTGATTGAAATGTATAACTGTAACAAAATGTACTCCCAGTTCTAAGAAGAGTGGCAGTTACTTTGCATATATAACAAGATATAATTTTCTAGAGGTTTGAAACACAGATTTTGGTGTACGTTTGAAATTTAATCTTAGAAATAGCATTTTTGTATTACTAGAATTGAATGGTTGACTTTTAAAAAACCTTTTTCCCCCTGATTATAAAATTATACTGTTCGCTGTAGGCAGTTTTTGGGAAATATAGAAAATTTAAAGGCAGTAGCAATCACCTGAAATTATGCCACCCTGAGATAGACCTGTTAAGATTCTGTTATTTCCTTCCAGTTTTTTAATACCTTCTACTTTTCACCACTTCATTGGGTACAAAAGAGTGACAATTACTAACAGTCACTGACTCTTGGTCCCTCTTGCTGAAGCAGGACCGCCATCTTCCTTATTTCATCTAGTTATTTCCTGAAGTCCCCCAAATATTTCCCAGAAACTCAGTCTTCTCAGATTCCTCTCCTCTGTTCCTATCTGGTTGATTTCCTCTGCTCAAAATGGTACCTGGAGGGTGGCATCTTACTCTTTAACTTCTGCGGCTATCCTTGCCCAGGGTATGTTCTTGGATGTCAGAATTGCAAAATATGGAGCTGCAAGAGCAGTGCTGCGTGTTTGTAATTGTCACAGTGTTTCAAATCAAGCTGCTTTACTCTCGGCTTTTCTAATTTCGTGTCACACAAGTATGTCCCTGTTTCTTAGCCTCCTTCACAGGACCAACTTGAGCCTTTTCCTGCAGCATCTTTCTCCATAGAGCCTAGACTAGGAGTCCAAGGGCCAGCACTGATTCAGACAACAGGATATCCTTCCCATTCCAGGACCACCAGCCCCAAACCCTGACACAGTCTGTTCCTGTGGCCTTACCCAGACACTTCTGAATCTCAGCTCAAGCTGGAGACACTAACCTATCTTAACTTATTCATTTTTAAATAAAAATGGTATCTAGGGAGTATAATGCAGTAGTTAGAGTATGGGCTCCTTAGTCACCATTTTAGTGTGTAAAATGAGTGTTTGGGCACCTAAGAATGACATATCTTTTGGAAGAACGGATGGGGATTGGATAGGTTCAAATCCATGTTTCTCATTTACTGCTCTGTAACCTTAGTGTCACTTATCAGAAAGGTACATCTCAGTTTCTTCACCTGTAAAATGCTGATAATATTTTAAGGGGCTATTATAAAGATTCATTAAGATTAAGCATGTAGGGCTTCCCTGGTGGCGCAGTGGTTGAGAGTCCGCCTGCCGATGCAGGGGACATGGGTTCGTGCCCCGGTCTGGGAAGATCCCACATGTTGCGGAGCGGCTGGGCCCGCGAGCCATGGCCGCTGAGCCTGCGTGTCCGGAGCCTGTGCTCCACAACGGGAGAGGCCACCACAGTGAGAGGCCCGCATACCGCAAAAAAAAAATTTCTGACGCATCATAGTGCTCAGTGAATTTTAACTTCCTTATGTCTTGCTTTTATTATGCAGCGATGTTTTGTGAGCATTTTCCTGTGTTGTTGGTCTTTAAAAAATGATTTTTTTTCATGGCAGGGTATTCCATGGTATAGCTATATAATGCTAGCTTTTTAGAGTTGATAGGATTTTGATGATTAATCAAAGAAATCTGAAAGTTGAAGGTAGAGCTATTAAAATTGTTATTTTTATATGTTATTATAATTCCTGGTGAAAGAACAGTGAACCAGCACTTTCCCCTTATGTTTTTTTTGTTTCCATGAGGTTTAGTGATGTAGTGATGGCTAAAACCTTGTAGCTCTATTTTTATCTGCAGTATTATCATCCAGGCTTTTCTAGAGAGATCAAAATTCTGTTATGTAGGGATAAAGGGGACCCTAACAGTGTCAGAGATAAAGAAAGCCTTTTTCTAACCATTTTTCTTTGCCAATTTCAACGTTTTACTTTTAGTTTATAGGAATGTTTTTTCCAGTATTTAAAGTTTGTTTTCATTATCAGAAAATTTATATTTATTTTAAACAGTAAAAAGAATTGTAATAAAATTTTACAGTGTGCAAAAACATTTCTTGTTTTTTATTTCATTTTGATCCTTCTTATAATCCTTTGAGATTTACAGATGAAAAAACTGAAATTGGCCAACATCTAGGAAGGCATGATCCCAGACTTTAACTTGAATCCAGGTTTTCGGATTCCTAGTTCTGTCCTGTTAGGGAAATAGCATGGTTAGTGGAAAGAAAATTAGTTTTACAATCAGTAGGATATGAAGTAGTTTCTCTACTTAGTAAATATGTTACCCTGGCAAGTTGATTCTTCGAAACTGTAAAGTAAGACAATGCCTATCTTATGGAGTTAGTTTTGATGTTAAACTAACAAATTTCAAGTTATGGAATATTTTAGTATTTCTCTTTTTAGTATAATTTACACTACATGGTACTATCTCAAAAAGATTAGCAAAGATGTGTTAATCCTTGAATTATTAATAAAATGTCACGTTTAATAAATTTTGTGTCTTGAAGGTGTCTCATTTATAGACTATTAAGGCTGAATTTTTTAGTTTAAAAAGCATAAAGGTTCATATTTCATGTGGC
The DNA here is from genome assembly GCF_937001465.1 of Orcinus orca. Taxonomy (NCBI): domain Eukaryota; kingdom Metazoa; phylum Chordata; class Mammalia; order Artiodactyla; family Delphinidae; genus Orcinus; species Orcinus orca. The sequence goes on from NC_064561.1 coordinate 39,150,651, forward strand.
AGCTTCCTGAACAAGTATCTTTTTAAAAAAGTAACAGCTTTATTAAGATATAATTCACATTCCTGTTTCAAGTGTACAGCTCAATGGTTTTGAATGTGTTCACAGAACTGTGTAAATCATCACCCCAAACAATTTTAGAACATTTTTATCACTCCAGAAAGGAACCCTGTATCCATCGGCAGTCACTTCCAATTTCCTACCAATCCCCTTCCCCTAGCCCTATGCATGTCAGTCTTTTTTCTGTCTTTATGGATTGGCTTATTCTGGACATTTCGTATACATTGAATTGTATAGTATGTGATCCTTTGTGCCTAGCTTCTTTCACTTAGCATGTTTTCAAGGTTCATCCATGTTGTAGCATGTATCATTACTTCATTTTACTGTCCAGATCATATTTTGTTGTATGAATATAACACATTTTGTTTATCCATTCATCCATTGATGGACATTTGAGTTGTTTCTGCTACTTGGCTGATACGAATGAACATTTGTGGGTTTTGTGTAGGTGTCCTTTTTGTGTGGGGGGTGCATATACCTTGGAGTGGAATTGCTGGATCATATAGTATCTATGTTTAAACTTTTGGGGAACTACCAGACTATTTTCTAAAGTGGCTGCACTATTACATTTCCACCAGCAGTGTATGAGTGTTCCAGTTTCACCACATCCTTGCTAATACTTGTTGATATCTGTCTTTTTCAGTATAGCCATCATAGTAAGCGTGGAGAGATATTTCATTGAGCTTTTGATTTGCATTTCTCTGATGGCTAGTGATGTTGAGCATGTTTTCACGTGTTCATTAACCATTTGTAAGTTTTCCTTGGAGAAATGTTTATTCAGATCCTTTGCCCATTATTTAATTGGGTTGTCTTTTTTAAAAAATTGAGTTGTAGGAATTCTTTATATATTCTAGATACAAGTGCCTTCTCAGTTAAATGATTTGCAAATATTTTCCAGCAGTCACTCCAGTCTAGTTATATCAAGGTAGAGTGTAGTATGATCCTGAGAAGGAAAATCAATACTTGGATAATTTAAATAATTAATTTGATACGTCAAAAATTGGCTGTAGAAAAAGACATTTGCAAGTATTCCTTATATTGAAAGTTTCATAAACTCTTGAAAAGCTGGGTCTCTCTTTGCTTTAATTCATGTACAGGCGTACCTTGTTTTATTGGGGTTCGCTTTGATTTGCAGATATTGCAGTTTTTTTTACAAATTGAAGGTTTGTGGCAACCCTGCATCAAACAAGTCCATCAGTACCATTTTTCTTTCTTTATTTTTTTTTAAGAAGATGTTGGGGGTAGGAGTTTATTAATTAATTAATTTATTTTTGCTGTGTTGGGTCTTCGTTTCTGTGCGAGGGCTTTCTCTAGTTGAGGCAAGCGGAGGCCACTCTTCATCGCAGTGCGTGGGCCTCTCACTATTCGTGGCCTCTCTTGTTGTGGAGCACGGGCTCCAGACTCACAGGCTCAGTTAGTTGTGGCTCACGGGCCTAGTTGCTCCGTGGCATGTGGGATCCTCTCAGACCAGGGCTCGAGCCCATGTCCCCTGCATTAGCAGGCAGATTCTCAACCACTGCACCACCAGGGAAGCCCCAGTGCCAATTTTCTAACAGCATTTGCTCATGCTTCATGATTCTGTCACATTTTGGTAATTCTTGCAGTGTTTCAAACTTTTTCATTATTATATTTGTTATGGTGATCTATGATCAGTGACCTTTGATGTTACTATTGTAATTATTTTAGGTCACCACAAACTGCACCCATATAAGATGGCAAACTTAAGAAAATGCTCTGTGTTCTGACTGCTCCACTGACTGACCTTTTCCCATCTCTCTCCCTCTTCTTGGTCCTCCCTATTCCCTGAGACACAATAATATTGAAATTAGGCCAGTTAATAACCCTACAGTGGTCTCTTAAGTGTTCAAGTAAAGGAAGCGTCATGTGTCTCACTTTAAATCAAAAGCTAGAAATTATTAAACTTAATGAGGAAGGCATGTCGAAAGCTGAGATAGGCTGAAAGCTAGGCCTCTTGTGCCAAACACTTAGCCCAGTTGTGAATATAAAGGAAGGGTTCTTGAGGGAAATTAAAGTGCTACTTCAGTGAACACATGAATGATAAGAAAGCTAAACAGCTTTATTGCTGATATGGAGAAAGTTTTAGTGGTCTGGAGAGAAGATCAAACCAGCCACAACATTCCCTTAAACCAAAGCCTAATCCAGAGCACGGCCCTAATTCTCTTCAATTCCCTGAAGGCTGAGAGAGGTGAGGAAGCTGCCCAAGAAAAGTTTGAGGCTAGCAGATGTTGGTTCATGAGGTTTAAGGAAAGAAACCATCTTCATCACATAAAAGTACAAGGTTAAGCAGCAAGTACTGATGTAGAAGCTGCAAAAAGTTATCCAGAAGATCTAGCTAAGATCATTAATGAAGGTGGCTACACTTAACAGATTTTCAGTGTAGACAACGCAGTGTTATATTTATAAGGAAGAAGATGCAGTCTAGAAATTTTATACCTAGAGAGGTCAGTGGCTTCAAAGCTTCAAGTGACAGGCTGACTCTATTAGGGGCTAATGCAGCTGGTGACTTTAAGTTGAAGCCGATGCTCATTGACCATTATGAAAACCCTAGGACCCTTAAGAATTATGCTAAAATCTACTCTGCCAGTGTTCTATAAATGGAATAACAAAACCTGGATGACAGCATGGTTTACTGAATATTTTAAGCCCACTGTTGAGACCTACTGCTCAGAAAAAGATTCCTTTCAAAATATTACTGATCATTGGCAATGCATTTGGTTGCCTAAGAGCTCTGTCAGAGATATATAACAAAATTGAATGTTTTCATGCCTGCTGATATAACATCCTTTCTGCAGCCCATGGATCAAGGAGTAATTTTGATTTTGATCTTCAAGACTTATTTAAGAAATATATTTCATAAGGCTGTAGCTGCTGAAGATAGTGATTCCTCTGATGGATCTGGGCAAAGTAAATTGAAAACCTTTTGGAAGGAATTCACCATTCTACATGCCACTAAGAACATTTGTGATTCATGGGAAGAAGTCAAAATATCAACATTAACAAGAGTTTGGAGGATGATTCCAGCCTCATGGATGACTTTGAGGGGTTTAAGTCTTCAGTGGATGTAGTCACTGCAGCTGTGGTAGAAATAGCAAGATAACTAGAATTAGAAGTTGAGCCTACAGATGTGACTGAATTGCTGGAATCTAACAACAAAAACTGAAGCACTGTAGCTTCCTATGAATGAGCAAAGAAAGTGGTTTCTTGAGACGGAATCTACTCCTGGTGAAGATGCTGTGAAGAGTATTGAAATGACAACAAAGGATTTAGAATATTATATATTACATAAACTTAATTGATAAAGCAGCAACAGGGTTTGAGAGAATTGATTTTAATTTTGAAAGAAGTTCTACAGGCTTTCCTGGTGGCACAGTGGTTGGGAGTCCGCCTGCCGATGCAGGGGACGCGGGTTCGTGCCCCGGTCCGAGAGGATCCCGCATGCTGCGGAGCGGCTGGGCCCGTGAGCCATGGCCGCTGGGCCTGCGCGTCCGGAGCCTGTGCTCCGCAACAGGGGAGGCCGCGGCAGTGAGAGGTCCGCGTACCGAAAAAAAAAAAAGTTCTACTGCCGGTAAAATGCTATCAAACAGCATTGCATGCTACAGAGAAATCCTTCATGAAAGGAAGACTCAGTGTGGAACACTTCATTCTTGTCTTTTTTTTTTTAACATCTTTATTGGAGTATAATTGCTTTACAATGTTGGGTTAGTTTCTGCTGTATAACAAAGTGAATCAGCTGTACATATATGTGTATCCCCATATCCCCTCCCTCTTGCTCTCCCTCCCACCCTGCCAATCCCACCGCTCTAGGTGGTCACAAAGCACGGAGCTGGTCTCCCTGTGCTATGCGTCTGCTTCCCACTAGCTAGCTATTTTACATTTGGTAGTGTATGTATGTCAGTGCTACTCTCTCACTTCATCCCAGCTTCCCCTTCCCCCACCCAGTGCCCTCAAGGCTGTTCTCTACATCTGCGTCTTTATTCCTGCCCTGCCATTAGATTGATCAGTAGCACTTTCTGAAATTCCATACATATGCGTTAGCATGCAGTATTTGTTTTTCTCTTTCTGACTTACTTCATTCTGTGTGACAGATTCTAGGTCCATCCACCTCACTACAAATAACTCAATTTCATTTCATTTTATGGCTAAGTAATATTCCATTGTATATATGTGCCACGTCTTCTTTATCCAGTCATCTATTGATGGACACTTACGTTGCTTCCATGTCCTGGCTATTGTAAGTAGAGCTGCAGTGAACATTGTGGTACATGACTCTTTTTGAATTATGGTTTCTCAGGGTATATGCCCAGTAGTGGGATTGCTGGGTCATATGGTAGTTCTATTTTCAGTTTCTTCGGGAACCTCCATACTGTTCTCCATAGTGGCTGTATCAATTTACATTCCCACCAACAGTGCAAGAGGGTTCCCTTTTCTCCACACCTTCTCCAGCATTTATTGTTTGTAGATTTTTTAATGATGCCCATTCTTACCGGCATGACGTGATACCTCATTGTAGTTTTGATTTGCATTTCTCTGATGATTAGTGATGTTGAGCATCCTTTCATGTGTTTGATGGCAATCTGTATATCTTTGGAGAAATGTCTGTTTAGGTCTTCTGCCCATTTTTGGATGGGATTGTTTGTTTTGTCGATATTGAGCTGCATGAGCGGCTTGTGTATTTTGGAGATTAACCCTTTGTCAGTTGCTTTGTTTGCAAATATTTTCTCTGATTCTGAGGGTTGTCTTTTCATCTTGTTTATGGTTTCCTTTGCTGTCCAAAAGCTTTAAAGTTTCATTAGGTCCCATTTATTTATTTTTGTTTTTATTTCCATTTCTCTAGGAGATGGGTCAAAAGGATCTTGCTGTGATTTATGTCATAGAATGTTCTGCCTATGTTTTCCTCTAAGAGTTTTATAGTGTCTGGCCTTACATTTAGGTCTTTCATCCATTTTGAATTTATTTTTGTGTATGGTGTTAGGGAGTCTTCTAATTTCATTCTTTTACATACAGGTGTCCAGTTTCCCAGTACCACTTATTGAAGAGATTGTCTTTTCTCCATTGTATATTCTTGCCTTCTTTATCAAAGATAAGGTGACCATATGTGTGTGGGTTTATTTCTGGGCTTTCTATCCTGTTGATCTATGTTTCTGTTTTTGTGCCAGTACTGTACTGTCTTGATTGCTGTAGCTTTGTAGTATAGTCTGAAGTCAGGGAGCCTGATTCCTCCAACTCTGTTTTTCTTTCTCAAGATTGCTTTGGCTGTTCGGGGTCTTTTGTGTTTCCATATAGATTGTGAAATTTTTTGTTCTAGTTCTGTGAAAAATGCTGTTGGTAGTTTGATAGGGATTGCATTGAATCTGTAGATTGCTTTGGGTGGTATAGTCATTTTCACAATGTAGATTCTTCCAATCCAAGAACATGGTATATCTCTCCATCTGTTTGTATCATCTTTAATTTCTTTCATCAGTGTCTTATAGTTTTCTGCATACAGGTCTTTTGTCTCCTTAGGTAGGTTTATTCGTAGGTATTTTATTCTTTTTGTTGCAGTGGTAAATGGGAGTGTTTCCTTAATTTCTCTTTCAGATTTTCCATCATTAGTGTATAGGAATACAAGAGATTTCTGTGCATTAATTTTGTATCCTGCTGCTTGACCAAATTTATTGATTAGCTCTAGTAGTTTTCTGGTTGCATCTTTAGGATTCTTTATGCATAGTATCATGTCATCTGCAAACAGTGACAGTTTTACTTCTTTTTTGATTTGGATTCCTTTTATTTTTTTTCTTCCCTGATTGCTGTGGCTAAAACTTCAAAAATTATGTTGAATAATAGTGGTGAGAGTGGGCAACCTTGTCTTGTTCCTTATCTTAGTGGAAACGGTTTCAGTTTTTCACCCTTGAGAACGATGTTGGCTGTGGGCTTGTCATATATGGCCTTTATTATGTTGAGGTAAGTTCCCTCTATGCCTACTTTCTGGAGAGTTTTTCTCGTAAATTGGTGTTGAATTTTTTCGAAAGCTTTTTCTGCATCTATTGAGATGACCATATAGTTTTTCTCCTTCAATTTGTTAATATGGTGTATCACATTGATTGATTTGCGTATATTGAATCCTTGCATTCCTGGGATAAACCCCACTTGATCATGGTGTATGATCCTTTTAATGTGCTGTTGGGTTCTGTTTGCTAGTATTTTGTTGAGGATTTTGGCATCGATGTTCATCAGTGATATTGGCCTGTAGTTTTCTTTTTTTGTGACGTGTTTGTCTGGTTTTGGTATTAGGGTGATGGTGGCCTTGCAGAATGAGTTTGGGAGTGTTCCTCCCTCTGCTATATTTTGGAAGAGTTTGAGAAAGATAGGTGTTAGCTCTTCTCTAAATGTTTGATAGAATTTGACTGTGAAGCCATCTGGTCCTGGGCTTTTGTTTGTTGGAAGATTTTTAATCACAGTCTCAGTTTTCAGTGCTTGTGATTGTTCTGTTTATATTTCCTGTTTCTTCCTGATTGATTCTCGGAAGGTTGTGCTTTTCTAAGAATTTGTCCATTTCTTCCAGGTTGTCCATTTTATTGGCATAGAGTTGCTTGTAGTAATCTCTCATGATCCTTTGTATTTCTGCAGTGTCAGTTGTTACTTCTTTTTCATTTATAATTCTGTTGATTTGAGTCTTTCCCTTTTTTTCTTGATGAGCCTGGTTTCTCAATTTTGTTTATCTTCTCAAAGAACCAGCTTTTAGTTTTATTGATCTTTGCTATTGTTTCCTTCATCTCTTTTTCATTTATTTCTGATCTGGTTTTTATGGTTTCTTTCCTTCTGCTTTCTTTTTTGTTCTTCTTTCTCTAATTGCTTTAGCTGTAATGTTAGGTTGTTTATTTGAGATTTTTCTTGTTTCTTGAGGTAAGATTGTATTGCTATAAACTTCCCTCTTAGAACTGCTTTTGCTGCATCCCATAGGTGTTGGGTCATCGTGTTTTCAGTTTCATTTGTTTCTAGGTATTTTTTGATTTCCTCAGTGATCTCTTGGTTATTTAGTAGTGTATTGCTTAGCCTCCATGTGTTTGTATTTTTTACAGATTTTTTTTCCTGAAATTGATATTTAGTCTCACAGCTCTGTGGTCGGAAAAGATACCTGACACGATTTCAGTTTTCTTACATGTAGCAAGACTTGATTTGTGACCCAAGATGTGATCTGTCCTGGAGAATGTTCCATGACCACTTGAGAAGTGTATTCTGTTGTTTTTGGATAGAATGTCCTATAAATATCAATTAAGTCCATCTTATTTAATGTGTCATTTAACGCTTGTGTTTCCTTATTTATTTTGATTTTGGATGATCTGTCGTTTGGTGAAAGTGGGGTGTTAAAGTCCTCTACTATTATTGTGTTACTGTCAATTTCCCCTTTTATGGCTGTTAGCATTTGCCATATGTATTGAGGTGTTCCTCTGTTGAGTGCATATTTACAATTGTTATATCTTCTTCTTGGATCGATCTCTTGATCATTATGTAGTGTCCTTTTTCTCTTATAATCGTCTTTATTTTAAAGTCTGTTTTGTCTGATATGAGAATTACTACTCAAGCTTTCTTTTGATTTCCATTTTTTCAGTCTATATATGTCCCTACGTCTGTAGTGGGTCTCTTGTAGACAGCATATGTATGGATCTTGTTTTTGTATCCATTCAACCAGTCTGTGTCTTTTGGTTGGAGAATTTAATCCCTTTACATTTAAGGTAATAATTGATATGTATGTTCCTATTACCACTTTCTTAATTGTTTTGGGTTTGTTATTGTAGGTCTTTTTCTTCTCTTATGTTTCCTGCCTAGAGAAGTTCCATTAGCATTTATTATAAAACTGGTTTGGTGGTGCTAAAGGCTCTTAGCCTTTGCTTGTCTGTAAAGGTTTAATTTCTCTGTTGAATCTGAATGAGATCCTTGCTGGGTAGAGCAATCTTGGTTGTAGGTTTTTCCCTTTCATCACTTGAAATATGTCCTGCCACTCCTTTCTGGCTTGCAGAGTTTGTGCTGAAAGATCAGCTCTTAACCTTACGGGGATTCCCTTGTATGGTATTTGTTGCTTTTCTGTTGCTGCTTTTAATATTTTTTCTTCGTATTTAATTTTTGATAGTTTGAGTAATATGTGTCTTTGCATGTTTCTCCTTGGATTTGTCCTGTATGGGACTCTCTGTGCTTCCTGGACTTCAGTTTGACTGTTTTCTTTCCTGTATTAAGCAAGTTTTCAACTGTCATCTCTTCAAATATTTTCTCAGTCCCTTTCTTTTTCTCTTCTTCTTCTGGAACCCCTATAATTTGAATGTTGATGAGTTTACTGTTGTCCTAGAGGTCTCTGAGACTGTCCTCAGTTCTTTTCATTCTTTTTTTTACTCTGCTCTGCAGTAGGTATTTCCAATATTTTATCTTCCTGGTCACTTATCCATTCTTCTGCCTCAGTTATTCTCCTATTGATTCCTTCTAGAGGATTTTTAATTTCATTTATTGTGTGGTTCATCATTGTTTGTTTGCTCTTTTGTTCTTCTAGGTCCTTGTTAAACGTTTCTTGTATGTTCTCCATTCTATTTCCAAGATTTTGGATCATCTTTACTATCATTACGTGAATTCTTTTTCAGGTCGACTGCCTATTTCCTCTTCATTAGTGAGGTCTGGTGGGTTTTTACCTTGCTCCTTCATCTGCTGCATATTTCTCTGTTTTCTCATTTTGCTTATCTTACTGTGTTTGGAGTCTCCTTTTCACAGGCTGCAGGTTCGTAATTCCTGTTGTTTTTGGTGTCTGTCCCCAGTGGCTAAGGTTGGTTCAGTGGGTTGTGTAGGCTTCCTGGCGGATGGGACTAGTGCCTGTGTTCTGGTGGATGAGGCTGGATGTTGTCTGTCTGGTGGGCAGGACCACGTCCACTGGTGTGTTTTGGGATGTCTGTGGACTTACTATGATTTTAGGCAGCCTCTTTGCTAATGGTTTGGGTTGTGTTCCTGTCTTGCTAGTTGTTTGGCTTGGGGTGTCCAGCACTGGACTTCTCTGGTCTTTGAGTGGAGCTGGGTCTTAGCGTTGAGACAGAGATCTCTGGGAGAGCTCTTGCCGATTGATATTACGTGGGGTCAGGAGGTCCCTGGTGGACCAATGTCCTGAACTTGGCTCTCCCACCTCAGAGGCTCAGGCCTGAGTCGCGGCTGGAGCACCAAGATCCTGTCAGCCACACGGCTCAGAAGAAAAGGGAGAAAAAAATAAAATAAAATAAAGTTATTGAAATAAAAATAAGTAAATATTATTAAAATTTAAAAAGTAATTTTAAAATAAGAGAGCTGCCAAACGAATAAACAAGTCCACCAGTGATAATAAGCACTAAAAACTATACTAAGATAAGCATAAAAATCAGAAACTAGTCTGTCACATACAGCAAACCCCAAGTCTACAGTTGCTCCTAAAGTCCACGGCCTCAATTTTGGGAAGATTCCTTGTCTATTCAGGTATTCCGCAGATGCAGGGTACCTCAGGTTGTTTGTGGAGATTTAATCCACTGATCCTGAGGCTGCTGGGAGAGATTTCCCTTTCTCTTCTTTCTTTGCACAGCTCCTGGGGTTCAGCTTTGAATTTGGCCCCACTCTGTGTGTAGGTTGCCCTCTAGTGTCTGTTCTTTGCCCAGACAGGAGGGGGTTAAAGGAGCGGCTGATTAGGGGGCTCTGGCTCACTCAGGTTGGGAGGAGGGAGGGCTACGGTAGTTATAATTGGAATGTGGGGCAAGCCAGCGTGATGTTGCACCAGCCTGAGGCGCGCCATGCATTCTCCCGGGGAAGTTGTCCCTGGATCACGGGACCCTGGCAGTTGTGGGCTGCACAGGCTCCCAGGAGGGGAGGTGTGGATAGTGACCTGTGCTTGCACACAGGCTTTTTGGTGGCTGCAGCAGCAGCCTTAGCGTTTCATGCCTGTCTCTGGTGTCCACGCTGATAGTCGTGGCTCATGCTGTTCTCTGGAGCTCATTTAGGCGGTGCTGTGAATCCCCTCTCCTCGTGCACCCCGAAACAATGGTCTCTTGCCTCTTAGGCAGTTCCAGACTTTTTCCCAGACTCCCTCCCAGCTAACTGTGGTGCACTAGCCCCCTTCAGGGTGTGTTCAGGCAGCCAACCCCAGTCCTCTCCCTGGGATCCGACCTCCAAAGCCCGAGCCTCAGCTCCCAGCCTGGTCGGCACCGATCCTCTGTGCGGGAATCTCTCCACTTTGCCATCTGCACCCCTCTTGCTGTGTCCTCCTCCGTGGCTCCAAAGCTTCCCCACCACCCTTACCCCAGTCTTCGCTCGCGAAGGGGCTTTGTAGTGTGTGGAACCCTTTCCTCCTTCATGGCTCCCTCCCACTGGTGCAGGTCCCGTCCCTATTCTTCTGTCTCTGTTTTTTCTTTTGCCGTACCCAGGTACTTGGGGAGTTTCTTGCCTTTTGGGAAGTCAGAGGTCTTCTGCCAGCGTTCAGTAGGTGTTCTGTAGGAGCTGTTCCACATGTAGATATAGTTTGATGTATTTGTGGGGTGGAAGGTGATCTCCACGTCTTACTCCTCCGCCATCTTGAAGGTCCTCCATCCATTGTTGTCTTATTTTAAGAAATCGCCACAGCCACCCCAACCTTCAGCAACCACCACCCTGATCAGTCAGCAGCCATCAACCTTGAGGCAAGACCCTCCACCAGCAAAAAGATTATGACTCGCTGAAGGCTCAACTGATGGTTAGCTTTTATTTAGCAACAAAGTATTTTTAAATTATAAGGTACGTACTTTTTTTTAAGACGTCATGCTATTGGACACTTAGTAGACTACAGTATAGTGTAAACGTAACTCTTATATGCACTGGGAAACCAAAAAATTCATGTGATTTGCTCTGTTGTGGTATTCACTTTATTGTGGTGGTCTGGAACTGAACCCCCAGTATCTCCAAGGTATGCCTTTACTCATATAATGAAGCTGATTCTCCTTAAGTGAATAAAAACTAGTTTAGAATATGTTTATAAAATGGGTATAACTTGCATTTCACAAGAATTAAACTTTAGAAAATCCATGGGCACAGCTCAGTATGAACATTTAATATTAATATTCTAATTGAACTCATTAGAATTTGATAAATGTCAGGTTCTTTAATACTTAAAATTCTAAACTATGCTTTTCATTTTGAGTGATCTAAGGAATGTATTTTACAGCGTCAACCCTACTTTAAAATTGAGACAATCCAGAACTACAGGGAAAAAAAGAGAAATTGTACAAAGTGACATGACCATTACTGTGAGAGTGTTTTCATGGTTTACATCCACAGTTAAGTGTTTTTCTCTAAAATTTTAAACTTCATTATTCTTAAATGCCTTGTGTTATTGTTAGGTTTATGAACCAATGTATCAATTTTGTACATGTATGACTTAAGAGCCCATGGGTCTCAAATGATAAAAGTGTACTCTTTTTCATCCTTGTCTTGGGTGTGTAACTATGATTTCAAATGTAAAACTTTCCCAAGAGTTACTTATGTGTCAATACAGATAACTAGGTCTCCATTTTATGAAAGCTTGTGTAATTCAAAGCTATAGATGAGGGGTTGTCTCTTTTGGAACTGTTAGCATTTTGGGGCTGTGTCATTCTTTGCTATGGAGCAGTTGTGTGCATTACAGGATGTTAACAACACCCTGTCTCTGCTAACAGATTGCAGAATACCCCTTCCGCACAATTGTGAAACCAGAAAGTATCACTAATTGCCAAACGTTGTCACCCGGGGAACAAGATTTTTTCATTTGAGAACTGTTGTTAGATAAAGGAATTGTAAAATGAATTTTATCATTATACACTCAACTCCTAATTTTGACAGGAATAAAATTGGTCCATTTCAGTGTCAGATATGTTCTCTTCTTTTGAACATTATCAGATCAAGTCACTAAATATTTAGTAGGTGGTCAGAAAGAAGCTGAAGAGAGAAAATAGGGTGGCCGTGTGGCAGAGAAGATTTAAATGATGAAACTGGGTAGATGAACTGTTCAATTGCTAGTACAATGCTTAGGGTGTGGTAGGTACTCAAATCCCGGTGTTTGAACATCTCGGAATTCCCTAGTGGCCCAGTGGTTAGGACTCTGCACTTTCTGGTTGGGGAACTAAGATCCTGCATGCTACACTGTGCGGCCCAAAAAAAAAAAAAAAAAAAAAATTCTCATTATCTGGGATCTCTTAAATTGAGCAGTGCCTTTTTTTCGCACATATTGCGAAAGATAACTTGGAGGGCTCACCACTTTGTTCTGTGTACAAATAGATTAGGTTTCTTTGGAATTAATATTGTTTGAAAGCTTTAAGTGGCCAGAATGTACAGATTGTTCCTAGGTTGTTCAGTGACACAGCCAGGTTGCTTGAGAGACTTAGAAATAAAGGTCTTTAATCAGCTGATGAATTGATAAGCTCCTAGGTTTTGTTGTTATTTATTTTTTTATAACTTGTATACTTCTCTTTATAGCAAGAGTTTTTCCTATTGTAAGCTATCCTTGGGGCTCTTTTTATACATCTTACACATTCCTTATGCCCCCAAATAGTTGCAACAACAGGAAAGTAGCCTACCACAAGGGGTGTAGAGAAGTGGATTTTCAAAGTGTTCAGTTTACTGGTGCTCAGCGTTAATTGTTAGCATTGCACAGATTGCACAAGTGAGAAAAGAGGTTTAAGAAGGGGAAGATTTTATTCAGTTACAAGCAGAATGCAGGAATTCTTGTTTCTGACTAACTTAATGCATTCTACTCTTTAAATCTAAATTTAAAAATTCTGATACTGCTTTTGAACATTCCATCTGATTCAGTCTTAAAATAGGTATAAAATTCTGTTAAAAATAGAATTTCATGGCTCTTGCCTCAGAATAAATTTTGGCCTAAAATGACTCATGGAATTTTGGATAATTCTTTCTCTGGATCCTTCTTATTTAGGCTTACTGTCTTGTTTTTTACTGTTGTAAGTGACCCACTCCGTTGAAACTGAGTAACCAAGAGTTTTCATTGCCAGCATGAGATTCCCTGAAGTTGTACATCACTTAGATATAGAGATCTTTGTTAATGTTGCCAGTTTTTTTTTTTTTTTTCACCAGTTTTTCTGTATAGTTTGGGAGGCAGTGCTCAGATTCTTCTCTCAGAAGAGATAGGTAAGTAGTGGCTGCTTGGCAAGACGAGTAGTTTAGCCTGCACCAAAGCCACTGCCCTGGCTCTGGCAAGCCAAGCTCGGCCAACCCAAAGGGACTGCAGGCCCTCTGGGTCTGGCTGTCTTTACTGAGGTGGGGCCTATTGGTGAGTCAGCCAAACAGAGAAATTCTGAAGACTGTCTTGAGAGACAGGAGTTGAGCAAAGGGGAGAGGGTCTGAGGTGCCTAGGAAAGATGTTAATTTCTTTGGTCGGGTGATTGATGCAATGACAGGTCGGGCAGTCCTGGGAGAGGCTGCAGCATTGAGAGAGAGCTGTTCATAGGGTCTTAGAAGAGGGCAAAGTGGGAGAGCTAGTGGGCAGAAACTGCTTAAACTCAGGGTGTTGTCATTGTGGCCTAAAGGTTGGTGATTATTCTGGAATGTAGTCGTCCCTTAGTGTCCTATAATCTCAACAAACCACAGAGTAATGAAACATGGAAAGAGAAAAAGAACTAAAAAGAAAATCATAAAAAGAATTAGAAAGTTAAGAGGAAACTTTAAAAACAACAACAACAGGGCTTCCCTGGTGGCGCAGTGGTTGAGAGTCCGCCTGCCACCTGCAGCCTGCTGATGCAGGGGACACGGGTTCGTGCCCCGGTCCGGGAAGATCCCACATGCCGCGGAGTGGCTGGGCCCCGTGAGCCACGGCCGCTGAGCCTGAGTGTCTGGAGCCTGTGCTCCGCAACGGGAGAGGCCACAACAGTGAGAGGCCGCGTACCGCAAAAAAAACAACAACAACAACAACAAAACCACCAAAGAAACATAGGGTAGGATAAAAGAAAAGGAAATAGTTGCATTAAACCCTTTAAAATAACCCTATGAAATAGAATGAGAGGTAAAATAAGTGATATTTAAAATAAAAAGACAGAAAAAACTAGCTAAATGGAAAAATATGAATCTAGAAATGAAGATAATAGAAGATAATTTTTAAATAGAGTTGTGAATATAAAAATAAAAATTTAAAAGACCATTACAGCATTCTGTATTTTTTTCTTACAGCATTTGTCACAATTGTAATTTAATAATGGTTAGCATGAGTATTTGTTTAATGTATGTCTCCTCTCCTGGTTTGTAAGCTTCATCCTAACAGCAACTGTGTCTTTCTTGTCTACCGCAGTATTTTCAGGGCCTAGCAGTGTGCTAGCAACATAGGTATACAGCAGATTCTTTTTGAGTTAGAATAAAAAAGTATAGAAAATATTAATTTTCCTTAGAAGTTTTGTTATGTGAAATTAGAATTTAAGGTAAGGGACTAAAGAAAAAGAGGCTTTTAAAAAGAGGGTAAGCTGAAGTAGGCTAGGAAATAATACAAAACAATTAGCAAATGTCTCAGCAATAAGAAATTCTTGATAATGTTGAGTTTCCTGAGTTTCTTATGAAACATCAGTAATATGATGACAAAAGCAAATGTGAGAGAAAATAAGACAGGGAACCCAACTCTGTCATCTCCTCCCCTCACCCCTCTCTGTGAGAGAGCTCCTGGGACTGAGGTCCTTTTGGTCCATCTTTTGGCTTTTCCCCTTGGAGGTAGTGCTCTTGTAGGCCCCCCTTTTTTACTGAGGTGAAATTCACATAACAAAATTAACCTTTTAAAGCGAACAGTTCATATAGTACGTTCATAATGTTGTATAACCGTCACCATTATCTAATTCCATTTTCATCACCCCAGAATGAAACCTGCAACCCTTAAATAGTTGTTTCCATTCCCCCTCCCCCCATCCCGTGGCAAACACCAACCTGCCTTTTGTCTTTATGGGTTGTCCCTGGCCTCTTTTTACTTTTTAATTTAATTTTTTTAAAGTCTTTATTGGATTTGTTACAATATTGCTTCAGTTTTATGTTTTGGTCCTTCAGCCGCTAGGAATGTGGGATCTTAGCTCTCTGACCCAGGATCAGACCTGCACGCCCTGCATTGGAAGGCGAAGTCTTAACCACTGGACTGCCAGGGAAGTCCCACGTGGCCTCTCTTTAAACTGGATCTATTTGAGAGGGATGTGCTATGGCCAAAAAGAAATTATTTGGCTTTAAAGGCCTAGGTAGTACTGGGACTCAGAGCTACATCTCTTTAAAATATAAATTTATTTCTTTAATAGCATTTTCAAAGACTTCGTAAGCGTACATGGTAGTTATGTGTCTATTTTATTTTAAACTTCATAATTCTCTTAATTCTTTAGCTTTCTATCTTAAAGCTATATAAAATATAATAATTACATTGACGGTTACCTATACTACTCTAGTAATCAGATATTTATATATAATTTGCACGTGTAGCGTTTGTGTCTCTCTACATTAAAACAGGATTTCAACCACTGACCTTCTGGAGTGGGTAATTCTTTGTTGTGGGGGCTGTTCTGTGCACTGTAGAATGTTTTAGCAACATCTTGGCTTAGGTGCCAGTAGCACCCCTCCACCCTTCCAAGCTGTGACAACTAAAAATGTCTCCAGACATTGCAGACTATCCCTTCAGGGGCAAAATCACCCCTGGTTGACAGCCACTGCATTAGAATCATTCCCCTTGAGAATTTGGCTTTCTCTTTACTAGAAAGAGACTTTATTTGTTAAAAATAATCCTCCTAGAGTTATAGAGGAGAATTGCAAAATCACCCAAGAAGCTTAGTCATTCATTGGTTTTTATAATTGTTCCCAAAACTGCTTTAAATTTTTATTTTAGTTTTTAATGTTGATTTTTGGCAATACTCTCCTTGCTGATTATGTAAAGGTCATTTCTTGTTTGGCTATGTTATGCTGAAGGAATTCAACTTGATTGCCTAATAGGAAGTAATTTCATGGAAAAAGTAAATACAGCCATCTGAGTTTTTCAGAAATACTTGAAACATTAAAACTATTAAAGTACAGTGAATAAAGCATTCAGCAATTGAAGAAAAGGAGAATTTTTTTTAACACAAACTTTCCTACTTTGATGTCAGAAGAACTTAAGACAACCATGTTTTACTATTACCACTGAACTTATTGATAATAAAGTAAATTCTCCCTTTTTGTGCTTCCTGCCTCTGCCCTAAAAGTTCTGTTTTCTCAGAGTGTAAAGACTCTTTGGCCAATACTTAAATCTTGTTATTTCTCAGTGATCAATGTTAAATTAATTAAATTTTAAAAGGAATATTTGATTTGATTTAAAATTTATCTCAAAATAAGTTTGTAGCCTACAAAATATTATAATTCTAATTATAGATTCCCTGTAGACTTGAAAGTGACAGTTTTTAAGGATTGTCCTGCTACAAGCTAGTTTGCTAGCTAGTTTGTGATTTTACCTGTAACTAGTTAAGTATAACTTGGGACAAACCTTTGGGGAAAAGAAGATGGGAGGGATGATGGAAGCTAGTCAAAAGAGGGGAAATTCAATGTAATAGTATTAGGTGTTATCAGTTAAGTAGTAGGGTTGAGAGATGGCATCTCAACTGGCTTTTTCCTGGGCATAAATTATTTAATAAGGTCGTGGGAAGAAAGAAAATCCCACAAAGTGGAGCCTTGGCTGCTTCTCTGCATAGTAAAATTCAGTTTCAGTAAATTCTCTTTCCAGTGCATGGACGAAGGAGATGAAGGCCATCCCTCTATAATTTTTTGTACCTAAAGTTTTCCTTAGTATAGATGTGGATAGAGGTGTTATTAACATAATATGCTTTTTATAAGAATGCTGTGCTATAGCAGCTTCTATCTCCCATATGTGCTTGGAATGTATCTAATACATTCTTATCATTTTACTTATTTAGGGACTACGTTAGGAGTGAACTGGAGTCCGCCTATGAAGGACCAATGTATTTAGAACCTCTCTCCATGAATCGGTTTACCACAGCCTTAATAGGTAAGTATTATAAAAGAATTAAAAGTGTACGTAGGAACCAACCAATCTTAATTACTATTTTCTAAAATTGGGTCATACTTAATACAAAAAACTGGAAAACTCAAAAGTTATTCATGATGACTTTCAAAACATAGCCATTGTTAAATGTTAGTCTTTTTCTTTCATACATAGGTGTTTCTTATTTTACATGTTTATGATCACATATAGCCTGTAGTTGCTTGTGTTTTTTTAAGGGTAATGTAAGTATTTGGGAAGATTAATTTTAAAATAAAGCTAATAATTACTTTGTAAGATTAAAATGAAATACGTAATGTCTTAGTATTGTTTACTGTTGTTGAAAGCCATTATCCTATAGTCAAAAATAAAGTGCCAGAAACATCAAGAACTTGAGACATGATTGAAATATTCAGGTAGCAGAATGCTTAAAACAGAAGTGTTGGCTAGGACCCCAAAACAATATAGATACAGTCCAAAGTGAAATACTAGACCCTACCATGCCAAAGTTGCAAAAAACAAAGTGAGAGAAAACCTCTCACTGTTGTGGCCTCTCCCGTTGCGGAGCACAGGCTCTGGACGCGCAGGCTCAGCGGCCATGGCTCACGGGCCCAGCCGCTCCGCGGCATGTGGGATCTTCCCGGACCAGGGCACGAACCCGTGTCCCCTGCATCGGCAGGCAGACTCTCAACCACTGCGCCACCAGGGAAGCCCATAGTATGTAATTCTTAAATTCACCCATGTAGAGGGTGTTAAGAGGTTGAATGTTGGGATTTGAAGGAGGATTTCTTTAGGGAGCTGTTTTCTCTAAAATACCTGCTGGGCCCTTCTCATTTAGAGAATTTAGTGGTAGACCATTTGGAGACACATATTTTTTTGTGGCTTAGTGGGGATACTACAGACTGGTGTCCAACCTAGGCCTGCAATATCTAAAGCTACACCATCCAAAACAAGCCACATGTGGCTTGTGAGCCCTTGAAATGTGACTAGTCCAAATTAAAATATACTGTCGTGTAAAACACATCCAATTTCTCAAACGTAGTACAAAAACGATGTAGACTGTCTTGTTAATTTTTTAATATAGATTGAATGTCTATGTGATAATATTTGGGAAATATTAGATTAAATAAAATATATTAATTAATTTTACTTTTTTTTTACCTTTATAAAATGATGCTACCAGAATATTAAACATTATATATATGGCTTGTATTATAATTCTAGTCTGATATAAAGGCCAGCACTGGGCTGGCTGGCTGGCTGTTGAGTTTCTGACCGTGGAGTGAAAATGTCTTGAGAGGTTCTCCTGTATCATCTAATCTGTGTAGGCAAAGGATGTTAGTTTACTATGGACTAGATGAGGGCCCCAAGAGTCAATGGAATTTTCTTAGGTCCTCCCAAGACGGCCCTTAAAAAGGATGAGAAGACTCCAACAGGGATTGAATTTAAGGAGCTGAGGAAAGAACCAAAAACAGCCAGAGGAGGGTACATAACAAGCATCAAGGGTACTGCAGATGAGAGATCCACAGTGATGGGAACAATCAGAAGAATCCTTAAAAGTGCCCAGGAGAAAGGAGATCCATTTTAAATACGCCAACTGTAGGGAGCACCAATACCATACCATTGTAAGAACATAGTTCAGTAAGAATTTTCTACTTCCCTCCCTCTCCTTCCCTGCCTGCTTCAGTCGTGAGTAAGTCAGGAAAAGTGTGAGATTGTGCTGGCAGAGAAAGAGGAAGAAGATTGCCTTAACCTCTCTACTCCCTCTCACAATTGCAGGTTTTCTGTTATGCCGTAGGAGGCCTCAGCTGGAATAAAGGAAAACCCTCAACTTTAAATCAGTTTCAAAGTTTTGTTTGTTATTAGATTGAGATTAGATTAGATTAGATTAGATTGTATAACCTGTGCTAGATTAGAAAAGGTATGGGACTTGCCTTAGGGGCAGGAGAACACTCAGTTCACAGAGTGGCTTTTAAGACAGTAGGACACAAAAATAATGTTGCTTTATGGCTATATCCCATGAATTGGTATATTCAGTAGTGGTGACATCCAAGTATGAAAATATTTGCTAGGTTAGAAAACTCATAAAGTGTTCTCTTTTATTCTATAATGGATGCAATTTAGTATAAATCTGTATATTTCCTTAAATTTTTCCTATCAGTGGTTATGATAGTGTGTTTACTCAACTAAGATTCAATTAATTGGAAATAAAGCAAAATTCGTAAACTATTAAGTAGCAATTTTCTTTAGACTTTGATTTTAAAGTAACTTTCTACTCCTTTTCTTCCATTTCACTAATGAACTTTTAATGAAAAATTAAGTAATTTGAATATGCCATCATTTCTTAGGATTACAGACTTCTTGGAGATAGTTCTTACAGTGGAATTCTGAAATCCAAAGAGTACATTGTGATTTTGATTTATTCAGAATTGTCAGTTGGAATAGGCATGTCAAGTTAAACAACTTCCTTTTCTCCTGGAGCTATAGGAAAGATTTCCACTAACAGTATGACTCCTTCCTTCTTTCACCTAAATAAGAGGAGTAGTCTTCTCTTAAAGAGAATCACAGCATATGAGTCATAGTCTTCTGTGAAAGAAGATAAATTAAATGAAGCCTGTAACCCCAGAGCTGAACACCGAATGTGCTGTCCTAGACTTATGGGAATTTTCAGAGCTTAAAGGAAGTTTACAGCATGCTGAACAAGGAAATTTTTTTTTTTTTAAGAAGAAAAAAGAGAATTTTATTTGAGCCAAACTGACGATTATAACACAGGGAGCAGATTCTCAGAAAGCTCTGAGAATTTGAAAAAGGAAATTTAAATATCATAGCTATGAGTACAGTGAAAGTAAGACATACCAGAATGAAAATTCCTAATCATTCCTAATATTAAAGCATTTCCTCTGAGTATTTTATTTCTTTCAGAGTTTTAGCTAATTTTTTAATCAAAGAAATATACTTACTTTTAAAACTCAAGAAATACCACAATTTTATGATGAAAATCGGTTTTCTCCTGTACCACTCCTCTCTACTCTCAGGTATCATTCCGCAGAGGCCTTTCTCCTTTCAACTCACCTAACTTTTCCCTGCTGTTTTCTCTTTTGTCCCCTTCTGGAAATTCTCTTAATTGGTAAGGTTCCTCCCACATTGAGCCCCTAATTTTCTTACTGTTCCATTTTCCTTTTTCTCTCTCTCTGTCTCTCTCTTTGTCTTACTTTCTGAGATTTCCCAACTTTATCTTACAACCCTTTTGTTGTTATATATTTTAATATCCTGGAGTTTGTTTTCTTTTTATTGTGACAGTCTTTTAAATTTCTTAGATATATTATTTACTTTGAAGCTTTCTTTTTTTTTTTTATGGTACGTGGGCCTCTCACTGCTGTGGCCTCTCCCGTTGCGGAGCACAGGCTCAGTGGCCGTGGCTCACGGGCCCAGCCACTCCACAGCATATGGGATCCTCCCGGACCGGGGCACGAACCCGTGTCCCCTGCATCGGCAGGCGGACTCTCAACCACTGCGCCACCAGGGAAGCCCCTGAAGCTTTCTTTTGTTCCTTGCGTTCTCTCCATTTGTTTTGGTCTTTGCCTTACCTGGGACAGCAGTATTTCTTAAGCCTGGATTAGAATCACCTGGTTATATTACATAAAAAATTATAAATACTGATGCCTAGACCCCATATGAGGCTGATAAACTGTAAGTTTTACTTAAATATCCTTGTGTGATCATTTGTATTAAAGTGAGTTATTAAGTTGTCGATTGGAATCTCTTTAAGGCTTACCAACGGGTATGTTTCACATTTGGTGTCAAGTGCGACTGGCTGTTTTTGGGGGGACCCCTAAGTGTGTGTATTTGTAGGTCTTTTCACTTGGACTTGGGTCAGTTTCCCCAAAGAAGAATCTTTCTGTCTCCTGTAGGGGAGGCTAGTGTCAGTGACAAGAGCTGGGTGGCAATAAACATGGCAGCAGTGTTTGGAGATCTAGAGTGATCTCATCCTTCTGGGTGCAGACTTTTATTTTAATCTCCGTTTTTCATTTGGGCACTGCACCTCACCTCTGCCCTGAGCTGTGCACAGTGCCCAGGAGCCTATTTCAGCCTTTCTGGAGAGCAAAATTCAGTCTTCTTCTCAGGGTGGGGAAAGAGTAGTGGCCTGATAGTTGTTTTCTAGCCCCTAAGATTTTGTTGACTTATCTTACTAGGTGGCCTCTTCTCAGTTTTCTTTTTCTATTTCTTTCTTTTTTTTTTTTTCTGAGGGTAGAAAGTGAGATTTATTGAGTACACTGCGGGGGAGACCAAGAGGGGGTCTACGCTGGGGGAGAGAAACTGGGCTTCTTTTATGGTCCCCTCTGGTCACCCTTGGGTTAATGTTCCACCCGTTTGGTGGTTAGGGCTGGGTGTGTCATAGCTCTATCTGCCTGGAATGCCAACTGCTTGTGACTACTGATAATTTCCCGTTGGGGGGAGAGTGCATTTGTCTTATCTTAAAAGGACCGCCCCAGCCTAAGATGGCTGTTCTTTTGTTAAGCTCTACATTTCCCCCCTGTCAGATCAGCAGAGTCAAATCATTGACATCTGGGCAACGACATCATCTTGGGCTACTTCCTGCTGAGAAAGGGTGACATTGGGTCCCAGTTGGCTTTGCTGGTCGGCTGTGGGGCTGTGGGATTCTGTGTGAATAGAAATTTTGGGAGGCCTGTTTGAGAGTAGTCAACTGTATTGATTCTAGAGGTTGGAATCCTTGTCTTGTCACCATTTGTAGCTTGATGGAATGAAGTTGGTTTTGTAGCAACTTGTTTGACGTACTTGGTGACGTTGGTTGATCAGGATGGAAAGAGAAAAGAGGATCTCACAGTGTGCCTGGATTTGCCCCAGACTAGCTGCCGCTGCCGAATGCACCAGGTGTTAGAAGTGAGGAGTCCCAAAGCTAGGCCCAAAGGACACTACCACCCCATCGGGCAGGGACAGTCAGTCGATATGGGACTGGGCTTTAGGTCCGCCAGAGAGTCAGGATGTGCAATCCCTGGTCTCCAGGGACCTTAGACCATCGGCAGTGTTGAAGAGGAGAAAAGACTTTCCAGAATGTAGCCCTTGGGGTGACAGTGAGTCGGAGCCCGTCTGGAGACCTTGGGTCCCGCTGAGCAATAACCCTGGCCGGGGACCTTCAATTGCCCCAAGTCATTAGGCCGATCACTACTATTGGAAGACTGATTAGAAAAGGCAGACAGAGGCATTCCCTGTATGGGCCACCAAAATGCTGTGGAATGTGGTGATGGGGCTGGCAATGTGGGTGGTAAAAGAATTCACCGAGCCAGAAGTGAGGGTAGAAAGCGAGATCTATTGAGTACACTGCAAGGGAGCAGAGGGTGAGAGCAAGCTGTGGGGGAGGGGATCTGCCTCAGTTTTCTTTATTATTAGGTGTTTTTCTCTTTCTTAATGCCTTTATGAATGTTTTTCATGTGATTTGAATATCAGTTCTTTAAAGGCTAAAATTAGTACTTTGTGGGAAAAAATACCACATATGTTACATACAGTGTAGTAGATTGTTAATAAATTTTCATCTTTGTATAAAAATAGTTGCAGTTTTTTAATTCTTCTAACAATAATATGGATAGAACACAAATTAGAATCTAAAAATATTGTTTTGCTTTTCATTGGCAAGAAGGAAGAGAATTTGACTGATTCCTAAATTAATTTGGAAGATGACATGTTCAAGAATTTCTAAGAAATTCTGAGAGGAGCAATAAGAGGAGACTTGTCCAGTCAGTGAAAAGGAATAGTGGGCACTGTCATCAGAGTAGAGCACTGAAAAAAATTAGCAAGTTCTGACACAGACACAAAATACACAGAAGATTCTGAAGTATACCAAAGTGGCATTTCAAATTAATGAGAAAAGAATTGGATGATTCCAATAGCTAGTTTTGAGACAACTGACTACACATCTGGAAAAACAAACATAGGTCTTTACTTTTTACCTTATTCTAAATAATTTCCATATATATTAATTTTTAAATTAAAGAAAATATAGGTGATTACATGTATGATCTTGAGTAGGGGGAGCCATATAATTAACCATGGCACCAGAAGTAGAAACCATTAAGGAAAAGATTGATAGGTTTGACTCTTTATAATACAAACTTCTATACTATGAGAGAAAAAGTTATTAAAATACTCAAATGACAGATTGGGAAAAGAGAATCATATGATAAAGGAGGTTAATATCTTGATCAAACAACAGAAGGCTACACATCCTAGTAAAAGAATAGACAAAGAATGTGAACAAACGTTTTGCCAAATAATTGCAAATGCGTTTACATGTTGATTGGACAAAAAGTTCGTTTGCGTTTTTCTGTAAGGTTACGGAAAAACCTGAACGAACTTTTTGGCCAACCCATTACTTATTGGTAATGTTCAGTGCTACTGGTAAACGACAAAATACAAATTTAACAAAAACTTAGAAAATATTCCTTGCCCTTCCCTTTCTTAAATTATTTTCACTGTTGACAGGTAGGTGAGAAAATGGGCACCCCTGTACACTGTGTGTTTTGTGTCTGTAGGGCAATTGACAGTATGTGTTAAAAGCCTTAAAAAATGTTTCTTCTGACTCAGTAATCCCACTTATAGGAATTTAGGCTAAGAAAATATTAGGAAATGTGCTCCAAGTAGTTTATACAATGATGTCATAAATGTACAGGCTTATTCATAACAAAGCATTTTATAATTATGAAACATTTGAAAATAGCCAAATGCTAATATTGTCATGTGCATTCAGTTTTTTAACTAAAAAAACAACAAAAGCCTTTATTTATTTATTTGAGAGATATATGCATAATATGTATTAAATGAAAAAAGTTGATTGTGTGTATGCTATAATCTCCTTTATATAAAACATTTGTGTATATTCACATGCATAGAATAAATCTGAAAAGGTAACAATATGAATAACTTTGAGCACTGCCTAGGTTTCAGATAAAATGCTAAGGCTTTACGTGCAATACCTTATTTAATGAACACGACATTAACAGTGCTACCTTTGGGTGACAGGATTGTAGGAGATTGAGGCTTCTTTTTCCTTTTTCCTTCTCTGTATTTCCTAACTTTTCTATAATCATGCATAATCCTCTGTGAGAAGAATTGTTGTTTAAACTTCTCAGTTTTAACTTCTCATTATTGAGTCATTTGGGAAGGCTTGCATGGTCCTGTAGAAACAATTAAAGATTGAAAACCTCAGAATAAATCTTGTCACAGCATGATCTTGGACAAGTAACTGTATCTCTTGGATTTTATACTTTCACCTCTAGAGGAGAACAGTTAAATATTGAGGGCCTTTGTAAAAGGAGCTAAATATATTTAGTTGTAACTGAATTCTTTTTTGAATGAGACATTTTAAAAAATTGCCATATTATATATGCCATCTGGAATGTGATGAAGACCAGTGGATATTTGTGCTGCTTCTTTTAAGTTAGTCCTAGGGAATCGGTGCCCAAAATTCACAGAACATGTAATTTTGGTCAGATGAAATTAAAATTTGATTTAAAATATTATCTAAGAGATCCTAACTAAACTCCTTCAAAAGCTGTGTCATCATCCTTTTCAACAGTGTTTTGTTTTTATTTTGTGATTACCAAATCTCGAAATTAAATATGTTCTCCCCCCCATTTTAGGTCAGTTGGTGGTGTGTACTTTATGCTCCTGTGTCATGAAAACGAAGCAGATTTGGCTCTTTTCAGCTCACATGCTTCCTCTCCTAGCACGCCTCTGCCTTGTTCCTCTGGAGACAATTGTTATCATCAACAAATTTGCTATGATTTTTACTGGATTGGAAGTTCTTTATTTTCTTGGGTCTAACCTTCTAGTACCTTATAACCTTGCCAAGTCTGCATACAGAGAGTTGGTTCAGGTAAGACTGTGTAGATAAAATTCTACATAAATATTAAGTATATTAAAGATTTAGTTCACTTTTATTTCACAGTCATGGTCATGGTAACATTATGTTTGACAGTTTCAAAATAGTAACTGTTTTCAACCTAATTAGGAGCATCTGAGATTCTTTATTAAGTTCTATTGAGAGGCACTAAAGTGAAGTAAGTGCTTCTCCAGAAGCAGATGGTCTGGGTTCTCACTCTGATGCTGCTGTTTACCAGCTGTGTAACCTGGGGTTAGTCACTTAAGTTTACTTATCTGTAAAATGGAGCTAATAATAACTGTTGTACTTAACGCATAGGGTAGCCGTGAGATTTGAATGAGTTCAGTGCCAGGTAGATGATATTCAGTGTTAACTATGATAACAAAGACAAGAATGATGTAGAATTGAATACCTAGAGGTCAAATCCTGTTTTTTTCCTGATTATAGCCCTACTGTGAGTACAGTTTTTTCCTTACGTTTGTTTAATAGACTGAGAAGTTAAATAGTTCTGGGCTATGGTATGACAGATTTCATTTAGATGTGGTGCTTGGACTGATTTTGCCAACATAACGTGCTTCTGTCTCTCCTACTTTTATCAGCCTTTGCTCTCAAACAGATTATTTCCAGACACAAACAGTAGGTATTGAGGAGATAAATAGTTCATTTGATTTAATCAGTGAATTTCAGTATATAAAATAGGTCTTAAAACTGACATTGGTATAAAGAGAGTATTAAAATGGGCATTCTCTCCTAGCTCTTTACTGTGTGCGTGACCCTAAGGTACAGGAAGCTTTCAGATTGGTCAAACTGATACTACTAAATGAATCCTTTCCTTGTTGTTATTGTTGTGGCCCCAGGGGCAGATTTTCCCAGAAAAATTTCCTAAGCTCTTGGCCTTACCCTGATTCTACTGATTTCTTCATCTTACATAATGATTAACTTGAGCAACTTTCTTGAAAGTAGATCTTCAGAAGAAGATGAAGTTATTTTCATACTCTCATTGAACAGTTTCTTCGTGGGGAAGGGTTGTTGTATGCAGGGTCAGAATGATGAATTTATGTATTTTTTATTTGAATTCAATCTTGTGGAACTACCCTGGTTTGTAAGAAGTGGTAGATATTCAGTAAATATTACTTGGATACTGTTTATTTAGTTACCATAAGGACAAAGCCTCCGTTTTTCAGTGTCATGTTTACCTTCTTGGTTGCCATAAGGTTCTTGTAGCACAAGGTGTTGCAGTTGAAAATAAAGTATAGGTTATGAAATTCGCGACCTGGAAGGAATTGGATAGACAAGAAGTGGAAACTGTCAGGTATTTTAGTGGTCTTTTCCTTGAATGGAAAGAAGGAAAAGTACTCTACCTCTCAGTGATTAGTTTGCTGCTAATAGTAATTTTGCAGCTAGCTGGACAATTTCCTTTTTCTTGCAATATTTTCTAGTTGGGAAAAAATGGGGGTTAATCATGACTCAGTTTTAGAAAAAATATTTGATTTACAGATGAAAAAATGTAAATTTAGAATAAGCTACAAGTCAGTGTATTTTTATTTAAGGTCTTTATAGTTTTTGAAAAATTCTGGTGTCACACCGAGCATTCCGGCAAGACCAATTGGCTGCTTAGGTTAGAGCTTGTAACCTACTTGGCAGAACCTTGTTGTGTTACCAGGGTCCAGTCCCTGGCTTAGTAACTCCAGAAACTTGGTTACAGCTGTACTCCTAGGCTGAATCAGATTATGAGAATTAATTCCTCCTAATCAGTCTCATAAGGAATTGTTTTATAAACTAGACAGCTAATTTATTGACTTATAGTAGTTTAATAAACTTTTTTTAGGTGTACCTTTTTCTCTGGTGTTAATACACTTGGCAAACCAAATCATTTGAGAAATGTTGCTTGATAAATACACAGTAGGAGCAAGGGGAAGTGATTTGTCTGAGGGAAAAGAATTCCTGTCTTTGCTCCATCATAAACTTCTCCAATGATTATTCTGTCTTCCATCAAACTACTTCTCATCTGTGACCTTCCTGAATAAACTCTGGAAAATTCTTTTATATTTCCCTTCCTCCTAGCCCCTCAAGCAGTATTGCATTGTTCATGCTAGTCCTGATCATTTTGATTAGACATGAGTAAGTTTACCAAGGCTCCTCACACTCCCTTGACGTAGTTTAACTCTGACTGTGACTTTATTTTGACATTATCCCTGAACTCTTAGGGCAGTTTACTGTTGCCATTTGATGAATGTGTGTCAACAGTTAATAATAATTCAAAGTCAGGAAATTAACAAAGACATGCTAATTCCTACTTGTATGTATAGAGCTAACTTTGAAGGAATTTAGTTGAAATAATCTTGCAAGAAAAGAAAAGCTACTCAGTTTTTCTCTTTCAGTACTTTAGGTTAAACTCTTTTGTGTTTAAATGTGTTTATTGAAGTGATACAAGGTGTTTTCCTAAAGTCCTATTTTCTTACTCAGGTAGTGGAGGTATATGGCCTTCTAGCCTTGGGGATGTCCCTGTGGAATCAGCTGGTAGTCCCTGTACTGTTCATGGTTTTCTGGCTCGTCTTATTTGCTCTTCAGATTTACTCCTATTTCAGTACTCGGGATCAGCCTGCATCACGAGAGAGGCTTCTTTTCCTTTTCCTCACAAGGTAATTAATAAGAGTATACGATACTATATATAACCCTAGGAAGAGAAAACTTTGATCTAGGAATAGTAAGTTTTTCAAATTAACTTTTGTCACTCTTTTTATAGTGCTTCATATTCAATTAAAATAGGATTTTCACTCAGTGGATGCCTAGGTCTGGCAGTGTAAGGAGGTGCTAATATAATAATGGTGGTATATTTGGCTGCACTGTAGACCGTAGTACAGCAAATGATTTGTGGAAAGGTATGTAGCAAATTGTAAAAATGTTTTTTCAATTTCAAGTTAAACTACTGGAAAAGAAATATGTTACTAAAAATAACTATCACTTTGAGTATTTAATATGTGCCAGCCACACTAATAAACACTTCTTCATACTTACTTTTATAGCAGCCCTGCAAGAAAGGTACCTTATTATCATTAGCATTTCAGAGGTAAGGAAATTGTACCAAGAGTAACTTGCCCAGGTGCCAGTGCCAAAAGAAGGGATGCTGACACTCAAACCCCATCTGAGTCCAAATCCTATGACTTACCTATACACTTTCACTATGCCCTGTTATTTTCAATGTTTTGCTTCCGTATTAATATAGAGTCAAATAATGGTAAAATGAGTATATCATAGTATTTTACTATTTAACCTAAAGGAATTCTAAGACTTGGTTTCTAAAATAAATTATTTTAAAAAAATCTTAAGTCATTAGAGTCCTTTTTCTACCTCATTATCTTTGTTGTGAGCTTATCTAGACATTTGTCACTGTTAAATTCCAAGTTTCCATCTCAGTCCCTCAGAATCTAGCAGATGGGTCTACATCTTCATTCCCTGGCTCATTGTCACTTTAAAAGGCAAGAAAGAAACTCTCCTCCTGGGAAGTATAGGCGAATACAACTTTAGAGTTTTAGTTAGTAGAGCTGTTGTTTCGCAGCCATCCAAAATGATGGCGTGTTGTGCACCAAGTGATGTAGGGGAGGAGAAGTTTAAGACAGATTTACTCTCTTTAAGGAGCATGTTACTTGTTAAGATTGAAAACGTTACAAAGTTAAACAGCAATAAAAATGTCATGGGGCGATACCTATTTTGACAAGTAAGTAAAATAAACTTATTGGTACTGAGTCAGATTTTGTACTTTCTGAGACTTTTAATTAAAAAGTAGCTTTTATAAACATGCAATAAACTGATATCAAACACATTTTAATGGCCAATTCATTGTTTCACTGCTATTTGTTTTTATGTAAGTATCATGGAGATTTTATGCAGAGTTTTAAAATGGTCCAAAAAGTAACTGAATTTAAAGAGAAAGAGAGATATACAGTTCAGTGGTTAGGATAACCTAAGTGTGGGACTGGGATTGGTCATGTTTTAAACCAGATTATTATCCATTGTGAAGCACAATCAAATGAAGCATAGTATAATGTAAGAGGCTTAACAAATCAGTAAGCTATGAATGAATTTGGACTTAACAAAGTAAGAAAATAATGCTGCAATTTTAGGTGAGGCTTAGATATCCTGCCAAAATAATTTTCTTCTTTATTCCTTTTCCATACATAGGATAGATTGCCCCTTCTCTATATAAGAATATTTTAATTTGGTGTTTTATAGAGAAGTTCCTGTGTGGTTCTTTCATTAATTTGTGTCTCTGTAAGCATTGTTCTTTGTCCTTCTTGATGCACTTGTGCGTTAGGTTATGTGTGTATGTTGCTTTGCCAATGAACAACTTACTCTCAAAAAGGAGGATCACAAGTTTACCAGGATACCCTGACTAAAACAAACCAACAAAGCATGGCAAACAAACTGAAAAACAAAAAGAAGGGTTTTTTTGCAGCCAGGAAATAGAAACTAAAATCAATAAAATGTCTCATCGAGGAGAGATGGGAAGAAAAGTTTTATAAATTTCCCAGCCTCTTTCACTTCCCCAAAGCTAGGTTGAAACCTTTTGTTTTCTTTAGTATGCTCTTGAAAAATAGCACCACACATTTTTTTTTTCCCCACACATTTTTTTAAAGTAAGAGAAAAAGAATGTGCTCCTCTTGAAAATGTAATTAAATCATACTGTTTGGGTAAAAAAGATTTCTTTAAAAATAGACACAAGAATAGAGAAATTGTTTGGACATTCAGTAAAACTTTCAGACTTTTCCAATGGCAATGAAGTAAAATTTTTAGTGTTATTTTTAGCCATGATCCTCATATTTTTAAATTACTGGACAATTTGTTGAAACATGGTATATAATGATTTTTCTGAGAAAAATATCAAACATTTCAGAAATTAGACTTTTAAGAATGCCATAAAATTATTTATTCTGTAGCTGTCAACTACCATGATTGGTAGATATTTTGGCTCCTAATGGAAAACCAGACATTTTTTTCCTCATCATAATGCACAGTGGTCTACGTAAAATTAGATGTTTTCACATAAAAAGTAACTTAAAAACAGTTGTGTAAGAAGGATAACCGTGTAGCAGAGGCATGGAGCTACATAGTAAAGGGCAGATACTGATTTGCCTGAATGAATTCCTCATCCATGCAAGACATTATTCACTGAAATTTCAAAACTTGATACCATGCTTTGAATGTTTTTTTATTAGTTGCTTTGTAAATGCTAAATCCAAATTATTGGTACATAATATTACATATATTTGCAAAATACTTGTGAAATTATTCTCAAATGTGTTCAATAAAAGTATTGAATGTATTTCTATAAAATATGAAAGTATTTCCAAGGTTTAGTGCAAGTCCAGTTCTCCTTATTAAAAATTGCTATTAAAATTATTTTGAAATGGTCTTGGGCTATATTCTTGGACATGCTTTTGAAATAACCCAGAAAAGACCTGCATTTACCTACGCCTAAATTAATTAAAATGTAAAGCACCAGTAGCATGGAAGACATTGTTGGAGTGAGAGGAGTCAGGGGCTGCAGAGTCTGCACAGGCCCTACCCCATAGCAGTTTGGTCAGAGAAGGAGTTTTGACAAGGAACCACATTAGCAGTACAGTCTGATCAATTTGAACAGCCAGAACCTTTCAGAAGAACAATGGGCAACTATATACATTTCTTTTGAATATTATCAGCATGTTAATTAGATTTTCTTAAGGTTTGAACAAGATTTAAGCCTTCAGAGTTTTACTACCTTTGAAGGAGATGATAGTTAATAAAAATAAAAAAGACTGTGTTTCAGATTTGGTGCTATGTGCTGAATATTTGCCAAAGAGTTAGAAAAATGAGGTTAGGATAATAATAAGAATGGATTTAAATTATTAACAGAGTGGTTAGGTGATTTCATCTCAAATTTTGGGTGTTTTCATTGAGGATCAGATCAAGCTTGGTGGTTATTTAAAGGCCTAAGATGTTTCAATTCCAAATAAACAATTTTTATCGGACAATATTTCCCCCCCTTTTTTTCTAGTATTGCTGAATGCTGCAGCACTCCTTACTCACTTTTGGGTTTGGTCTTCACGGTTTCTTTTGTTGCCTTGGGTGTTCTGACACTCTGCAAGTTTTACTTGCAGGGTTATCGAGCTTTCATGAATGATCCTGCCATGAATCGGTAAGTTCTTCACCCTGAATAGCTCTAGACATTTAAATCTTATGTAACTTGAAGAAGGAATGATGAATTTCTTTGTTGATGAATTTTAGAGGAAATGGAATTTTGAGGACTTTTTTTTTGGAATGGTTGCAATATTTAGATTAAAATACTATGAAAAAATAACTGAATTTCTGTGTATAAAAGATGTATTTTTATTATATCTACATAACAATGTATATTAGACACTTTCCTTTCCTAGATTTATTTAAGAGATTTTTGGATAGCTTGCTTTTTCCCATTTGACGTTTGTGTTGCTCTGCTAAAATCAGATTTCTAAATTCGATACTTTCTTAAAGATTTTTTTTTATGTTTGAACATAATTTTGATACTGATTGAAGTTTCAAAGGATGCATTAATGAGGATGCAGAATAGTTATTCCAGTTGTTATTAAATCACTAAGATCAGGTATTAGGAAACTACTTCTAGAACTTGTCATGATTTCTGTTATCTGAATTAACATAGAGGTTTAATGGTTTCATTTATATAAGTTTATGTAACCTCTTCTTAAAGTATTTAAATTTTTATGGACTATTTCATGATTAGTAGATGCTGAGTACCTTGTAAATTGAGGGGAAATTTTAATTTGTTGTGTATTAGTTTTTTAATGACAGAAAAGAAAAAACCTATGCTCTGTAATTTTCCTGCCAGTCCCAGCTAACACCTTTATAATGGAAAAAGGGAGTGGGGACAAGATAGAAAAATAATTCATGTTTAAGTTCACAGAATTCATACCATTCAGAAAGCACAAAATGGAAAATGACAACTTTCTTCCCCTACTTCCCATTTCCTCTCCCCAAAGGTAACAGCTATAGATGGTAATTTAAAACATTTCTTATAGGGAAAAGTATATATAGTCTTTTCCACATACTATACACATTGTTCTGTACCTTATCTTGTCACTTAATATGGTTTAGATAGGTTTTTTGTTTTGTTTTTATGTCAACACATACACCTCATTCTTTTCGATGAATGCATAGTATTGCAAAAATAATGTATCTTTTTTTTTTTTTTGCTATTTAAAAATAATGCTGCTATGAGTGTCTTTGTTCATGTCTCTCTTTTTAAACCCTTAATTAGGAAAATTTTAAACCAGTAAAGCTGAGAAAATAGTAAAATGAACCCCTATGTATGTACCTGGCACCCATCTCCAGTAATATGGCCAGTGTTGTGTGTTGTGTGCCCCTGTCAATTCCACCTACCTTGTCCCATAACACCCCCTCCCTAGCTGCATTTGTTTGGAGCAAATCCCAGATATAATATTATTTTACCTCTAAATCTTTTAGGAAAAAACCATAACTACAATAGAGCATTCATTTCTGATAGAAGAATTCCTTGACATCAGATACCCAGTTGGTGTTCATATTTCCCTAATTATCTGTCTAAATTTTAAAAAACATTTTGTTTGCTCAACTCAGGATCCAAATAATGCCCATGTTGTAGTTGACTGGTATGCCTCTTAAGTCTCTTTCAATATTTAGTTTCCTGCTATCTCTTTATTTTTTCCCTTTAATGTTATTTGTTGAAGACATCGGATTGTTTGTCCTACTTAGTTTTTCAGTCTGGATTTTACTGATTGTATCCCCATGATGTCACATAACATGTTCCATTGTTCACTTTATCTCTCAAATCTGTGTGTGTGTGTGTGTGTGTGTGTGTGTGTGTGTGTGTGTGTATATCTTAAAAATCTATATCTATATATCTTAACTTTTGTAGTACATCCATAGGGTAAATTACTAGTAATATTATTGAATTGAAGGATATGTACATTTTAAATTTATTAGCAATTCTTCTCCAGAAACATTTTACCTGTTTATATCTCAACATTAGTCTGCCCATATTTTTTTACATTCCTTGTCAGTACTTGGGTCATCAGGCTTTGAAATATTTGCTAATTTGTGTATCTGAAAACTGTACCTGTCCTTGGCTCATTTCTCGTTTATTTGTAAGATTCTTTATAATTCAAGTCAATAGGATAAAAAGGTCTTAGGACTTTGTATATATTTTCCATATGGAAATTGAATTTCAAAAAAAGTATTTTTGTTTACGTTTCTGGTTCTTATGGTCTTCTTAAATAGACCTTCCCTACTCCAAGATTATAGAGACATTCACCTGTGGTTCTCTATTTTATAATCGGGATATAGCTCATGATGTAAATATGTATATAATTCAGTGGATATCTAAGAATGGTAGGAGTGTCTGACTCGTTAGCCAAGCCTGGTTTGAATACTTTTATTTATCTGAGAAGTTGCTTTTTTTCTTCTCACTGTATGCTAAAATTATAGCTATTATGTTTTGCACATGTAGTGATACATTATGCTTGTATATTATTACACTGACATTAATATTCTGATCAAGTTCTTTTGTCGAAGTCAGAATAGATCACAAATATGTAATAACAGTCTAAGCCTTTGGATTATTTTCCCTCGGAATTAAATGTGATTCTGATTATTGTTTGTTTTTCCAAAAACGTGTGCTTTTCTAGGGGCATGACAGAAGGAGTTACGCTGTTAATCCTGGCAGTGCAGACTGGTCTGATAGAGCTGCAGGTTGTTCACCGGGCATTCCTGCTCAGTATTATCCTTTTCATTGTTGTAGCTTCTATCCTGCAGTCTATGTTAGAGATTGCAGATCCTATTGTTTTGGCGCTGGGAGCATCTCGAGACAAGTAAGAAACTTCCTAAAAGAAATTTTTGTCATATTGTTTACATAAGTTTGTTGTCTGAAGATCTAGGTATTGTTTAGAGACAAGATGGATAAATAATTGGTATTAGCTTATTAACAAGTTTACCTTTTTATTTTTTCTATGTATTTGACTTTTCTGTTTTTTTTTCCTCAACATTCTTGTATATAAAAAGTCACATTAAAGGCCAAGTAATTACAAATCAGCTTTTTCTTCTTCAGAGAAATGTAGTACTTTTTTATACTTATACAGTTTTAAAATTAAGAATGTAGAGCATAAAATTCAGCACAGTAAATATAACAAATAATATACAATTTTATTCTGTGCAGTGCTAAAGGAGAGGAAGCATTGAGAGAAAGGGCAAATGAAGGAGAGAAAAATAAAGGTTTCAGACAATCATAAAGATGGGCATTTATGGGGCTTCCCTGGTGGCACAGTGGTTGAGAGTCCGCCTGCCGATGCAGGGAACACGGGTTCGTGCCCCGGTCCAGGAAGATCCCACATGTTGCCAAGCGGCTGGGCCCGTGAGCCATGGCCGCTGAGCCTGTGCGTCCGGAGCCTGTGCTCCGCAATGGAAGAGGCCACAACAATGAGAGGCCCGCGTACCAAAAAAAAACCCAAAAAACGATAGGCATTTATGGAATAACAGTCTTATCTGATGGCGTTTTGCAACTAACTGAGGTTATAATGGGGGTTCTTGACACCTTATGGGACCAGCTGGATTCATATTCATCTCATATTACAGAAATTTTCATAAGGAATAAAAGTCAAATTATTTGGCTCTTTAAGATACTATGATGTAAATATGTATAATTCAGTGGATATCTAAGAATGGTAGGAGTGTAACCTACCTAATGGTAGGCTTATGGTAATTTATACAAGGATTTTCTATAAGGAATTGCTTAAAACTCAGTGCCACTATTTTTTTCCAGCATGCTTCTACATACTCTGATTATTGATTATTGAAATACCCGATTTAATTGCTTCCTTGGTGGTGCTTTATAAGTAAGGAAATTAACATTTTAATTATAGTTAATCAGATTTATCTTTCTATCCCCATATCCCATATTGCCAAATATTCTGAAAACTTGTCAAACCCATAGAATGGCTGAAAGAGTCAATTTAATTTAAATAAGCTCAAAGCTCTTGGATATGTTTCAGATAATTTTAATCATTATATTTATTTGAGATTTGGTTTTTAGGTTTAAGGTTTCTCAGCAGAAGCATTTAAGATGTTGAATTCAATGGTGAACTTAGTTAAATAGTCACTTAAATTGGGGTTTTGACCTAAGTACAGTTACTATTTTGTCATCTCTGGCAGTATCCTTTAGTATTATTAATTATACCAATTAAAAGACTGATATAATACAATAGAAAGTTTGGAAGAGAGAGAGAAATAAGACCATAATTTCACTGCCACAGGCACCAGTAAATTCAGTTCTGGGTCCTTCCAGGGTGCTGAACTAGCATCATTACTGGCTTCTTCCTCCAAGATCAAATACAGAGGAAATTTAGAGGGAAAGAAGCAAGACTGAGAAGCCCTGTGTGTTGGTGTGGAGTGGTTATTTTGGATTGGTGTCACTGTTGTTACTCGTGTCTGTAGCAGCATTAATTGGCCTGAGGCAAGAGAGGCTCTTGGCTGTGACAGGATGAGATAGGAATGAACAGTTACGGTTCTGTTCTTACTTCTCTCCCACTACTGCCTATGGTAATTAGAATGTACAATCAACAGTTAAATGGCAGTACTTTTTAAAACAAATGAAATGGAAAAGTTGTGAGAAAAATAAAACTTATTAGAGCTGACTTAAGAATTAAAAAGCTTGGATAGTTCTGTTAAAGAAATGGAAGCAAATGGTAAACATCCTAACTCAGATGGTGTTATAGGCAAGTTCTACCAAACTTTGAAGGAGCAGATATCCCTGTTTTAAACAAATGCTTTCAGACAATAGAAAGACTATCCCCCCACCCCTGCTCATTCTTTGAAACCAGTATAAATCCATATTGAAATCAAACAGACAATTTGAGAAAGATAAAGTTTATTTCACTCAAAATAGGAGATACTGTGAAGTTTTTATAATAATATTCTCAAGTATAGACAACTTGACCAATGGAACAGAGCCCCCAGACAGGTCCATATATATATGGGACTTTGGTGTATGGCCGAAGTGGCATGTTAGATGAGTGGGGCAGGTGGTTCTCTTCTGTAATGTAGCTGGAAAAAATTGGTTTCTAATTGGAAAAAGGTGGAATTGGATTCCTGTCTCACAGCCGTAAACAAAAGAATCAACTCCAGAATGGTAGAGCCTTAAATGTCAAAATAAAAAATTAAATCTGCATAGAGTAGTATATTTTGGACCTTCAAGTAGGAAAAAAAAATTATTAAACTGATGGAACTGGCCGTGAAAGACTGAGACTAAGAATGACTATGATTATGAAAGAAAAGAATGATAAATCTAACTATCAAAATTAATAACATTTTCTAAACCTAAAGGAAACTTGTATTAGAAATGATAGTTACAAACCTGGGAGAAGATATTTATAGTATTCACACTTCCTCAAGAATTACTATCAAGAATATATATGTAAATAGCTCAGATTGGTGAGAGAAGTGGATAAAATACATCATCAGCCTTTTAGTGAAAGCGGAAACAATGAATATGAAGAGAGGTTCAGTGTCTTTAGTGGTCAGAGAAATGTGAATCAAGACTGCTGTGAGATACTGTTTTAAACCTGTGGAAGTGGCAATGAATAAATAATAGAAAAGAAGGAAGGAAGGGAGAGAGAGGAAAGAAAGTCAGCTGATACCTAGGGTAGAAGAAAACATAGGTCCCCAGATATCCCACGTTTCTGGTGGGAGTGTAAATTAATGTAATCACTTTGGAAAACAGTTTAGCATTATCTCCTCCTACATAGATACTCAAGACATTCTTGTGCATGTTCAGGAGGGACATGTAGAAGAATGTTCATAGCACAACTCACAATAGCAAAAACCTGGGAACAAATCATGTGCCAATCAAACAGGAAAGGGGGTGAATACATGTGATAATAGTCACAGTGGAATGTTAAAAACATAGTGATGCATTAAACATTTTGAATGATTCATAGCAATATATAAAGTAAATCCCCAAAGATGACAATATAGAATGTTTTGTTTTGTTTTGTTTTGCGGTACGCGGACCTCTCACTGTTGTGGCCTCTCCCATTGCGGAGCACAGGCTCCCGACGCACAGGCCCAGCGGCCATGGCTCACGGGCCTAGCTGCTCCGCGGCATGTGGGATCTTCCCGGACCGGGGCACGAACCCGTGTCCCCTGCATCGGCAGGCGGACTCTCAACCACTGCGCCACCAGGGAAGCCCTAGAATGTTATTTTTATGTCAAAAACAGAATTTTAAAATACACTCTTTAGGAGTACATATGGATAAACAAAACTGTAGAAAGGGAAGCAAGCAAGAGAGTGAAGAGTACAGGACTCATGAAATGGTTTCATTGGGTGGAGGGAGGCAGGACATGGACTAGGCTGGCCTGCCACATGGTCCAGGGCCTCTTTTGTACGGGGAGATGGGTTCATGAATGCTTGCTACATTTCAGGTATTTAAAATAGCTAATTGGATTACGAACTAATAAAAAAGGGGGACATGCACAGACCAATAACGATAGTGCATTCTGAACAGAGGATTGTGATTAATTCAATTAAGTGTACCAGGTTTGTAATTAATTCAATTAAGTGTACCATTAAAAAAGGAAATGGAAAAATTTCCTAATTCTCACATTAGGTTAACAATTAAATGGTAATATTGAAACTCTGCTTCTCTCTGTCGTTAAGGAAGTAACTATTAGGGGAAAATCCTCACACATCTTGGTGTTGCTAGGACTGGAGGTAATTTCCAGTGTTTAAACTTAAAAATGTGTCTCAGATAGTTTTAGCTGTAGATATAATTGTTACTTTTATCCAGGAATTTTATTACATTTGTTAGCAAGGAATTTTACAACTAGAGTCTACTGTATTCAAATGATATAGCAGAGTTTCAAATTCCGCTATTCGTTTTTGTTTTTTTGTTTTTTTGTTTTTTTTTTTTTGCGGTACGCGCGCCTCTCACTGTTGTGGCCTCTCCCGTTGCGGAGCACAGGCTCCGGACGCGCAGGCTCAGCGGCCATGGCTCACGGGCCCAGCCGCTCCGCGGCATGTGGGATCTTCCCGGACTGGGGCACGAACCCGTGTCCCCTGCATCAGCAGGCGGACTCTCAACCACTGCGCCACCAGGGAAGCCCCACTATTCGTTTTATGTTTAATTTTAAATTAGATTTTTATTGAATTTTAACTGCTTAAATAAGGATAAATATGTATGTAATGTTTGTGTATATATAAAACATAGAAATCAGACGTAAGTTTAAAACTGTTGGCATCATGTTATATTTACTTTTCTGTGTATATGTATAAATATATGTTTGTATATATATGTAAATTATATAAGTGAATCACAGCTAGCTTGATTTTGAAAAATATATTTAAAGTTTTAGGGCAAATTGCCCTATTATAACTACTGCCTGCTTTTCTTTAAAAAAAGTAAAAGTTTGGAATCTCAAA
Organism: Orcinus orca; assembly: GCF_937001465.1. Lineage (NCBI taxonomy): Eukaryota > Metazoa > Chordata > Mammalia > Artiodactyla > Delphinidae > Orcinus > Orcinus orca. Next base: position 39,189,084 of record NC_064561.1, read on the forward strand.
GCAGGGCTACTGTGGCAGGTTTATATTTGTCCCTTAACTTCTCATAAGAAAAATGTGTGGCAAGAAAAGATGTAAAACACTTTCCAAAGTACCTAGCTTTAATTTTAACCAGAATAATAATTTATTTTCTTATCAGACTTGCTAACGGTGGACAGTCCCACACAGTATAGCATTTAACTTAGTGTGGTTATTTTTCCTCCCACCTATGTTGTAGTAGAGTTAAAGGTAGGCAGGATGATTTATGTTACTCTTCTGTCTCCTTGAGATACTTCACATGGACTTGAGAACATATCACAGATGCTGATATTTAATTAAAACAGCATAATTATTGTGGCTATGAGCTTTAAACTATATTGGTTGAAATTCATGTTTCCTCGTAATGTTTTTAAATAATCTGTGTTTGTTTTTATTAGAGAATCATTAAATGATTTAGGATTTGATATTCAGTTTACATAGATTGTAATTGAGTTTTTTTAAGAGAGGGGATGGCTGTTTGGGGCTCATGCTGATTTCTTTCTAGATTTGTGATCCTTATGTTAAAAAATTACTCCAACTTTGGCTTTTATTTACCAAGGAAATGGAAGTATCTAGCATCTTTTTTTTTCCTCTTTAAACCCCTTTTGGGGTAATAAGTCATTACATCATCATTTGTCTTATAAATGGGATATATAAAGTAAATAATAAACTTGTAGGGGGTGGAAATCATACCTTTTTTATTATTGCACAAAAAGATTTTTTCAAGGTTCTGCTTAAGGCACTTGTTGGGGGAGGGTTTTGTGTCATTTTTCTTCTAGAAGTTGGTTTACAATCTGTATTAAATTTGGGGTATATTTAAGGAATGAGCTGTTAGAATAGTACAATGTACGAAGAGCTAAATAAAAGAAAAGATTATGTTCCTTCTCCTTTTGCCATAACTAGGGGACTCCTGCTGTGTATTCCACTATTGACAAGGAGGATTCAAGTGGAATCAGAAGCTGAAATCTAAGTCTAAGAAATTTCTTGACTTGTTGGGTGTCCTAAAAGCATAAAGTTATACATGGAACGGTTCTGCTGTGTAATGACCACAATTAACTTTTGTCCTGCTTATATCATAGGGCTTTGCACTTGGGTGGATAGATGGGTAGGTAAGAAAAGGTAGTAATTGATGGAAAATAATTTGAAAAATATCAAGCAGAAATAAGTTTTCAAGTTTTATTTGGCACTTATTTCAAACAAGCCTCTGTGCTTAGGAGCTGGAGTTATCCTATTTTTGAGGAGATTAAATATGGGTGATAAGACTTTTTTTAAATGTGTGTATATATATAAAATATTTTTATTTAAATAATAAATATAAAATAAAAATATAAGTAAGAATGTTTAGGTGTATATGATACGTAATGTATAAAATATTATATATAAATATCTATATATTGAAGCAGTGCTTCAATTTATTGTATGATTGTTTGGTACAGATGTTAAGAATTCTGAGAGGGTAGGTGATTCCTGGGGAAAGGATATCATTACCTGTATAAATATATTTGTTTAGCTTGAGCTAGTCTAAAGCGTTTAGAAAAGGAGAGAGTGGAATGCAGGCATTTCTGGTGGGATTTTTAAGAGTGCTTGTGTCTTTTTGGGAAAAGAGTTAACCATCTTTGCTTGTAGTGAGGGACAGATGTTGGCAAGTTTGGACCAAAAAATTGGGAGTGATAGGGACTTCCCTGGTGTCACAGTGGTTGAGAATCCACCTGCCAGTGCGGGGACATGGGTTCAAGCCCTCGTCTGGGAAGATCCCACATGCTGCGGAGCAACTAAGCCTGTGGGCCACAGCTACTGAGCTTGCATGCTGCAACTGCTGGAGCCCGTGCTCTGCAACAAGAGAAGCCATCGCAATAAGAAGCTCGCACACTGCAACGAAGAGTAGCCCCCGCTCGCCACAACTAGAGAAAGCCCGCGTGCAGCAACAAAGACCCAACACAGCCCCCAAAAAATAAATTTAAAAAAGGCTTTAAAAAAAAAAATTGGGAGTGGAGGACCTAAAATGCCAGGCTAGGAAGTTTAGAGAAGGTATTGACAGTATTATGCTAGCAGAGCTTTAGAACGATTAATCTCTCTAGGAACAGGGGCTAGAAGGGAAGGAAGATCAGCTAGTAGGTCTTAAAGTGCAGTGGTTCATAGTTTTTCCCCAACCTCAACAGATGTGAGGGGTAATACCCCTGCTCATCGGAGAGCCATTCCTCTTAGTAACACTGCACTCACGGCTGCCGAGATTTTCATCCAGGGTGGTGCAGGTGAGGAGAGGACGTCACAATTTAAGACAGCACATTACTGTTAAAATTGTTGAAGTTTAATGCTATAAAAGCCTGACATCGCTTTGAGATTGCTTGGAATGGGAATGAGATTGAAAGCAAACTATTCAGAAAAAAAAAAAGAATTGGTGGTACTTGTCAATTGACTGAGTATGGGGTGTTAAGAGAAAAGGTGCTTTGAAGCCTTTGACATGACTTGCCCTGAAATCTAGCACTGTGACTGGCATGGAGAAGGGTGTGCAGTAAAATGCTGTGAAATTGAAGCATGGCACAAGATTGGTTAGTGGTGCTGCTAGGTTACAGGCATGTTAAAAGGATACTTTTCTTTCTCTAGGAGTTTATGGAAACACTTCCGTGCCGTGAGCCTTTGTTTATTTTTACTGGTGTTCCCTGCATATATGGCTTATATGATTTGCCAGTTTTTCCACATGGATTTTTGGCTTCTTATCATTATTTCTAGCAGCATTCTCACCTCTCTTCAGGTAAGCCCAGGATTAATTAACTTTATATAATAACTGATTTTCTTACTTTTCCTTCCAGGAAAGGAATTAAACTTTTTCAAGATTAATGATGATAAGTGGTCTATTTAGGTGATTACTTCCCATCCTCTTTACTAGAATGCATTACATTATTTGAGCATAGGCGTTAGAAGGTAGGTTATTAAAATACTAAGCCTATCTGTCACTGTAGTTTTTTTTAATCAAGGTAATTAAACTTTGCAATATCTCTTTTTCAAAATGATATGATACAGAACTGTCATGTAAATCTTAAATAGATAAGTAACTATAAAATATTAAAAGATTTTAGTGCTTGTTTGGAGCACATTTTGCCCACTCAAAAATATCCATAGTTTCATAATGTATATAAATAAATGATACCTGTGTATGTATTACACGGACATGATATATACTTTACACGCACACACACACACAATGTTACCATGGAATGGATAAACTTACTGTAACTTAAAAGTGTATCTTGGCTGCCTAATCAGTAACAAGTAAAAGAAAAACGTAGCACTGGCAATAAAGATTTATTCATTGTTTCTTGTAGAAGTAAAGGTTCTTTGAAAGTTGAGGAATAGATATGAGTACAGAATTAGGAAATTTTAGATAGAATTGTGAGGGTTTTGGTGACCAGGGGAAAGAAGGAAAGAATGTCAGAGAAGACTGATTACTAATCAGAATCATTTTAGTAAAGTTATATCTCAGGGTACTTTTCAGTATCAAAGATCTGTATTACTGAGATCACCCACATTTTAATTGTACCAGTGTCTCCTATGGATATGAAATCTGATATACTAAAGATATTAGTAATGTGTTATCACTTAAAGTCTAGGAAAAACTTTATTAGTGATTATATACATCTTTTTTTTTTCAGGTTCTAGGAACACTTTTTATTTATGTCTTATTTATGGTTGAGGAATTCAGAAAAGAGCCAGTAGAAAACATGGATGATGTCATCTACTATGTGAACGGCACTTACCGCCTGCTGGAGTTTCTCGTGGCCCTCTGTGTGGTGGCCTATGGCGTCTCGGAGACCATCTTTGGAGAATGGACAGTAATGGGCTCAATGATCATCTTCATCCATTCCTACTATAATGTGTGGCTTCGGGCCCAACTGGGGTGGAAGAGCTTCCTTCTCCGAAGGGACGCTGTGAATAAGATTAAATCATTACCCATTGCTACGAAAGAGCAGCTTGAGAAACACAATGATATTTGTGCCATCTGTTATCAGGTAACTCATACAGTAAGAAGCCATTTGGGTGGTTCATACCATGTATCCCTTGCAACTTTAACCACATTATCCAAATTCAAGTTAAATTTCCAGGCAGAAATTATCTCCTGGGTAAAAAAAAAGTGGGCCTCAGATATTATTAAAGACCTGATAAAATATTTCCACTTTATTTCTAAAGTAAGTTTTAAATTTAGTTCCTCAAGTTCTAATTTATTGTTATTTTCAACATTATTGCTCACCCATAAATAAAGGAAAAACAGGTCAGGTGTATTTTATATTTACTCCTGAATACACACACACACACACACACACACACACTATCAAATACATATTATCATTCAGGAGTCAGCAACTTCTGAAAAGTGGTGTGCCAAGATTCTGACTCTTTCCCTCTGGTATTTCCAGGGTAGGGAGTAAACGTTCATTCACTTGACGTAGGTGGAGAGAGTATGCGCTTCCCTGTGGGCTGAGGTATATCTGAGGTGGATGCAGCCTCTGTGTGGAAGTGGGGGGCAGGAGATATGGCAGAGGCACCCAGTTGGTGTACATTATGGTTGGCCTCCCTGGCATCTTTGGCACGTGAGCCCTCAATAGCTGATGACTGCCTTCTAGCAAGAATTGAAAGATAGTATTTAAATCCACTTGGAAATACAACAGTAACAAACAACAGGCCTAGAGTTTAGTCACCAGTCACCTGTGCAGGAGGGTGATTGAGTAAGAAGCTTTTTACAGCTAACTGTACTGTTGGAAGTATGGGCAGAAATTCTGGGCCACAGCACAAACTGTTCCTTTCAAATCACTCTTAAAAAGTGTGGGCTTGTGGGAAAAAAACTATAGATAGTGTCAATGAGTATACAGAGGAGGTACTTGCTCCAAGGCTGCTTTACAGTGTAGATGGGATGTGTATGTGTTTGTGCGTGAAGGCCATCTAGAATAAGAATTTTTCCTAAGAGTAAAATTAAGCAGGCACTTTTTGATTGTTATTAGAGCATACTTTTGGGTACTAGCAAAATAATATTTTCCAGGTTGTTTTTGCATTTGCGGGGATTGAGGAGCAATGTAGATTCCCCCAAAGTTAAGTGGTCATTGTCTTCTTTTGGGTCCTTTGTGCTCGGTAGCCTTGTTGTATGCAGGACAAAGCATATCCAAGACAGATTTGTGGCACATCAACTTCAACAGCCTATGTCTAAATATACCATCTCTGGGATTTGAGAGTCCTCTTTTTGTATTTCCTGTTGTCACATCACTTTTTTTGAGGTGCTTGAACTACCTGCTGATATCACACTGAAAATAAAACTCAAATTGCTTACCTTCCTAGCTGGCTGCTCTTCCTTGGATGGCTTTCTGCTTAAAAGTTGACTCCCAGGTGTTACCAGTTCTTGGCAAGGAATTTCTATTATAGCCACAACTCCTTGTTTTGGGACTTTAAACAAAATTAATGGTTGATCAACCAAATGTATGTTGTTACAATTTAAACTTCATATCCCTAGCCTTCCCTCCCCAAATATATCTTATGCAAGGACTACTAGTGCAAAGTATACCATTTCTTATTCCAGTGGTTATTAAACTTAAGTGTGCATTAAAGTCACATGGGTGGCTTGCTTTACCTATGGATTTGTGAATGCCATCTTCAGATATCCAGTAGGTCTGGGGTGGCCCCAGAATATGCATGGTTAGCCAGCACTCCAGGTGATTCTGATGCACTTTGAAAAAACACTGGCTTATATCGTGAAAACTGGGATGTACATTGTCCCTAATGAAGTTTCCACTTCCTTGCCAATACCCTGGTGTTATGTGGCTGATTTTGTCTCCTTGCCAATAATCTCATCATGGAATAATGTGTTGAGCTGTGTTGAAGGAAAAAAGTGGAAAAAGTCCAATCTTCATCAGATTTCCTGGGGTTATAATTATACTCGTGGAGACCCAGTGATCATACTGCTACAGTTTTATAACCTTTGTTTCATACTAAGTCCGAACCCCGTTACGAAGGTCGTTTCTTCCTCATTTTTGGTTTTTACTTCTTTTTAAAAATTGCTTAGCCAGTGGTTCATGTATTATTTGTATAAAGGGGTCTCTGATGGCAAGAAGATTATTACAAAAATATAAAATGAGTTTTATTCTAAGATCTGTGTTGCAAATTTTCTCTGGAGAATTTGTGAGAAAGAAATGTTGGAACTAGAACTCGAGCATAGCAGCAAAGATTTTAGATAATAGACATTTACGAATTATCTTTTTCCCCCGTTTTAGGACATGAAATCTGCTGTGATCACACCTTGCAGTCATTTCTTCCACGCAGGGTGTCTCAAGAAGTGGCTGTATGTCCAGGAGACTTGCCCTCTGTGCCACTGCCACCTCAAAAACTCCTCGCAGCTGCCAGGGTTAGGGGCTGACCCGGTTCCACAGCCTCCTGCTGGAGCTGAGCAAAATGTGCTTCAGGAAGGTACTGTACCCCCAGGCCAGGAGCATCCTCAGGGGACTGGGGTGCAAGAAGGTTCTAGGGACAATGACGAGTGCATTGCCAGAAGATCAGATAGCCAGGAAGGGACTTGTGATCCCAAGGAAAATCCTCTTAGCGCAAAAGATGCAGCACATCCTGTTGAGGTCAGCCTAGAAGAAAAGCAGCAGGAGTAATGCTTTGCTACTCTGGAGGAGAAGTTAACTCACGATGGAGTTCGTGCCCAGATTTGAGGAGTGAATGTATGAGGTGATTAGGCAGGAAACTTGACATTCCAAGGATCTAATCCAGGAAGTACTCTCAGTGGAGACCACCTGCTTTCATCCCCTTGACTTTGTGGGAGAAATTTTGCAAAGTATGCTAATCAAAATGTATTTATATATCCTATGCTGATGTTTGGTAGAGGTTTGCCAAGAAAATTCAACCTCAGCAACTTCAGAAACGGCCCCTGATTTGTAAGGGATAAATAAAATCAGATTTGAGTGTCTGAAAGGGGCTAAAGAAAGGAGGATAAAGAGCGTGAGGACACCGTGGGAGGAAGCAGGCAGAAGTGGAACTGATATTTCACTTTCTATGGGACAGGACCATTCTTGTTACAGAGTATGAGTGGTGACCAGCCCTTTTCTCTACCCCCTTTTCCCTCAGTTAATTGGAACTCAGTCAGGTGATTATTTGTACAGCACTGAAATGAAATCAAAGACGTAAAAGCATTGATTGTATTCAAAGATGGAAGCACGCTCATACTTCGTATGTGCTTTGGGGGAGGGGGTGGGTGGGCACTTGGGCCTTGCGGGTGCATTCATGTAATCTGAGACTCTTGAACTTTATGATGGAGTCTTCAATATTTTGATGTATATGAAACTTTTGTTAATACATCGTATACTGTGTTGGCTGTGTGAAGTAAACTAAAACTCTAATGAACACTTTGGAGTCCACATTAGTATAGGAGACCAAAGTGGGAAGGGCTTTAGGGCACTGATAAAGGCCCTAAGTGTACTTTTCAATCCTGTGTAATGTTTAATTCTTGCAACTGAATCAAAACAGTGTTAAATTATGGCAATATTTGCACTTTGGGAATGAGTACATAACTGTATGATCACACTCTGCAAATGCCACTTTTAAAGCTGTTAATAGACTTTGCACCTTTTCTTTGACAAGGATTTGTCATATTTAAATTTTTACATTCATCATGGCTACAGGTAGAACTGGGGAGGGGGGGAATGTAATTTTTTATGGGAATTTTGATATGAAAAGAAACTAGTCATTTATTTATACAATAGGCTTGGCTCAAAAAGTGTTTTTCAGACTCGGTATTCCTAATGTGGGACGTGACTTTATTTTATTTTTAGTAGCAAATTTGGATGTAGACTGACAGACATAGCTGAATGTCTTAATAAATTTAAATTTGAAGATAACAATGTTTTATTTCTGTGATAATTATTATTGTAAGGTGTCTTAACGAAATTCTGTTTTCAGGAGGTTTTGCTTATCCAGCTGGGCTTCTGATATCTTGATCCCTGTCAAAAAATGCCCTGCAGATGGCAAAACATTTTGATTGAAAAGGATCAGTTCTTTGAAATCTTCTACACCAGTGGTAGCAAACCTAGCTCTGCATCAGAAGTATCTAGGGAACTTTTAAAAAAAATTACGCATTTCTGAACCCCACTTCAGACCTACTGAGTTAGCCTTTGGGGTGCCTGAGAATGTGCATTTCATAGCTTCCTGGGTGATTCTATCCAACTAGCCTGACACCAGCATGATTTTACAATTAGAAAGGAAGTGGCTAGACCAGAATGGATTTCTCCCCAGGTATAGCCGGAAGTTTCTCACCGTCCTTTTGGTGATCCTGGTCAGGCAGAAAACAGCAGATGGCACCCTCTGGTGGTAGTCAGGCTGTTGTCCAAAAACCTAGCAGCAATCTTGGATTTAAAACTGAATTTCAAAAAAAAACAACAACGACTGAATTTCAGCCCTTGTGTAAAAGGTACATATTCAAATATTAAATGTTTGGTGCCTTGTTTAAAGGAATAAAATTGCATATGAAGTTGAAATTATTTATGGCACAGCGAACTCGGCCATCCTTAAGCACCAAAGGACTGACTCTCTCATATAGACTTCAGGAAAAGTTCTCAGATGTTTTCATAAAACTGTTTCTTTGTCATAGTTTCATATTACAAAACAGTTTTTTTTTAATAAATTTATTTTATTTTATTTATTTTTATTTTTGGCTGTGTTGGGTCTTCGTTGCTGTGCACGGGCTTTCTCTAGTTGCAGTGAGCGGGGGCTACTCTTGGTTGTGGTGCACGGGCTTCTCACTGTGGTGGCTTCTCTTGTTGCGGAGCACGGGCTCTAGGCGTGTGGGCTTCAGTAGTTGTGGCACACGGGCTCAGTAGTTGTGGCTCGTGGGCCCTAGAGTGAAGGCTCAGTAGTTGTGGCGCACAGGCTTAGTTGCTCCGCGGCATGTGGGATCTTCCTGGACCAGGGATGGAACCCGTGTCCCCTGCATTGGCAGGTGGATTCTTAACCACTGTGCCACCAAGGAAGCCCCTACGAACCACTTTTTTTTTTTTTTTTTTTTTTTTTTGCGGTACGCGGACCTCTCACTGTTGTGGCCTCTCCCACTGCAGAGCACAGGCTCCGGACGCGCAGGCTCAGTGGCAATGGCTCACGGGCCCAGCCGCTCCGCGGCATGTGGGATCCTTCCGGACCAGGGCACGAACCCATGTCCCCTGCATCGGCAGGCGGACTCTCAACCACTGCACCACCAGGGAAGCCCTACAAACCACTTTTTAACCTCCTAATAGCACAGAGACCCCAGCTGTACTTAACCAAGTCACATGAGCCTCTCAGCCCAGCAGCCTGGTGGGCAAATAACTCTCTTTATCAGCGCATATCCTTTTGTTTCAGTCAGGAGAGCAAGATTATGTTGTAGTAACAAAACCCCTCAAGATCTCAATGGCTTCAAAACAAAGGTTTACATCCCACACACTGCATATGTGTCTGTTGGAGAGTGGGTGGGGTGCTGTATTTGGTGCAGGTACTCAGGGATCTAGGCTGTTGGAACAGTCACTGACTTGAACCTTCCTGATGGTCATGGCAAGGGAAAAGGCTCTGGAAGGCTGTCCTCTAGCACCACCCCCTGGCCAGAGCTGTGGTCCCACCTGCACAAGAGGCTGCGGAAGTTCAGTCTTCCTCCTGGGCCTGGAAAGAGAACGCATCAGCTGTGCTGATGACTGCCACATCTCAATGGAAGCACCACTTAATTTTTTATTTACACGTTATTCAAAATCTGGGAGCACACCTGTGAATGATTGAAAATATACCAGTTGAGCACCTCTGACTTAATTTATTCCTTGTTCTGATATGCTGGGACAGTAGCACTGTATAATGCCATCTGTCTTTCAAATTTCTGTTTTCTGGTCATTTTTTTTTAATAGTATTCAACTCACTGTCAGACTTCTGATTTAAGAAGAAGACATAAAGTTTAACCACCTAGTTTGTACTACTAAAGAGAAAACCAGAAAATTAGATTCAATTTCCCTTCTATGATACTTGATCAAATTAAGTGAGAAAATATCACATCCCTGTAAGCCCTGTCTGCTTAATGATCTCCACTGTTTTTCAGACAGTGTATATGTATTTTCTGTCATGATCAGTTCCCTCTTAAAAACTTTATCACCTTATGAACTCTGACATCAAAGTTAGTACTAAACAGTTGAAACTGTCATACTCGTTCAACTTATATTTCCACTTTGTGTTGCTTTTCATTTTTTTCATGTAAAACTGTTGTCCTAATGATCTAAATCATGCTATTTGCACAGCATGTCTCTAGAGGTCTGATTTTCCAACACTGAACATGTGGCTCCCTGAAATCCCTCATTAGGGCTTCCGTGTTTTCTCTTAAGAACATGCCCTGTTTTCATAAGCCTTTTACATCGGAAACACTCTGCTTTCTCAGAAGGTTTTGACATATGTCAAATTGTAAATTTAATTGGTTAATGGGGAAGGAAAAATTTTGTAGTCTCCGGTTTAAGTGGGAAGGCTTTTTTCTATGTCTGTGGTAATGGGACAAGAACCTTACAGAGACTTAAGTCTTACTAAATCATGTGCTGATCTTCGGGGGGGGAAAAAAAGCTGTAAAGAACAAGTTTTACATTCCAGTTGCTTCTACTCTGGCTTTCATATTAAAAATAGAATTTCTCCAGTTTTAGAATTGTGGCAAGTTGAAAACAGGAATTATTAGATTTTGATTTTTTTTTTAAATGCTATATGATTTAAAAAATACTTTTCCCTAATTTTTTCAACACATTATTTGGAAAGTAAAGAATTAAAAAACCCAAAAATCACCCATAATCTCACTTTTGGAATTAGTCTCTTCAAGATGCTTTTATATTCAGTGATAGCAGAACTACCCCCATTGACAAGCACCCTGCCCACCCAGGGATCTCTTTCACATCTCTTTTTGAAGTCCAGTGCCTGTCATTAGCTTCTGAAATTCAAATACATTCCAAACAATTTTGTAGTTTATCAGTTAAGGCACACCTGTTTCTCCCACCTTTGAAGATAGAGAATACTCTTAAAAACAGGGTTGTATTTGTAGGTAGTACTTACTTAGAAAATAATCAGAAATACTAGGAGCAGTTTATACAATGAGTGATTGTGGCCACTCAGAAAAATACTTTCCTTCCTCCAGTGGACTGGACATTCGGTTGCAGTATGGTTGAGAGTAAAAGGTAGGACATGGCCAGTGAAGACAGTAAACCCTGCTATTAACCACACTCCTGGTGTCCTGTTCATCTTACTTAATCTCGCCGACACTGATCTTGGTGGTCTTTTCCTAACCTATTTTTTTATGAATGTTGGCTGTATGACCCTTAATTTTTATTTCTATTCTTAATAGATATAAGCAATTCCTTGCTTTTCTATTGTTTTATATGTTCTAAGGTAAGAGAGAATGGCCTCTGACTAGCTGGAAATAATAATCTCCATGAATGCAGATGAAATTCTGAGTCATTTCTAGATGGAATATTCTATTATTTTCCAAATGACAACTTGCCAAACTGAACTCATCTCTGATGGGCATCAAGCCTGCTAATTTCCTTTGACGATCCTTTATCAGTCCCCTTGTATTTAGGTCAATAGGCAGCAAAAGGGGTGAGAGGAGCTTTGAGTAAAGGCAGAAGCTCTGAGTTATCATTTTTACTCCCTTTCAAGCTGTATGATCCTTGGCCAGCCTTTGTTTTTCTCGACTTCAACCTCATCTGAAAAATAATCTTTGAGGTACCATTTTGCTCTTAAGGCTTTGCCCATCTGTATTTTTAATCTTTACCGCCGATGGAGTGATGAGCTTTATGTACTTTTTATGTGCTAACGCCAAATATTAAACTTAACTAAGTTTCAGTTTACTGCTGTGTTCTCAGTGCCTGGCATAGGGCAGGAGCCCTCTGCATACCTACTGAGTGAACAGAGGGACTTAGTACGTAGCTCCTTGTGTAAACCCCTTAGTTCAAAAATGGCAGACTTCTGTTAGTTCTAGAGGCAGAGAGCATAATGTTACGTGTCAGCTGGAAGTAATTTCTGTGAGATAATTTTTGATTATCTAACCGAATTCGGATACTGAACTCAGAACTCGTAGAACAGAACTTAAAAACTTCAGATATTCAGGTGAAATCTGGGTTGATGAACTTTGCTTTGTTTTGTTGTTGGGCCTCAATGGTGCATTTTTAGATGATGTTTGAAGAAACCTTTTTTTTTTTTTTTTTTGTGGTACGCGGGCCTCTCACTGTTGTGGCTTCTCCCGTCGCGGAGCACAGGCTCCGGACACGCAGGCTCAGTGGCCATGGCTTACGGGCCCAGCTGCTCCGCGGCATGTGGGATCTTACCGGACCGGGGCATGAACCCGTGTCCCCTGCATCGGCAGGCGGACTCTCAACCACTGCACCACCAGGGAAGCCCTGAAGAAACCATTTGATTTAGTTGCCAACCATTTAAAAGTTGCAAGACTATACATACAAATTTTCTAGCTTCTTTTGGAAAATTGGAAGAGCTGGCCCCTTGAAGTTACTCATTCCTGCCTGGTGGCAGTTGCCAGGAGTTGAGGTGGGTCTAGGGGGCTTTCTAATCCACCCCAGATACCCTCCCCACCCCTACCTGCTCTAGAAAATTAGATTGTAGTCATCAAACCCCTCTGTTCACATGAGAGATGCTGTGATAAATGGGCAAGTTTGGCTTCTCATTTAATAAAATCGTATAGTGCAAATATTCTGTATTGATCAAAATGAAAAATATGAGAACCAGAAGCAATGTGGATAAACCTCATTTGCCTTTAATTACATTAGTCATTAAAAAAAATCAATGACCAAGTGTTTCACTTGAATGTATTTTCAGTTTGGATCTACATCTGAATTTTGCATTGTTGATATCACCAAATTGTTACAGTGTTTCTCCATCTTTTTTAGACATTGGAAGCAGCTGGAAAGCTTGTGAAAAATACAAGTGCCTGGGCCCACCCTGTAGCTTCTCATTGGGTAGGTTTGGGATGGAGCCTGAGTATTTACCTTTTTACAGATTTTGCAGACGATTCTGATTCCACTGGAAGGTGAGAGTGTTTGATCTGGAACAAATACTCCTGCTCTTTTGGTGAGGGGGGGCGGGGGTCCTTGTTTTTGGAACTACTGCTTTTACGGAAGAAGATTCTTAGAGAAGAAATAGACATGAAGATGTTTGCCTCTGAGGAACACTTGTGGTTAAGGATTGCAGCTGATGTAACAGTCTACAGGGCTTCTGCAGTGAAGCAGCAAAGCCTGGCTGGCACATCAGTGCAGGTGCACGCATGAGATCTGACCTAGGTTACTGACCGCTTTGTTTGATTAGCCACCCAGAAATGTCTGAAACTATTTATATTTGAAGGTAAAACATTGTCAGTTTCTTTCCCACAAGCATACAGAATTAAAGAACCATAGAATTTTTGGAGGTAAACCAGCCTTCAGAGATTTCGATCATTTATCCTATTTTATAAGAGAGCAAACTACCAACTCGTCCAAGGCCACACAGTTGATGGCAGAGCTGGGAACAGTGCTTGGATATCCTGAATTCCAGTATGGTGCTCTTTCTTTTATAATCTGCTCACCTCAAAACTATATCCAAATACCTGTGACTATTACGTTGCATTCACGAGAGCCGTTTCATTACATTTAAAGGTATTATATGTAAACTTTAGTGAAAAGATAAAGCAGAATTTCTGGGATATTATAAAATTTAAAACTATCAAGTTGACATCAAAATTTTGGTGAATTGCTTAAAAAGGGAAAAGGGCAAGTAAATAAAAGTTGGGGTGCAGAATAAATCAATGTATGGCAAGCTACAGCCCATCAAGACGTGGAAGTTGTAAGCTGCTGGCTGTAAGGTGTCCTTGTACCATTTATTTGGAAAATGCTGTGCATGCTGTTAGAACCACAAATCATGCAGACCCTGTGATCACACTGTGAGGACAGATGGAAAGTAATTAAGACTGGGAGTCAAGTCTTGGTTTGGAGAATTTTAAAATAAAACTGCTTCCTTCCCTAGATAAGTATTAACATAGCTCTGAGGGACACATGAGGGATAGATAGATGTAAATATATACATAAATCCCTGTCTTCTCTCTAGTTGTTTAATCTTTTCCAAAGCCTTCCCTAAATTACCCTGAAACTCCTCCCTCTCCCTTAAAAAAAAGCAGCACAGTTTTTTACATTTGTAAAAACCAGATGTGCTACTCAAACAGAAGTCAGCCTGAAAAATGGGAGCCTCTGTGTTTTCGTGTTGCTGACAGTAGAGGATTGATTCCTAAAAGGCCATGTGTGTGAGGAAGTATGTTGCCAAGGGAAGGAAACTAATTAACTGAGCTACTTTGTATCATGAGAACATTTAAAACTTTCAATCTGTATCTCACAGGCCCACAGCCTGCCTTCATGCCACTGCCATTTATTTTATGTTAGGGGTTTAGGTTTTTGTCATTTCTATCACATTTAAGGAAAAAAAGCAAATAATAGCTTGAAGAAATGATACCTAAGAAATGCATTTGCGTCTAGAGTGGAAAGTGAAAGGAGCAACCAAAGTACACTTGGTCATTTGGGAGGAAGAAAAAACCCCAACTTTTATTTAAAAAAAAAAAAGCAGTATTAACTACTTAGAAAAAGAGTCCTTTTACTGAAATATGGAGCAGACATTTCCTAGGTCACAAATGCAAACACAAACATTTTGCTTTGTCAGATGGATGTGCATACATTTTACATTACCTCTGAAGACAGAGGTGGAGGGAGTTCAGTGGACTCAGGTCCAGTGTTATGCCTTTAGAATCCAATGTGGAGGCACAATTAATAACACACCATGGACATTGTAGGACATGGACTTTGAAGGTCCCCCGCTGACCACCCCCAGCATGAGGGTGAGGGGATCAGTGTGAGCACAGTCATTTCACTGAGCCACCCCATCTTTCTAGTGACTATTGCCTTGTATTTAAAGAGAGTTAGATAGGGCCTGAGAACCAGGGAACTGAATCCCCTCCCTTTTCCCTTAGGGTTGACCCCAAGGCATTATGAATACCTGCTTTCTAGTTAACTGAGCTCGTGGTCCATGTTTTCCAAATATCTGACATGTTTAATCCAAAGTAGCATTACATCCTCTATTTTTCTTGTATTCTCCAGCAAAATAATGGCTATCCCTTGCCCTTT
Source organism: Orcinus orca (assembly GCF_937001465.1). Taxonomy (NCBI): domain Eukaryota; kingdom Metazoa; phylum Chordata; class Mammalia; order Artiodactyla; family Delphinidae; genus Orcinus; species Orcinus orca. The sequence goes on from NC_064561.1 coordinate 39,204,272, forward strand.
GCCAGGTTCTCTTTTAATCTCTTTACACACAAAAAAAACCTCCTTTGTCCCTCATACCCATCTGTTGAGGGTAGGTATTATCATCCCCATTTTCCAGATGAGGAAACTGAGACACAGAGGAGTTCAATGACCTGCTCAAAGTCCAAAGTGCTAAGTACTTGAACCCAGGCAGTCTGGCTTCAGAGTCTACTTAATAATTACATTATGGTGCCTGCCTGTTCACAGATGCATGCTTTTAGAATTTTTCATTCTTATCCTTAAAATCGGTGGAGGTGATAAGGAAGACATCTCAGGGACTACCTCCTGGACACTTCTTTGTGCTGGGTACTTTGTAGGTTTCATTCGTTCAGTAGCTGACAGATGATCTCCAAACTCCGCCTGTGTTCTTTGATATGAATAACTGATATTTTCTCAGTTCTGTGTAAGGTGTTGTAGAAACATAGCTCCAACCAGTATCCCATCTCACATCCTCCCTGTTCCCCAACTAGTTTACCTTCCCTGTGTCCCCAGGGCATCTAATCAACACGTTTGTAAGTAACTCCTGGGCACCAGCCATGAGCTCAATGCCAGGTGTAGTCCCTGCCTTCTTAGAGCTTTCATAGTCCATTCAGAAGATATACAGTTAAATAAGAACAGTAAAGTGTGATGAGTTCCTTTATGGGGGGCCCAGTTTCTCAGCTTACCTGTGGCTGTTTGTGAAGTCCATTGTTCTTAGTCCAAAGTGACTAAGGAGGGGGTTTAAGCTTGTTACTCCTGGATTCATTTTCCACCAAATGTGAGAAACCATCAATATTTAAAATTGAAATAGTCTTCTTGCCTTCTGTAAGGCATAGTGAAGCATGTTTTACTTCCAAAGACCAGCTTTATCAATGTTGTGGAGACAGGTTCTTGGAATCATAGAGCATCCCTTAGCATAGTGGTTCTCAAACTTTGCTGCACATTGGAATCCTCTGGGGTCCCCCCTTTCCCGCAGACATTCTGTTAGGCTGAGATGAGACCTGGACATCAGGATTTTGAAAAGCTTCCTCAGGGATCCTTATGTGCATCAAAGTCTGGGAGTCAGTGTTCAAAAGATCAGCATTCTCTACTGCCCTGTCACTTGAATGCCCTGCAGTTGGATCTTGATGAGGTGGGGGCCTTTGCAATCAGGGTCCCTGGGTTTTGCACAATTCCCCCCACCCTAAACCTTCGTATTCTCAATGTCCAGTCTTCTCTTGACTCAGCCTGGCAAGTGGATCTCTGCTGCCACCACCAAACTATGGACTCAGACTTGGCAAACTGGTACCTGGGGACCAAATCTGACTGGTAAACTTGTTTTATTTTGCTTGGACAGTGTTTCTAAAAAATTTGAGTTAATATTTAAAAATTAGGAGATTTCACATAAAGAATCTGGGTTCCTGGGCTTCCCTGGTGGTGCAGTGGTTGAGAGTCCGCCTGCCGATGCAGGGGACGCGGGTTCGTGCCCCGGTCCGGAAAGATCCCACATGCTGCGGAGCAGCTGGGCCCGTGAGCCATGGCCGCTGAGCCTGCGCGTCCAGAGCCTGTGCTCCGCAACGGGAGAGGCCACAACAGTGAGAGGCCCGCATACCGCAAAAAAAAAGAAAAAAAGAATCTGGGTTCTTGAGTTCTCTGGAAAAATCAGAAAGTAGAAGCCCACTCCCACTTGTAATATTCAACAGGAGCTTAGGGGCTCCTGCCCTTTAAGCTGGCATTGACTCCCCTGACCCCCTACTTCACCGGGTCCTACCAAGACGCCATGATTTATGTTACCTTTGCCCCCTGCAGGTCACATACTCAGGAATTACTCCATTTGACAGGTGCTGTTGCTCACCTTTTGTTGAACATTGATTACATATGCACAGCACTTTCTAACCACAGTTTGCTTCCTGCTTGAATAGTTTCTACCAAGGATCAGACACACACACACACACTATCCAGGTTTATTATCTCTACTTTTGTAACCACTTTTTCAGATCACTTCTAGCTCTTACTCCTTTTATACTTTCATGACCAGATAAGGTTGGTGGTATTTTCCAAAACATTGCAAAACTAAGCAGAAACCCCAACGCACATGGTAGACGAGGTTCTCAAGTTCAAATGCCTACAGGGGTCAGGGAGGTAACATAAAGGGATGAAGTGGGCTGGCTGGGGACCACAGAGACCTGAAGAGCTGTTTCTCCAACTGCGAGAGGCAGCCCTCCCACTACCCTCCAGGTAATGCAGCTCAAGAGCACATTTTACGATGAAGGAAATGGCCAATAGGGTAACCTTTAGCCAGATGTGGCTTGAGCACTTGAAACGTGGCTAGTGAGACTGAGGAATCGAATTTTCAATCTTATTTAATTTTTATTAATTTAAATATAAATAGCCACATGTGCCTAGTAACTACCACATTGGAGAGAGTCCAGCTGATTGTTGCTGAGCAGAAGTGAATGTGGGCCCAGATGTTCCAATCTTGCCAGAGCATACATCCGGGAATCCAGATTTTTAGTGAAGTCTCTTCCACTTAAAATGTTGGCGCCATTTAAAAAATGTTTTGAAGATCAAATACAATATACTGATGGGATGAATCATGGCCTGTGATCAACCATCTATGTCCTCCTCCCATTGGATCAATGAAAAGCCAAGGGCAAAGAAAGAGAAAAACACCTTGCAAATCATCCATGGCAAGTAAAGGGCATAGTTAATGTGTTCTTGCTCTGAAATATAACCTTTTTTGCACCAGTGGAAGTTTGTTGGTTGAAAGTTGTTAGTGGCATAATTTATATACATCCTATCCTATGAAACATATAATAAGTGACATGGAGGCTGAGACAAAGGTTGAAGAGAAGGTCTTCTAATAAGAGGGAACAGCAGGGCAAGGACCCAGAGGCAAGAGAGGACATAGCTGGTTGGAAACCTAAAGAAGTTTGGTGTGTCTGCTCTGTCTACTACGGTAGCCACTAGCCACGTGTGGGTATTTAAATAAAAATTGAAAAATTAAAAATTCAGTTCCTTGGTCACAGTAGCCACATTTCAAGTGCTCAGTAGCTATGTGTGGCTAGTGGCTACCATATTGGATCTTGCAGATATAAAACATGTCCATCAGGGCTTCCCTGGTGGCGCAGTGGTTGAGAGTCCGCCTGCCGATGCAGGGGACACGGGTTCGTGCCCCAGTCCGGGAGGATCCCACATGCCGCGGAGTGGCTGGGCCCGTGAGCCATGGCCACTGAGCCTGCGCGTCCGGAGCCTATGTTCCGCAACGGGAAAGGCCACAACAGTGAGAGGCCCACATACCGCAAAAAAAAAAAAAAAAAAAAAAAAACCCAAAAAACATGTCCATCATTACATAAGTCTGCTGGACAGCACTAGAGCTTAGAGAGTGGAGGAGATGAAAGGAAGAGGGTTGGGAAGGGGCATCATGAGAAAGGCTGGAGAGACACTCAGGGACGAGGTCAGGAGGTCACGAAGGGGCTGGTGCTCCGCATTAGGAAGTTTGGACATTTTTTTTTTAATAACTTTATTCAGTTGCTTATGTGATGCCCTTTATTTTGTTCCTTTTTTTTTTTTTTTTTTTTCCCCCGATACGCCGGTCTCTCACTGTCGTGGCCTCTCCCGTTGCGGAGCACAGGCTTCGGACGCGCAGGCTCAGCGGCCATGGCTCACGGGCCCAGCTGCTCCGCGGCATGTGGGATCCTCCTGGACCGGGGCCTGCATCGGCAGGTGGACTCTCAACCACTGCGCCACCAGGGAAGCCCAGGAAGTTTGGACTTTGAGCAGAAGATTCACCATTTAGGAAGTTCATGTTGCTGTTGTGTGGAAAATGGATTGGAAGGAGGAAAGGAATGGTTGCTAGAGACCTGATAAGAAGCTGTGGTAGTTTAGGTAAGAGATCAGGATGCCCCAGCAGTCAGACATTATCCATTATCCACTATCCATAGTGCTTGGCTCAGGACCTAGAGGACAGGGATTGTTTATAGTGCCAGGTAAAGAACACCCACTCAGAATAGCCCCAATTCTGCAGGTAAGGAAACTGAGGTTCATAATGGTTAAATAAATAGACCTCACAGACCACGTAGCGAGTAAGTTCCAGAACTGTGATTCTAACCCATGTCCATTTAGTTGCAAAGCCTGAGATTATTTTTTATTTTTATTTTTCTCTATATACAGTGTTCACACCAACTTCCCCCCAAACCAAGTGAGCCACTCTCTACAACTGTATCCTCACCAGTATTCATTTTCTGTTCCTCCTTAGATGGGGAGAATTATATTTCACAGCAATTTTTTTTCATAGCCAACTTCTATTCCAAATTAATCACAGTTGGTTGGTTGGTTGGGTTCAGTGCCAGAACCCAGCCTTGATAAAAGTCTTTTGTACATGATGATATTAAATGTGTGAGCTTTTATAAAATATGTGTACCTTTGAGGGATTCTTCAGGCATCTGAGGAATTCGAACTAGTAATTTATAATAGATTTCCTTGACTAGCAAGATAATTCCCTAATGAAAAGAGCAGCAGTGGAAAGAAGCTTAGTAGCTAAAACTTTGAAATTCTCAAGCCTCTAGGTGTAAGTTTATGTATTTACTTTGATCTTTTTTTAAATTTGTTTTTTAATAAGACAAATTCCTTAAAACATTTTACCTTCTTTTGTCATTACTATTTTGATGTAAATTTTAAACTTAAAGAAAAGTTGCTAGAATAGTACAAAAAAATCTGTGTACCCTTCACCCAGATTCACCAATTGTTCACATTTTGCCACATTTGCGTATCATTTTCTTTCTCATTACACGAGTAATATTATTATTTTTTGAACCACTTGAAAATAAGCTGAAGATATAATGCTACTTTACCCCTCAGTATTTTACAGCATATTTCCTAAGACAAGGATGTTTTCTCACATAATCACAGTAAAATGATCAAGACAGAGAATTTAACACCAGTACAGTATCATTATTTAATCCATCCATGCTAGGTGATTGACAGGATTACTCAAATTTCATTAATTATCCCAAAATGTCCTTGATAACTAAACTGAATTCAGGATTAAACATTGCATTGAACTGTCATAGCTCTTCAATCTCCTTAATCTGGAACAGTTTCTCATACTTTTTTTTTTTTACATCTTTATTGGAGTATAATTGCTTTACAATGGTGTGTTAGTTTCTGCTTTATAACGAAGTGAATCAGTTATACATATACATATGTTCCCATATCTCTTCCCTCTTGCGTCTCCCTCCCTCCCACCCTTCTCATACTTTTTTGACTTTCATGACATTTGTATTTTTGAAGAGAAATAAAAATAGTGCTAGAGTATAGATTATGTATAGTAAACATTATAATTTATAATATATACATGAATATATAATCTACAACATATCTAACATATATAATATGTACCATATAATGCATACATGAACATACTCATTAATTCTTTCATAATCTATAATCTATTGGGATTAGGTCTTCCAGTGAGAGGGAACAACAGCAAAGACAAAGTTCCAGAGGGAAGAGAAGACATAGTTGGTTGAAAACCTAAAGAAATTTTTTGTTTCTGCTGTCCAGTATGGTAGCCATACTGAATATCTGTACATATAATCTATTGTATAGGTGATAGATGATGTAAGAATTCATGAATCCAGACTAAGAAACATAAACATAAATAAAAGAATAGGGAAATCTCTTCTTTCAGTAAAATAATAACTTATACAAATGTAGGAAGGAATGACAGAATTATGGAATTATCATTTTGCAACCATTATAAGTAATAACCGATTCAGGCAAGAATCATCAATGAATATTAAAACTAGCGGAAGAAAGTTTGAAAAAGAAATTTATATAGCCTCAAAATATTGCTCCATAAATCATTTATTAATTAGAAAGGAAAAGAGAGTAACTTTAAGGCGGGTAAACCAAGTCATCAAAGTTAGTATCACCAATGATGGGGACCATGTGTCCCCAAAGGAACACTTTGTGGTTACAAATGGATACATGGAGCACAGGGATAGTTTCTGAGTTGCCAATACCATTCTATTCGTTGACTTGGATGGTGGTTAGCAAATCTTCACTCTATAGCTGTTTCTTAAACAATGTATATAATTGTATGAATGTTTCTGTATGTATATTACAGGTGACCCCTGTAAGGCCAACTGGCCCGAGGCAGGGGAACACAATCAGATTCACAGGTTGCATCAGACCGAAATTCTCCGGACCACCCAGTTCCAGAAACTGCCCTGGAGACATTCCGGACCACCCAGTTCCAGGAACTGACCTGGGGACTTTGAACCCAGCCCAGCCTTCCCGCCTTTCGAGGGGCGGGACCAACGGTTCCCCAGGATACCCGAAAAGACCACCAAATAAGAAATACCCTGCGCGCTCCCAGATTCACCACACCCCTTTCCCTTTTTCCCCTATAAGATCTTGCCCAACCCTCGCCCGGGTGCGACTTCTCTGGCCCCTTTCTCTCGGACCAGTGAACCTCGCCCGGGAGCGCTCCCTAATAAAGCTCACTTGAAGCTTTCCTCTGTTTCGCGGTGCCGTTTGTTAAAATCCGACCTTACAACCCCTGTACAATGAGGGCATGTATCACCATGTGTCTTTCGGTGTGATGCATTAAGGAAGGCACAACTTCATGTATGTTATATTTCTGTTAAAAATTAATCCTATTTATGAGAAAGCAGACCAACTCCAGATGACAGAACAATATTTGGTTTTTTACGACAAGCTTGCTTAAACCGAGGGTTGCATCAAAAGTTGCATTATCAAATAGCACCACTAGATGTCACTGTGGTTTTGCAAGTTGCACAAGTTTTAACTGTAAATAAAGAATATAAATTGCACCGTGGGGGGCTTACCCTGGTGGTGCAGTGGTTGAGAGTCCGCCTGCCGATGCGGGCGGCTCGGGTTCGTGCCCCGGTCCGCGAGGAACCCAGGTGCCGCGGAGCGGCTGGGCCCGTGAGACATGGCCGCTGGGACTACGCGTCCGGAGCCTGTGCTCCGCAACGGGAGAGGCCACAGCAGTGAGAGGCCCGCGTGCCACAAAAAAAAAAAAAAAAAATTCCTCTGTGGCCTGCCTCCTGACACCTTTGTGGACTGGCCACATTTAGCCAGTTCTAACACGTATGGCTTTTGAGAAGACTACAAGTTAAATAACGGTACAGCGCTGGAGGAGGAGGTAGCAAGCTTAGATGAAAGCTTGTCTCTGCCATTACAGGCTGTACTGTCAATTCTTTGGCAGTCCCTGGGCTTCATGTAAAACGAGGTCATTCAGATTGTCTGCTCCTAGTCTCCTCTAGCTCTGACAGTCTATGATTTTAAGTTGATATTTTCTTTTAAAAAAAATTTATTTATTTATTTATTTGGTTGTGCTGGGTCTTAGACGCAGCCTGCGGGCGCCTTAGTTGCGGCTTACCTGCTGATCCTCACTCCACTTCCTTGAGTCCATCCAAAGCAAATCCTTCAGATGTTTGATGTTAGCTTGCAGGTCCTTCCCGTGTCACTTTTCCTTCTCCAGACTTTTCTGAGCTCTGAACTTATTTTCTCTCCCTGAAAGGCACTTCCCCTAAGTATGTGCCTTTCACTTACTCCAAATTATTATATGAGGCGCCTCACTCTCCAGTTCTCAAATGTCATCTCCTCAGAGAGTCCTGCTCTGACAAATCTGGCTCAAGGCTCTCATCCCCAACGCCTCCTTCTATTGTATGTAGCCCTGTTTTTTGTACTCTTTATTGTAATCTGAAATTACTTTTTATTGGCTTACTTTTTACTATCTCCCCACAAAGCTGTAAGCTCCATGAGAATAGAGACCTTCTCTTTCTATTACCGTATGCTCTTTGGAACTGTACCTTTCATCCTAAAGTTGCTCCATAAGTATTTATTGAATAAATTAAGAAATTAATAGTATGACTCATACAATTTTTTATTGTGATATAGATAGCTAAACCTTGAACAATATGGGTTTGAACTGAATGGGTCCACTTAATATGCAGATTTTTTTCCCAATAAATATAGTACTTGTATTTTCATTTTATAGATCTTTAAGTGTGGGGAAAAGTTTGTGTTCAATTAGAAATCACAATATGTGGAATCAAAAGAACTAGGTTTTGAGTCCTGATGCTATCCAAACTGTTTCAGCTTCATGCCCTTGGGTGAGTCATTTATCAATTCCTTTGTTTTTGAGGCACAGATTAAAGTACTCCTATTTTTGACTGCATGGGGTTGTCACCCCTAATGCCCTCATTGTGCAGGGGTCACCTGTAATATACATACAGAAACATGCATACAATTATATACATTGTTTAAGAAACAGCTATGGAGTGAACATTTGTTAACCACCATCCAAGTCAAGGAATAGAATGGTATTGGCAACTCAGAAACTATCCCTGTGCTTCATGTATCCATTTGTAACTACAAAGTGTTCCTCCTCCAAAAGGTAACTACTGTCCTCACTTATATGATAATTATTTACTTGTTTTTCTTCATAGTATTTTACCACTTAGACACACGTGCCTAAGCCATGTAGTTTAGGAATTATGGAATTATATTGTATGTACTCTTCTGCACCTTATTTCACTCAAGGTTATGTTTTTAGAGGTGGGAACCCCAACACTGACAGATGTAGATACCAGGTGACTTTTCCAATCTCTTCCAGCCCAGAGGGTCCACCATCCTTTGGGCACTGAGGCATGAGTTAGCTGTAGGGGGTCTCGCCTGGACCTGGAGAATTTGGATCCTTGTAGTGGGATCAGGCAGTGCAATTCCGGGGGTGCCTCATTTGCTGGCACTACTTCCCCAGTTCCCTCAGCCCCATGACAGTGCCACCTGGGGACCCAAGCCAGCTCTGGCTCCAGGGATGTGAGGCCAGGCTGGGTCATGGGCACCTCAAGAAAGTTAGTAACCATTTCTCTCTTTTTTTTTGGAACTTAATTTTAATTGTATAGAGGACTATAGCTGTTTTACAATGTTGTGTTTCGTTATGGTGTACAGCAACTTGAATTACTTATACAGAGACGTCTATGGATTCTTTTTCAGATTCTTTTTCCTTTGAGGTCATTGCAGTGTGTTGTGTCGAGTTCCCTGTGCTACACAGTAGGTCCTTATTGATTATCTGTTTTCTCTCTATAAGGGTATGTATGCTAATTGAAACCTCCTAATTTATGCCTCCCCTCATCCCCCACCTTCCCCGTTGGTAGCCATAAGTTTGTTTTCTAAATCTGTGACTCTGTTTCTGTTTTGTAGTTTGTTCATTTGTATCAAGTTTTAGATTCCACCTATAAGTGGTATCATATGATATTTCTCTTTGTCTGACTTATGTCACTTAGTATGATTGTATCTAGTTTCGTCTGAGTTGCTGCAATGGCCTTATTTCATTCATTTCATGGTTGAGTAATATTCCATTGTATATATGTACCACATCTTCTTTATCCATTCATCCTTCAGTGGATACTTTCGTTGCTTCCTATTCGAGGCTCTTGTAAACAGTGCTACAGTGAACGTTGGGGTGCATGTGTCTTGTCGATTTATGGTTTTCCCTGGATTGACACCCAGGAGTGGAATTGCAGTATCCTCTGGTAGCTCTGTTTTTAGATTTTCAAGGAACTGCCATACTGTTCTCCAGAGTGGCTGTTAGCAATTTACATTCCCAGCAGCTGAGTAGCAGGGATCCATTTTGTCCACGCCCTCCACAGCATTTCTTCCTTTTAGATTTTCTGATGACAGCCATTCTGACTCCTGAAAGGTGATACCTCCTTGTAGTGTTGATTTGCATTACCTTCCTAGTTTGCCATGTTGAGCAGCTTTTCATGTGCTTTATGTTTTTCCAAACAGTGGGAGTAAAGTTTACCACTTGAAATCCGGTTCCTGAAATTCTGCCTTGTTCCGAAGTCATTTTAGATGACTAGCCCCAAGACACAGGTGTCATGTACAGTCTTGAGGGCCTTGTGAATATGCAGTGTTCTTTTTTAAAATTTTTTAATTAATTTATTTTTTATACAGCAGGTTCTTATTAGTTATCTATTTTGCAGTGTTCTTAAGCACGAGTTTTCAAGTTGTTGTTTTGGGAAATGACCACAAGGCAGCAGGATTTCTTCATGCCTCACTTTGTTTATTGGGGCAACCTGAGCCTTAGGGAGAATCCTTTTCCTGATTGGAAATTAGACGGGAATGTGCCAGCCCAAACATTCAAGGACTTGTATCTCATTCCTTCTCCCCCGCTACCCATCATGCCCTGGACTAATTCCAAGCCCCGCCCAACTGCCTGTTGAGGATGCTGTCTCCTGCAGGTGAGGCTAGCTGTGGGAACCCCAACACCAGGAGATGTGGAGAGCAGGTGACTTTTCAAATTTCTTCCAGCTCAGAGGGTCCACCATCCTTTGGGTGTGCTAGGCATGATTTAGCTGTAGCCGGGCTTGCCTGGACCTGGAGAATTTGGTCCCGTGTAGCTGGCACCAGGCAGTACAAGTCTAAGGAGGCTGAACTTGCTGACACTACTTCCCCAGCTCTCTCAGCCCCATGACAATGCCTCCTGGGGACCTAAGCCAGCTCTAGCTCCACGGATGTGACACCAGTTTGGGTCACTGGGACTCAAAAAATTTAGTAACCATCTCTCTCTCTCTCTTTTTTTTGTAACTTAATTGTATGGAGGAGTATAGCTGTTTTACAATGTTGCATTTCTTTTTGGTGTACAGCAACTTGAATTACTTATACAGAGACACCTATATTTTCTTTTTCAGATTCTTTTTCCTTTGAGGTCATTGCAGTGTGTTGAGTCGAGTTCCCTGTGCTATATAGCAGGTCCTTATTGATTATCTGTTTTCTCTATATAAGGGTATGTATGCTAATTGAAACCTCCTAATTTATGCCTCTCCCCTCCCCCACCTTTCCCGTTGGTAGCCATGAATTTGTTTTCTAAGTCTGTGATTCTGTGTCCATTTTGGAAGTTAGTTCATTTGTGTTGATTTTTAGATTCCACCACTAAATGATATCATATGAAATTTATCTTTCTCTGTCTGACTTATGTCATTTAGTATGATGATATCTAGGTCTGTCCGAGTTGTTACAACTGGCCTTATTCATTTCATGGTTAATATTCCATTGTTTATACGTACCATATCTTCTTTATCCATTCATCCTTCGACGGAGACTTTTGTTGCTTCCAAGTCGAGGCTCTTATAAACAGCGCTACAGTGAACTTTGGGGAGCATGTGTCTTGTCGATTTATGGTTTTCCCTGGATTGACACCTAGGAGTGGAGTTGCAGTATCTTCTGGTAGCTCAGTTTTTATTTTTATTTTTATTTTTTTAACATCTTTATTGGAGTATAATTGCTTTACAGTGGTGTGTTAGTTTCTGCTTTATAACAAAGTGAATCAGTTATACATATACGGAGTATAATTGCTTTACAATGGTGTGTTAGTTTGTGCTTTATAACAAAGTGAATCAGTTATACATATACATATGTTCCCATATCTCTTCCCTCTTGTGTCTCCCTCCCTCCCACCCTCCCTGTCCCGCCCCTCTAGGTGGTCACAAAGCACGGAGCTGATCTCCCTGTGCTATGCGGCTGCTTCCCACTAGCTATCTATTTTACGTTTGGTAGTGTATATATGTCCATGCCACTCTCTCACTTTGTCACAGCTTACCCTTCCCCCTCCCCACATCCTCAAGTCCCTTCTCTAGTAGGTCTGTAGCTTGGTAGCTCTGCTTTTAGATTTTCAAGGAACCACCATACTGTTCTCCAGAGTGGCTGTTAGCAATTTACATTCTCAGCAGCCACTGTAGCAGGGTTCCTTTTTTTCCACGTGCCATCCAGCATTTCTTCCTTTTAGACTTTCTGATGAGAGCCATTCTGACTCATGAAAAGTGATACCTCATTGTAGTGCTATTTGCATTTCCCTCCTCTTTGTGATGTGGAGCAGCTTTTCATGTGCTTTATGTTTTTCCAAACAGTGGGAGTAAAATTTACCACTTAAAATCCAGTTCCTGAAATTCTGCCTTAATTTGAAGTCATTTTAGATGGCTAGCTTCAAGACGCAGCTGACATTTACAGTTTCGAGGGCCTTGTGAATATGCAGTGCCACTAAGCACCGGTTTTCAAGTTGTTGTTTCGGGAAACGGCCGCAAGGCGGCAGGATTTCTTCATGCCTCACTTTGTTTACTGGGGCAACCTGAGCCTTAGGGAGAATCCTGTTCCTGATTGGAAATTAGAGGGGAATGTGCCAGCCCAAACATTCAAGAACTTGTATCTCATTCCTTCTCCCCCCCACCCAGCATGCCCTGGACTAATTCCAAGCTCCGCCCAACCGCCTGTTGAGGACGCTGTCTCCTGCAGGTGGGGCGACTGTAAAAAAAAAAAAAAAAAAATGGCTAGAGGTAGGAACCCAAACACCGGGCGATGTGGAGACCAGGTGAATCTTCAGATCGCTTCCAGCCCAGAGGGTCCACCATCCTTAGGGTGTTGAGGCATGATTTAGCTGTAGGGGGGCTTGCCTGGACCTGGTGAATATGGATCCTTGTAGTGGGGACCAGGCAGTACAAGTCCAAGGGGGCTGCAGTTGCTGGCACTACTTCCCCAGCTCCCTCAGCCCCATGACAGTGCCGCCTGGGGACCCAAGCCAGCTCTGGCTCCTTTGATGTGAGTCCAGGGTGGGTCACTGTACCTCAGGAAACTGAATAACCATTTCTCTCTCCCTCGCTTTTTTTTTTTTTTTGCGGTACGCGGGCCTCTCACTGTTGTGGCCTCTCCCATTGCGGAGCACAGGCTCCGGACGTGCAGGCTCAGTGGCCATGGCTCACGGGCCCAGCCGCTCCACGGCATGTGGGATCTTCCCGGACCGGGGCACGAACCCGTGTCCCCTGCATCGGCAGGCGGACTCTCAACCACTGCGCCACCAGGGAAGCCCATCTCTCCCCCCTTTCCTTATTTGTAATTTAATTTTATTTGTATAGAGGAGTATAGCTGATTTACATGTTGTGTTTCTTTTTGGTGAACAGCAAGTTGAATCACTTATGCAAAGACATCTATATATTCTTTTTAGATTCTTTTTTCTTTGAGGTCGTTACAGTGTGTTTTGTTGAGTTCCCCGTGCTACACTGTAGAAACTTATTATCTCTTTTTTCTATATAAGGGTATGTATGCTAATTTAACCCTCTTAATTTATGCCTCCTCCCTCCCCTACCTTTCCCGTTGGTAGCCATAATTTTGTTTTCTAAGTCTGGGATTCAGTGTCTGTCTTGTAAGTGAGTTTTTTGTATCAATATTTAGATTCCACCACTAAGTGATATCATATGAAATTTATCTTTCTCTATCTGACTTATGTCACTTAGTATGATCCTATCTAGGTCTGTCCGAGTTCCTGCAAATGGGCTTATATCATTCATTTTAGGGTTGAGTAATATTCCATTGTTTATATGTACCATCTCTTCTTTATCCATTCATACTTGAGTGGACACTTTTCATTGCTTCCAAGCTGAGGCTCTTGTAAACCATGATACAGTGAACGTTTGGGTGTATCTTGTCGATTTATAGTTTTCCCCAGATTGACACCCAGGAGTGGAATTGCAGTATCCTCTGCTAGCTCAATTTTTAGATTTTGGAGGAACCACGCCCTCTCAGCATTTCTTCCTTTTAGACTTTCTGATGAGAGCCATTCTGACTCGTGAAAGGTGATACCTCGTTGTAGTGCGGATTTGCATTTCCTTCCTTCTTGGCATTGTTCAGCAGCTTTTCATGTACTTTGTTTTTCCAAACAGTGGGAGTAAAATTTACCACTGGAAATATGGTTCCTGCATTCTGCCTACTTTTCAAGTCCTTTTTGATTACTTATCCCATGACATTTTTGGAGCACAGGTGTCATTTACAACCCTGCAGGCCTTGTGAATATGCAGTGCCCCTGAGCATCAGTTTTCGAGTTGTTATTTTGGGAAAAGGCACAAAGCGGAAGGATTGCTTCAAGCCCCATTGTGGTTACTGGGGCACCACGAGCCTTCGGGAAATTCCTCTTACTGATTGGAAATTAGAGTGGCAAGTGCCTGTCCAAACACCTAGGGGTGGTGTCTCATTCCTTTCCCCCCTTCCCCTTCATCCCCCGGACAAATTCCAAGCCATGCAAAACTGGCTGTTGAGGGTGAACCTTCCCCAAGCGGGGAGACTCTAAGGAAAGAGGCTGGAGGGGGGAACCCGAGCACCAGGAGATGAGGAGATGAGGTGACTTTTCAAATCTCTTCCCGCCCACGGGTCCACCATCCTTTGTGTGTCCCAGGCATGTTTTAGCTGTAGGTTGGCTCCCCTGCAACTGGAGAGTTTGTACCCATTGAGTGAGGATCAGGCAGTATAACTCCAATGGGGCTGCATTTGCTGGCCCATCCTCACCAGCTCCCGCAGCCCCATGACAGTCCAGCCTTGGGACCCAAGCCAGCACTGGCTTCAGATGACGTGACACCAGGTTGCCTCACCACCCCTGAACAAATAGTAACAATTTGTCTCTCACTCTCTTTGTTTATGTACTTTAACTTTATTTTTATAATGGAATGTAGATGATTTAAAATGCTGTGTTTCTTTCTGGTGTACATCCACTTGAATCACTTACAGAGAGACAAATATATATTCTTTTTCAGATTCTTACCAGTCTTATATATTCTTTTTTGGTTATTACAGTGTGTTGAGTCGAATTCTATGTGCTGTACAGTAGGTCCTTATTGATTACCTATTTTCTCTATGTAAGGGCATGTATGCTAATTTAAACTTCCTGGTTTATACTCCCCCCCATTCCTTTCCCCTTTGGTAGCCATAAGTTTGTTTTCTAAATCTGTGACTCTGCTTCTGTTTTGTAAGTTTGTTCATTTGTATCAATTTTGAGATTCCACCTAGGTGATATCATATGATATTTCTCTTTGTCTGACTTATGTCACTTAGTATGATTGTATCTAGATCCACCCAAGTTGCGGCAACTGGCCTTATTTCCTTCATTTTATGGCTGAGTAATACTGTATTGTACATAAATACCACATCTTCTTTATCCATTCTTCCTTCCAAGGAGAGTTAGGTTGCTTCCAAGCCTAGCATCTATTTTTTTTTTAATTTATTTTTGGCTGCATTGGGTCTTCGTTGCTGCGCGTGGGCTTTCTCTAGTTGCGGCGAGTGGGGGCTACTCTTCGTTGCGGTGCACGAGCTTCCCATTGCGGTGGCTTCTCTTGTTGCGGAGCATGGGCTCTAGAGTGCAGGCTCAGTAGTTGTGGCGCACTGGCTTTGTTGCTCCACGGCACATGGGATCTTCCCAGACGAGGGCTCGAACCCGTGTCCCCTGCATTGGCAGGAGGATTCTTAACCACTGTGCCACCAGGGAAGTCCCGAGTCTAGCATCTTTTAAACAGGGCTGCACTTCATGTTGGGGTACGTGTGCCTTGTCGATTTATACTTTTCCCAAGATATGTGCCCACGAGTGGAATTGCCGTATTTTCTGTAGCTCAGTTTTTTAGATTTTTAAGGAAACTCCATAATGTTCCCCAGAGTGGCTGATAGCAGTTTACATTCCCACCATCAGCATAGCCGGGTTCCCTTTTCTCCACATCCTCTCCAGCATTTCTTGTTTTTAGACTTTGTGATGATGGGCATTCTGACTGGTGTGAGCTGATACCTCTTTGTAGTGTTGACTTGCATTTCCTGAATATTGGGTTGGCCAAAAAGAGCATTTGGTTTTTTCGTTAATACCTTATGGATAAAGCTGAATGCCGTTTTTGGCCAAGCCAATCATCAGCGATGTTGAGCAGATTTTCATGTTTTTTAATGGCGGGTCATATGTACCTCTTGAAATCCGGTTCTTGCAGTTCTGCCTTTTCAAGTCCTTTTCAATTACTTACCCTAAATCTTGTTTCGAGGATAAGTGTCATTTACAACCCTGCGGGCTTTGTGAATTGCAGTGCCCCTGAGCACCGGTTTTCAACTTGTTGTTTCGGGGAATGGCCACAAGGTGTCAGGAGTTCCTGAAGCCCCATTCTGGTTACTGGGGCAACCTGAGCCTTTGGGAATGTCCTCTCCCTGATTGCAAATTAGAGTGGCCTGTGCCTGTCCAAACACTCCAGGGCTTAAGGTCTCCTCCCTTCCCCCACAACCCTCCATCCACAGGAAAAATTTAAACACGTGCGAAGCTGGCTGTTGAGTCTGTTGTGTTGCCCTAGTGGGGAGACTCTAAGGAAAGAGGTTGGAGGTGGGAACCCCACCATCAGGAGATGTGGATATTAGGTGACTTTTTAAATCTCTCCCCCCCCCGCCCCCCCCCCCCCCAGAGGGTCCACCATCCTTTGGGTTTCCCAGGCATGTTTAACTTTAGGTTGGCTCCCCTGCACCTGGTGTTTTGGGACCCATGAAGTGGGGATTAGGCAGTACAAATCCAATGGGGATTATTTGCTGGCAGAACCTTATCAGCTCTCTCAGCCCCACAGCAGTCTAGCCATGGGTCCCCATCCAGCTCTGGTTCCAGATGATGTGACAGCAGGTTGGGTCACTGCCCCTGAATGAATTTAGGAACACTTTCTCTCTCTCTCTTTGTTTTTAAGTTTATTTTTCTAATGGAGTGTAGCAGATTTACAATGTTGTGTTTCTTTCTATTGTACAGCATCCTGATTCACTTACAAAGAGACATCTATATATTCTTCTTCAGATTTTTGCCATTCTCATATATTCTTTTTTGGCTATTACAGTGCATTGATTCCAGTTCTATGTGCTATACAGTGGGTCCCTATGGATTAACTATTTTCTCTATATAAGGGTATGTATGCTAATTTAAACCTCCTGGTTTATACCTCCCCCCCTCACACCACCCTTTGGTAAATATAAGTTTGTTTTCTAAATCTGTGACTCTCTGTTTTGTAAGTTTGTTCATTTGTATCAATTTTTAGATTCCACCTATAAGTGATATCATGTGATATTTCTCTTTCTCTGTCTGACGTATGTCACTTAGTATGATCGTATCTAGGTCCATCTGAGTTCCTACAAATGGCCACATTTCCTTCATTTCATGGCTGAGTAATATTCCATTGTATATAAGTACGACATCTTCTTTATCCATTTTTTCTTCCAAGGACATTTAAGTTGCTTTCAAGTAGAGGCTCTTGAAAGCAGGGCAGCACTACACATTGGGTGCCTGTGTCCTGTCGATTTATGGTTTCCCCAAGATACACCCCGAGCAGTGGAAGTGCTGTATCCTCTGTAGCTCTATTTTTTCGATTTTTAAGGAAACTCCATACTGTTCTCCAGAGTGGCTGTTAGCAATTTACATTCCCACCATCAGCATAGCAGGGTTCCCTTTTCTCCTGGCCCTCTCCAGCATTTCTTGTTTTTAGACTTTGTGAGGATGGCCATTCTGACTGGTGCGAGGTGTTACCTCTTTGTATTGTTGATTTGCATTTCCTGCATATTCGGTTGGCCACAAACCTGAATGCCCTTTGTGGCCAACCGAATCATTGGCAATGTTGAGCAGCTTTTCATGGGCTTTAATGGCAAGTCAAATGTACTTCCTGAAATCCGGTTCCTGCAAGTCTGCCTTATTTTCAAGTCCTTTTCAATTTCTTATTCCAATACATTTTTCTAGGACAGGTGTCATTTACTACCCTGCAGGCCTTGTGAATAGCAGTGCCCTCGAGCACTGGTTTTCCACTTGTTGTTTCGGGAACCTGCCACAAAGGGGCAGGATACTTCAAGTCCCACTCTTGTTACTGGGGCAACCTAAGCCTTCGGGAAATTCCTCTTCCTGATTGGAAATTAGAATGGCTTGTTCCTGTCCAAACCCTAGGGCTTGTGTCTCATTCCTTCCCCCCTTCCCGTTTATCCCCGGGACAAATTCCACGCTGTACAACCGGCTGTTGAGGGTACTGTCTTAATCTGTGGGGTGGCTCTAAAAAAAGTCTAGAGGTGGGAACCCCAACACCAGCAGAAGTGGAGACTAGGTGACTTTTCAAATCTCTTCCAGCCCAGGGTGTCCCCCATCCTTTCGGTGTCTGAGCCATGTTTTAGCAGTAGGGGGGCTTGCCTGGACCTGGGGATTTTGGATCCTTGTAGTGGGATCAGGCAGTGCAATTCTAGGGGCACCTCATTTGCTGGCACTTCCTCCCCAGCTCTCTCAGCCCCATGACAGCGCAGCCTTGGCACCCAAGCCAGCTCTGGCTCCAGGGATGTGATGCCAATTTGGGTCATTGCACCTGAAGCAATTTAGAAACCATTTCTCTCTCTCTCTCTGTTTTTTTATTGTTTTTTTTTGGAATTTAATTTTCATTGTATAATGGAGTATAGCTGACTTACAAAGTTGTGTTCCTCTTTTGAGTACAACAACTGGAATCAGTTATACAAAGATGTCTATATATTCTTTTTTGGATTCTTACATATTCTTATGTATTCTTTTTTGGTTATTAGAATCTGTGGGGTCGAATTCCCTGTGCTATACAGTAGGTCCTTATTGATTATCTATTTTCTCTATATAAGAATATGTATTCCAATTTCAACCTCCTGGTTTATGCCTCCCCGTCCCCCGTCCCCCCCCCCCCCCCCCGCCACCTTTCCCCTTTGGTAGCCATAAGTTTGTTTTCTAAATCTGTGACTCTCTGTCTGTTTTGTAAATTAGTTCATTTGTATCAATTTTTAGATTCCACCTCTAAGTGATATCATATGAAATTTATCTTTCCCTGTCTGATTTATGTCACTTAGTGTGATCATGTAGGTACATCCAAGGTGTTGCAACTGGCCTTATTTCATTCATTTCATGGTTGAGTAATATTCCAGTGTATATATGTCTAACATCTTCTTTATCCATTCATCCTTCTGTGGACACTGTCATTGCTTCCTAGTCTAAGCTCTTGGAAACAGTGCTACAGTGAACGTTGGGGTGCATGTGTCTTGTCAATTCCTGGTTTTCCCCGGATTTACACCCAGAAGTGGAATTATTGGATCCTAAGGTAGCTCTATTTTTCTATTTTTAAGGAACCTCTATACTGTTCTCCAGAGTGCCTGTTAGTAAATTTTATTCCCAGCAACAGTATAACATGGTTCCCTTTTCTTCACACTCTCTCCAGCGTTTATTCTTTTGAGACTTTGTGGTGATGGTCATTCTGACAGGTGAGAGGTGATATACCTCGTTGCAGTCTTTTTTTGTATTACCTACAATTTCCGATGTTGAGCAGCTTCTGGTGGGCATTTTAAAAAATAATAATAAAATCACTCTGAGGGAAATTTACATATTGATATCTGGTTCCTGAAATTCTGCCTCCTTTTGAAGTTGTTTTTCATAAATAACCCCAAGACACATGTGTCATTTACAGCCTCGAGGGCCTTATGACTATGTAGTTCCCCCAAGCACCAGTTTTCAAGTTGTTGTTTTGGGAATTGTCCACAAACCAGCCTGATATCTTCATGTCCCGCTCTGGTAATTGGGGCAACCTGAGCCTTAGGGAAAGTCCTTTTGCTGATTGGAAATTAGAGTGGAATGTACCTGGACAAACACCCAAGGGCTTGTGTCTCATTCCTTTGCTGCTCCTTTTTGTAGTTAGGATTTGTATGACCCTAATAATTCGTGATATTGAGCATTTTGCCATGTCCTTTTTTTTTTTTAAGTGTGAGTAAAATTTACATCTTGAAATTGTCTTCTTGAAAATTTGCCCTGTATTGAACTTTTTTGTCTATTACCGACCTCAGGACAATTTTTGAAAAAAAAATTTGTTTGTTATAGGTGTAGAGAATCTGGTTCCTTTATACATATACATATATCTATTCATCTTCAGATCCTGTTCCCATGTAGGTTATTACACAGTGTTGAGTAGACGTTCCTTGGTACAAGGTGGTCTTTGGTGATTACATATGTTACATGTGTTAGTATATGTATGTTAACTCCCATATCCTAACTTATCCATTCCTCCCAACTTTCCTTTTGTTTAACCATAAGTTTGTCTTCTAAGTCTGTGAGTGTCTTTCTGTGTGAAAATATGTTCCTTGGCGCAGGCTCAGCGGCCATGGCTCACGGGCCCAGCCGCTCCACGGCATGTGGGATCTTCCCGGACCAGGGCATGAACCCGTATCCCCTGCATCGGCAGTTGGACTCCCAACCACTGTGCCACCAGGGAAGCCCACTTGGTATCAATTTTTAGATAATCCCATAAATGATATCATAGGATATTTGTCTTTCTCTTTATGACTTATTTCACACAGTATGATTATTTCTAGGCTCATCTATGGTGCTGCAAAGGGCAATCAATGTTTCATTCTTTTTCCGGTCTTATATACCACTGTGTACATGTATCACTTATTCTTTGTCCATTCATGTGTCGATGGACATTTTCGTGGCTTACAAGTCTTGGCTGTTGTAAATATGCTGCAGTGCACGTTTGGGTGTCTCTGCCTTTTCAATTCTGGTTTCCTCGAGTTATAGGCCCAGTAGTGGGTCTGGCAGATCATATCATAACTCAATTTTTACCTTTTAAAGACACCTCCCTTCTGTTCACATTAGTGGCTGTTAAAAGTTTACATATCTCCAACAGCATAGGAGGGTACGCATTTCTCCACAACTTCTTCAGCACTTACTGTTTGTAGACTTTTTGCTGATGGCCATTCTGCCTGGTGTGAGGTGATACTGCTTTGTTGTTTGGATTTGCATATCTCTAATTATTCATGATGTTGACAATTTTTTCATGTCTTTTTATTATTTTATTTTTTTAACATCTTTATTGGAGTATAATTGCTTTACAATGTTGTGTTAGTTTCTGCTGTATAACAGTGTGAATCAGCTATACATATACATATAACCCCATATCCCCTGCCTCTTGTGTCTCCCTCCCACCCTCCCTATCCCACCCCTCTATGTGGTCACAAAGCACAGAGCTGATCTCCCTGTGCGATGCAGCTGCTTCCCACTAGCTATCTATTTTACATCTGGTAGTGTATATATGTCAGTGCTACTCTCTCAATTCGATCCAGCTTAACCTTCCCTGTCCTCAGGTCCATTCTCTACATCTGCATCTTTATTCCTGTCCTGACCCTAGGTTCATCAGAAACATTTTTTTTTTTAGACTCCATATATATGTATTAGCATACGGTATGTGTTTTTCTCTTTCTGACTTACTTCATTCTGTATGACAGACTCTAGGCCCATCCACCTCACTACAAATAACTCAATTTCATTTCTTTTTATGGCTGAGTAATATTCCATTGTATATATGTGCCACATCTTCTTTATCCACTCATCTGTCGATGGACACTTAGGTTGCTTCCATGTCCTGGCTATTGTAAATAGTGCTGCCATGAACATTGTGGTACACGACTCTTTTTGAATTATGGTTTTCTCAGGGTATATGCCCAGTAGTGGGATTGCTGGATCATATGGTAGTTCTATTTTCAGTTTTTTAAGGAACCTCCAAACTGTTCTCCATAGTGGCTGTATCAATTTACATTCCTACCAACAGTGCAAGAGGGTTCCCATTTCTCCACACCCTCTCCAGCATTTATTGCTTGTAGATTTTTCTAATAATGGCCATTCTGACTGGTGTGAGCTGATACCTCATTGTAGTTTTGATTTGCATTTCTCTAATGATTAGTGATGTTCAGCATCCTTTCATGTGTTTGTTGTCAATCTGTATATCTTCTTTGGAGAAATGTCTGTTTAGGTCTTCTGCCCATTTTTGGATTGGGTTGTTTGTTTTGTTGGTATTGAGCTGCATGAGCTGCTTGTATATTTTGGAGATTAATCCTTTGTCAGTTGCTTCATTTGCAAATATTTTCTCCCATTCTGAGGGTTGTCTTTTGGTCTTGTTTATGGTTTCCTTTGCTGTGCAAAAGCTTTGAAGTTTCATTAGGTCCCATTTGTTTATTTTTGTTTTTATTTCCATTTCTCTAGGAGGTGGGTCAAAAAGGATCTTGCTGTGATTTATGTCATGGAGTGTTTTCCCTATGTTTTCCTCTAAGAGTTTGATAGTTTCTGGCCTTACATTTAGGTCTTTAATCCATTTTGAGCTTATTTTTGTGTATGGTGTTAGGGAGTGATCTAATCTCATACTTTTAAATGTACCTGTCCAGTTTTCCCAGCACCACTTATTTAAGAGGCTGTCCTTTCTCCACTGTACATTCCTGCCTCCTTTATCAAAGATAAGGTGACCATACGTGCGTGGGTTTATCTCTGGGCTTTCTATCTTGTTCCATTGATGTATCTTTCTGTTTTTGTGCCAGTACCATATTGTCTTGATTACTGTAGCTTTGTAGTATAGTCTGAAGTCAGGGAGCCTGATTCCTCCAGCTCTGTTTTTCGTTCTCAAGATTGCTTTGGCTATTCGGGGTCTTTTGTGTTACCATACAAATTGTGAAAGTTTTTGTTACAGTTCTGTGAAAAATGCCAGTGGTAGTTTGATAGGGATTGCATTGAATCTGTAGATTGCTTTGGGTAGTAGAGTCATTTTCACAATGTTGATTCTTCCAATCCAAGAACATGGTATATCTCTCCATCTATTTGTATCATCTTTAATTTCTTTAATCAGTGTCTTATAATTTTCTGCATACAGGTCTTTTGTCTCCTTAGGTAGGTTTATTCCCAGATATTTTATTCTTTTTGTTGCAGTGGTAAATGGGAGTGTTTTATTGATTTCACTTTCAGATTTTTCATCATTAGTGTATAGGAATGTCAGAGATTTCTGTGCATTAATTTTGTATCTGCAACTTTACCAAATTCATCGATTATCTCTAGTTGTTTTCTGGTAGCGTCTTTAGGATTCTCTATGTATAGTATCATGTCATCTGAAAACAGTGACAGCTTTACTTCTTCTTTTCCGATTTTGATTCCTCTTATTTCCTTTTCTTCTCTGATTGCTGTGGCTAAAAATTCCAAAACTATGTTGAATAAGAGTGGTGAGAGTGGGCAACCTTGTCTTGTTCCTGATCTTAGTGGAAATGCTTTCAGTTTTTCACCATTGAGGAGGATGTTGGCTGTGGGTTTGTCATATATGGCCTTTATTATGTTGAGGAAAGTTCCCTGTATGCCTACTTTCTGCAGTGTTTTTATCATAAATGGTGTTGAATTTTGTCGAAAGCGTTCTCTGCATCTATTGAGATGATCATATGGTTTTCTCCTTCAATTTGTTAATATGGTTTATCATATTGATTGATTTGCGTATATTGAAGAATCCTTGCATTCCTGGAACAAAGCCCACTTGATCATGGTGTATGATCCTTTTAATGTGCTGTTGGATTCTGTTTGCTAGTATTTTGTTGAGGAATTTTGCATCTATGTTCATCAGTGATATTGGCCTGTAGTTTTCTTTCTTTGTGACATCCTTGTCTGGTTTTGGTATCAAGGTGATGGTGGCCTCGTACAATGAGTTTGGGAGTGTTCCTCCCTCTGCTATATTTTGGAAGAGTTTGAGAAGGATAGGTGTTAGCTCTTCTCTAAATGTTTGATAGAGTTCACCTGTGAAGCCATCTGGTCCTGGGCTTTTGTTTGTTGGAAGATTTTTAATCACAGTTTCAATTTCAGTGCCTGTGATTGGTATGTTCATATTTTCTATTTCTTCCTGATTCAGTCTTGGCAGGTTGTGCTTTTCTAAGAATTTGTCCATTTCTTCCAGGTTGTCCATTTTATTGGCATAGAGTTGCTTGTAGTAATCTCTCATGATCTTTTGTATTTCTGCAGTGTCAGTTGTTACTTCTCCTTTTTCATTTCTAATTCTATTGATTTTAGTCTTCTTCCTTTTTTTCTTGATGAGTCTGGCTAATGGTTTATCAACTTTGTTTATCTTCTCAAAGAAGCAGCTTTTAGTTTTATTGATCTTTGCTATCATTTCCTTCATTTCTTTTTCATTTATTTCTGATCTGACATTTATGATTTCTTTCGTTCTGCTAACTTTGGGGCTTTTTTGTTCTTCTTTCTCTAATTGCTTTAGGTGCAAGGTTAGGTTGTTTATTCGAGATGTTTCCTGCTTCTTAAGGTAGGATTGTATTGCTATAAACTTCCCTCTTAGAACTGCTTTTGCTGCATCCCATAGGTTTTGGGTCATGGTGTCTCCATTTTCATTTGTTTCTAGGTATTTTTTGATTTCCCCTTTGATTTCTTCAGTGATCACTTCGTTATTAAGCAGTGTATTGTTTAGCCTCCATGAGTTTGTATTTTGTATAGATCTTTTCCTGTAATTGAAATCTAGTCTCATAGCATTGTGGTCAGAAAAGATACTTGATACAATTTCAATTTTCTTAAATTTACCAAGGCTTGATTTGTGACCCTAGATATGATCTATCCTGGAGAATGTTCCATCAGCACTTGAGAGAAATGTGTATTCTGTTGTTTTTGGATGGAATGTCCTATAAATATCAATTAAATCCATCTTGTTTAACATTATCATTTAAAGCTTGTGTTTCCTTATTTATTTTCATTTTGGATGGTCTGTCCATTGGTGAAAGTGGGGTGTTAAAGTCCCCTACTATGAATGTGTTACTGTCGATTTCCCCTTTTATGGCTGTTAGTATTTGCCTTATGTATTGAGGTGCTCTTATGTTGGGTGCATAAATATTTACAATTGTTATATCTTCTTCTTGAATCGATCCCTTGATCATTATGTAGTGTCCTTCTTTGTCTCTTCTATTAGTCTTTATTTTAAAGTCTATTTTGTCTGATATGAGAATTGCTACTCCAGCTTTCTTTTGTTTTCCATTTGCATGAAATGTCTTTTTCCATCCCCTTACTTTTAGTCTGTATGTGTCTCTCGGTCTGAAGTGGGTCTCTTGTAGACAGCATATATATGGGTCTTATTTTTGTATCCATTCAGCCAATCTGTGTCTTTTGGTGGGAGCATTTAGTGTATTTACATTTAAGGTAATTATCGATATGTATGTTCCTATTCCCATTTTCTTAATTGTTTTGGTTTTGTTATTGTAGGTCTTTTCCTTCTCCTGTGTTTCTTGCCTAGAGAAATTCCTTTAGCATTTGTTGTAAAGCTGGTTTGGTGGTGCTGAACTCTCTCAGCTTTTGTTTGTCTGTAAAGGTTTTAATTTCTCCATCAAATCTGAATGAGATCCTTGCTGGGTAGAGTAATCTTGGTTGCAGGTTTTTCTCCTTCATCACTTTAAATATGTCCTGCCAGTTCCTTCTGGCTTGCAGAGTTTCTGCTGAAAGATCAGCAGTTAACCTTATGGGGATTCCCTTATGTGTTATTTGTTGTTTTTCCCTTGCTGCTTTTAATATGTTTTCTTTGTAGTTAATTTTTGACACTTTGATTAATAAGTGTCTTGGCATATTTCTCCTTGGATTTATCCTGTATGGGACTCTCTGTGCTCCCTGGACTTGATTAACTATTTCCTTTCCCATATTAGGGAAGTTTTCAACTATAATCTCTTCAAATATTTTCTCAGTCCCTTTCTTTTTCTCTTCTTCTTCTGAGACCGCTATAGTTTGAATGTTGGTGCGTTTAATGTTGTCCCAGAGGTCTCTGAGACTGTCCTCAGTTCTTTTCATTCTTTTTTCTTTATTCTGCTCTGCAGTAGTTATTTCCACTATTTTATCTTCCAGGTCACTTATCCGTTCTTCTGCCTCAGTTATTCTGCTGTTGATCCCATCTAGAGTGTTTTTAATTTCATTTATTGTGTTGTTCATCATTGCTTGTTTCATCTTTAGTTCTTCTAGGTCCTTGTTAAATGTTTCTTGCATTTTGTCTATTCTATTTCCAAGATTTTGGATCATCTTTACTCTCATTATTCTGAATTCTTTTTCAGGTAGACTGC
The DNA here is from genome assembly GCF_937001465.1 of Orcinus orca. Taxonomy (NCBI): domain Eukaryota; kingdom Metazoa; phylum Chordata; class Mammalia; order Artiodactyla; family Delphinidae; genus Orcinus; species Orcinus orca. The sequence continues at coordinate 39,229,979 of NC_064561.1, forward strand.
CTATTTCCTGTTCATTTGTTTGGTCAGGTGGGTTTTTACCTTGCTCCTTCATCTGCTGCATATTTCTCTGCCTTCTCATTTTGTTTAACTTACTGTGTTTGAGGTCTCCTTTTTGCAGCCTACAAGTTCATAGTTACCGTTGTTTTTGTTTTTGGTGTCTGCCCCTAGTGGGTGAGTGGCTTGTGTAGGCTTCCTGGTGGAGCACACTAGCACCTGTGTCTGGTGGGTGGGGCGGGGTCTTGTGTTTCTGGTGGGCAGGGCCGCATTTGGTGGTGTGTTTTGGGGTGTCTGTGAACTTAGTATGATTTTAGGCAGCCTCTCTGCTAATGGGTGGGTCTGTGTTCCTGTCTTGCTAGTTGTTTGGCATGGGGTGTGCAGCACTCGAGCTAGCTGGCTGTTGGGTGGAGCTGGGTCTTAGTGTGGAGACAGAGATCTTTCGCAGAGCTCTCGCTGATTGTTATTCTGTGGGGCCAGGAGGTCTCTGGTGGTCCAATGTCCTGAACTAGGCTCTCTGACCTCAGAGGCTCAGGCCTGACACCAGGCCGGGGCACCAAGGCCCAGTCCCTGGTCAATGTTGGAGTCCGGCCACTTGGTGGGGGGCGGTGAGTACTCAGCAGAGTGCAGGCCCTCGCCAGCATAGCCATCCTATTTTAAGTTTTGTCCGGATGCTTCTACAAAATGAAGATTTTTAAGAAGACTGATAGAAAGGAACTTTTTAACAAATATAAGTTTCTGATAGCCTTTAGATAATATCAGTGGACTGGGCAACAAATGACAAAACTAATGGGAAACCTGATTATTTCATCCAGATCAACAGGAATTAATGACATGGGACTGAATAAACTGGTAAATATGATTTATAACTTTATGACTTTGGGAAATATACTGGCTTTAATCTTTGTTTTTCGGAAAAACATTTTCTCTTATGCTGTGACCTACAACAAGTTGATAAAGTATGACTTTGTAAACAAAGACAAAACTTTTCTCTTTTTCTCTCTACTGGATCCTGTCAGAATTTGTCATCTCCACCTGGCTTTCCTGTGGACTTGATATTATGATAATCATAGTTTTATTTTGTTTTTACTTCCAAATTCCAAGTGTCTCCCTGCTGCACTCTGTCTTTGTCAGTGTTACTAGCTGCATTACTTATATCCTGTCAATTTTATAATATTGTTATCTCTTGCAGTACCCAGTGTGTAACCAGGCCTCCAGCAAAACTTCTGTGGCTAAAAATCTTAAGGAAGTACATCACTTTTATAACATAAAATAATTGTAATAATGTGATTCTAATTATGGGAAGGAGCAACAAGGGAAAATGTTGACTTTATCATAATTAGACAGAGGAGCCAGAGAATCTTTAATTATCAATAGGGCCTAATCCGAAAATTAGCACCTGGAGTGGCATATTGAGAATTTTTGCCTGACCTGGGATGGGCCTCCCAGCACCAAGGGACAAAATTTGATCATGAAATGTCTCCCTAATATTGGTCAAATTCCTGACCAGGAGGAGAGGATCAGTCATCAGTGATTGCAGCACTCCAACATGAACCTGTGAGCTCTGAGGAAACTCAGGATATGCAAATATAGGATACAGGTCCCAGATAGCTGTGGTACATATCAAAAAAAAATGATTTTGGTAAGCCCAGACTCTTGCATCTTCCTATACATAAAAAAAAAAAAATGCTAAATTCCTTAACTTGAGATGCGGCCTCCCGGGCTCGAAGCCCTCAAAATTCCTGATAACTCTCAACTTTTAGGTTGTGAATATTTTTAAATCTACAGGTGTAAAGTAGACACTTCCAAAGTGGAACAAAAGACAAATCTCACCATTTGGAACACTGACACCAATGGCGGACACTCCCAGAAAGATCCATCTGACTGGGCAGTTAGAACGTTGTCATCCCTTTTTCCACAAGACTGTGGAATGGACATTGACAGTGGGGAATTTTAACAGGGAAGAGCTAAATAGGACTCCAAGTTCGATCTGTTTCTTTGACTTTAACCTTTGCTCTTTGTTGCTTTTGTTATTATAGTCATACATAATGGCCTGCCTCAGGGAACCCTGCCCCTCTGCCTGAATGTTAAACCAAAGTGCCTTCATACATTCTGACCCTGTCTACCTGTGTATGGCATCAAGAAAGAAGAAATTGACACATCACCTCCCCGAGGCTGGCTGTTCCAGGGGACATTTGCAAATCTAATGACGTTTTTACTTTACTTCCTCATCTCCTCCCCTTCTGTTCCATAAAAGAAGCTGGCATCCAAACCCCGATAAGATGGTTTTTCAGAGACACTAGTCTGCCATCTTCTCGGTCTGCCGGCTTTCCGAATGAAGTCATATTCCTTGCCTCAACACCTCGTCTCTGATTCATTGGCCTGTTGTGCAGCGAACAGTGTGAGCTTGGACTTGGTAACACCCTCATGGTGCATCTCATATCCCACCCCAGTGTGGTCTTTCTGAAGCATAAATGAGACTGTGACTCTCTCCCTCCTGTGATTCCCCCCAAAGGTTTTCCCTCATTTGCTGTGGTGTCTGGTGAGACATCTGCCATTGCCCTGAGAGTCCCCGGCATCCCTACTAGACTGCTGTCTCCTTGGTTCCCTGACACTGAGCACCTCGGCAAGCCAGGCAATATGGCACAAAACCGCAGAACTGCTCACCTCAGGAAGGGGCTGGCACTGCTGCTCTGTGATCAAATAGAGCAGAGAAGGGTTCCCCAGCTGGGACACAAACACTGCAGGAGTGGCCTCTCCCTGAGCCATCGCATGATTCCCATGTGACTTGAGGGAAAGAGGGACCAAGACGTGTTTTTTCCTAAGCAGGATGGCGTGGGCTCAGTCGTGTACTCCAAAATTCATATGCTGAATCACTAACCCCCAGGACCCCAGGATGTGGCTATATTTGGAGATGGAGTTTTTAAAGAGATGATCAAGGTAAAATGCAGTCAGTAGGGTGGATCCTAATCCAATAGGACTGATGTCCTACAAGAAGAGATTAGGACACATTTAGGCACAGGGGGAAACCATGTGAGAACATGGGGAGAAGATGGCTGTCTATATGCCAAGGAGAGAGGCCTCAGGAGAAACCAGCCTGCGGACAGCAACCAGGGCTAGAGATTGGTCTGTTGTTTAAGCTGCCCTGTCTGTGGTATTTGTTATGGCATCCCCGAGCAGACTCACACACAGGGTAACTCAGGGCTCAGACTGGACAGAGCCCACTCTCCAGTCCCTTGTACGTGAGTTACAGGAACCTCAGGAACTGAGGAGGGGGTCCCTGAGGAGAGGCACAAGATAGAAGATTTTAGGCACAACATGACTGCATTCATGTTAAACGTGCCTGAACTACATTCACACTAGATGGTTTTGTTCTGTATGTACATCGACACCTTCAGTCTGAACTGCAGACCTTTGGCTTGACTACCTCCACTGAGAACATTAGCTTTACCGGCTGTGAACCACCTCCTATAGGATTTCCAGAACCACAGAGCATCGAAGAGATCATGCTGATGTGTAATCACATTTCACAGGACCCAGAGACTGTGTGTTGGTGTCCGGGTGACCCTCACGGCAGGGCTGCCTAGCTGCCCACAAGAACCCACTTCCCTTTTCCCTGTTCATGGCTCCCCTGCACCTCCCAGCGTTCCCACCCCTTGCAGCTGGGGCACAGTGTCTCCTGTTACAAAGGGGAAGTGTTGGAGGAGGTGAGGGCCTTGGCCAGTCTGCATGGTAGGACAGAGGGCTTGGTGCCCACATGGTCATCCCACCTTGCTGGTTGGAGCTCTCCACCCAGAAGCAGGGAGGAGAAACAAGGGGAACAGAGCCTGGGCCCTGACACCCACCTGCCCTGGACTCTCGCATGAAGGGGAGAGAAACACCTTGAGGCTCGGCCCATTTTGGGAGACACTTGGTTCCAGCAGTGAACCTTTGCCCTAAAAACCAAGGTACTTTACAAACCCCTCCCCAGCTGTCACAGAAATTAAGTCTTAGTCTCATCACACTTTTCTCAAACCACAGCTCATGCTGAGACCACCACTCAGGTAATGGGGCTTCAAAGCAGTTTCCTTGACAACCTGAACAAACCTGCTTGGTTTCCTTGACAACCAGGGAAGATTGGTTCAAAATCTCCCTAAGAAGATTCCTTCCCAATCTCCCAAACTCTTCTCTTCTCAAACATTCCTATTCTAGGCTGATGAGCCTAAAGTGACAGTGCCGTCATCACACACCAGAAAGCGATTCCTCCAAGACCATAGTTATTGGTTACGTGATGCTATTGATGATGAAATCCCAGAAGAGCCAGCTTTGCAAGGTAACTACTTTTGGACTTGGCACTGGGACCCTTTCCACGGACAGAGTGGAGTGGCTGTTTTCATGGCCCCATGGTGGAAGAGCTCACCACGACTTGATCCTTTCCAGGTGCTTCTTGGGTCCTCATTCTCCCCAGACCCCCACTCACATGGCTGATGTCTGTGCCAGTCTATACAGGACCTTGGCAATCTCCTAAAATGAGAGGGTTATTTCATGCACAGATAATGGGTTGAATGGTGGCCCCAAAAGATGTGTCCCCCCAGAACACATGAACAGGACCGTATTTGGGAAAAGGGTCTTTTCAGATGTAGTTAAGGATCTCGAGATAAGGTCATCTTGGGTTAGAGTGGCCCTAAATCCAATGACAGGGTTCTGGTAGGAGACAAAAGAGGAGAGACACAGACACAGAGGAGAAGCCACGTGAAGATGGAGGCAGAGACAGGAGGGATGCAGCCACAAGCTTGGGGATGCCTGGAGCCCCCCAAAGCTGGAAAAGGCAGGAAGAACCCTATCCTGGAGCCTCTAGAGGGACTTTAGTTCTGTGAGACCTTGATCTCAGATGTCTGGTCTCCAGGACTGGGGGAGGATGAATTCCTGTCGTTTTAAACCACCCAGCTTGTGGTCATTTGTTAGAGAAGCTACAGAACAGTCACACAGACCCTGCTCTGTAGGATCCTGGAAATGTGGGTCTTACTTAAGGCAGACAGAGGCTGGATTATGGAACCCATAGAGTCAGCACTGGGCCCCCAGAAATCCGAAAGCAGTGGCTGGACACCAGAATGTTGAGCAGTCAAGTTGGAAGCCCTAACGGTGCTGTGTGCACACGGCCTCCCTAGGTTCTTACACCTGTACATGTGGGGGGTAAGTATTTCAATCCTGATTCAGGACTTTTGATATCACCATTCAAGCTGCTAATTAAGAACCCGCCAGTTACACAGATGAAAACCTTATCAGTCAGGAAGAAGCTAGGGGCAAGATGGTAATAAAGACACAGACCTACTAGAGAACGGACTTGAGGACACGGGGAGGGGGAAGGGTAAGCTGGGACAAAGTGAGAGAGTGGCGTGGACATATGTACACTACCAAATGTAAAATAGATAGCTAGTGGGAAGCAGCCGCATAGCACAGGGAGATCAGCTCGGTGCTTTGTGACCACCTAGAGAGGTGGGATAGGGAGGGTGGGAGGGAGGGAGATGCAAGAGGGAGGGGATACGTGTATACGTATAACTGATTCACTTTGTTATACAGCAGAAACTAACACACCATTGTAAAGCAATTATACTCCAATAAAGATGGGAAAAAAAGAAAAAAGGAAAACCCTATCAGGACACTTGCTACACTGATGAACAATTCTGAAGTTGGTCAGAGGTGGGGAATTTTCTCACATGTAGCCAGCAGCCTGCCTGCCGGCACCCCCCTCAGCCCCGCAAGGAGCGTCCTCATTGCAAAGCTGGTGTGGAGGTCTCTGAGTGAAACTTAGCTGAGCCCCAGGCCAGCTGCTCCTGAACTTTATCCACCCTGCCCAGGGAGGCAAACCTAAATATGTGTAAGGACCTTACAGGCTGGAGGAAAGGGCTTGGAGCCACGCCAGTGACAGCATGCTTGCTGAGTTGGCTCCCGCAGGCCAGCCAGGATGGTCCTCGCCCCGGGCGCTCTTCTGGAAGCTTTCCATTTACCTACCTGAGCTACCCCTCCTCTCCTGACCCCCACTGCCTTTTTTCTTGCTTCCTCACCTCTGCCCGGGGAGAAATTCCAGCGGCAGGTATGGGTGACACATCCTCTTCCTTAAGAGGTGGCAGCCCGGCAACTCCTGCAGAAAGCCCAGCAGAGCCCCACTCACACCGGGCCACCCACGAAGCCGTGGCCCCTACTCCCTCCCACCAGCCCAGCCCCGACACTGCTGATGGGGCAGAGACTATGGCATCAGGCACAGCTGCAGGAGCTCTTGTTGCCTGGAGCGGTGTTTATATTGACCTAAACCCAGGCACACCTGGGGACGGCTGGCCGGCAGGGTCAGGCTGCCCATGTCAGCCAATCCTCGCCCCTCAGGGGCTCACAGTTGCAGAAAATGGGCCTTGCTGCACCGGCCAGGTCCAAGGAACAGGTGTGGGCTCCTGAGAGTCAGGATAGACAAGGGGCTGCAGCTCTGGCTTGTTTTCTAAACATTTTACCTGGCCCATGAGTGGGAGACAACTTCAAGAAAACCCTCTCCTAATGAGAGGAACCCAGGAGTCAGGGAGAGGAGGGGTGGGTGGTGGGTGGAGACAGAGGCCTGGTGCCCCGGGTGAAGTGGAAGTCTCTGGAAGACCAGGTGGAGGGAGGCCGCACAGAGTGATGCCCAGGGTCACAGACCTGTCGGAGTTGCTGTTTGTTAGTTCTAGTCCTGCTCTGAGGTGCTCTGTGTCAGCTCTGAGCGACAGGTGAGCTGGGGGTGCTCTGCAATGAGGGTTACATGCATGGTTCCTGTGTGCCCAGCCCTGTAGTGGTGCCTGACCAGATGGCCCCTGTGCCCTTGAAGGGGCCTGCCCACGTGAGCCCTGTGGGCTGCTGGGTGCCTTCCTAGGTGTCCTCCATATCCTGGGAGGGGCCTGCCCACGAGAGCCCTCTGTGCTGGGAGGGGCGTATGAATGAGTGTCCTCTGATTCTTTCCTGAGGATATTGGTGGAAGGGGGCATTCAGGCAACAGAGCAAACCACTTGCTTTGGATGTTCTTGTGGGGAAGTAGAGGCATAGCAACAGGGGCTCAGCCTACAAAGCCCCAGGACCACTGCCAGATCAGCTCCAGAACCACTTCTGGAATGGCAAGGAGAAGTGGGTATTTCACCTACTAGGTTTGGAGGAAAGGGATGGGGTCTGCAGGTCTGCCCTCACCTTCGGGGACTTGCTGGGTGGCTTACACGAACTCAGCACACATTTGTGTGCTCACAGATGGGTCACGGCATACAGCAGGGATGCACAGGGGGGAGGGCCCCGCCTGCTCCAGTCACCTCATCACCCTTCATGCCCCCTCCTTCCCTCAAGGTTCTCTAGGGTGTCTCTTTCTCCAGTGACGAAGAGCAGAACCATGACATTTACCCACACCCCCAGGGAAGCTCATTAGAGCTCTGGCACCCAGCTGGGGGTCGGGTCACGTGGTGTTGTCTGCCCTCACCCTCCAAAATGCCGGTGCCCGGAAGGGGAGCCGGGGTTCAGCATGAGCCACATGGCTTGTGCACACAGCACAGGCGCAGGGGGCTGCCCCTAACAGGAGGCGGGAGGGTTTAGATCAGGGCAGGGAGCTGCTCACCAGCTGCATTAACTTCCTGGGGCAGCTGTGACAAACGACCACAAACTGAGGCTCAGAACAATGGAAACCTGTCCTCTCTCAGCCCTGGAGACCAGACGTCTGAGATCAAGGTGTCCCAGTGCCACCTTCCCTCCAGAGGCTCCAGGGGAGGATCCTTCCTGCCTCTTCTAGCTTCTGGGGGCTCCAGGCGTCCCTGGGCTTGTGACCACATCTCTCCCATCTCTGCCTCCGTCTTCACCTGCTGTCTCCTCTGTGTCTGTGTCTCTCCTCTGGTCTCTTAGAAGGACACTGTCATTGATTTAGGGCCACCTTGATCCAGGATGACATCATCTCCAGATCCATAACTAATTATACCTGCAGAGACCCTACTTCCACTAAAGGTTCCATTCTCAGATTCTGGGGGGCGTGATGTGGACATAACTTTTGGGGGGACCCCCCCATTCAACCCACTATAGCACCGAGTTCCCAGATGCCAGCCGACCTTCCTCAGGACAGCATCAGGCTGGTGATGTTCTGTCTATCTGCACTGAGTTGTCTTTTGTTTCCTGTGGTGACAGTGAGGTTGGGTCGGGGACGTTGCTGGCTGACCTCCTGGTCATTCCAGGGACCACGCTGGTCCGTTCCGGGAGTGTGCGATCACGGCCAGGGCTCCCTGTGAATACCCTACACTGACCACTCGGTGGTCGGACACCTGCATGGGCTGAACTGGTCCCTGGACCACTGCACCTTCTACCACATCCACAGCCTGGTGCACTGTGTGCAGGCCTATGACCATGACATGTGGACCGGCAAGATGGGTGGGTGCTCTCCTGCCTGCCACGTGGCCTCCAGCCCACCACAGACCCTCCAGTTCTGCTGTGGACACCCCCATCCAGTCATGGATCCCTGCTCCTGCCATGGAACCCCCATCCCATTAGCCTTCAAGAGGCCTTCTGGGAGGGGTGAGAACTTGGCCATCAAGAAGACAGGGCAGGCCCTAACTGCAGCAGGTGTAGGCAAGTACTGGAGGTGCTTGGGTATTTGTCTCCCAAATGCCCAGAATATGGGTGTCTGAGCCATGAGGGTTCTGACTTGAGGGGTCCACCTCCACCTGGGCTCACCTGGGGGGTCGCTGCAGGGAGAGCGCGTCCTTGAGTGATTTTCCAACTCTCCCCACTCCCAGCTTCACCCCCTGGGCCCCCCCTGGCCCCATTAATAGTCTTTAAATTGTGTCTTTCACCCAACAGGCCTGCGTGGGAGATTTTAATATTGTGTGGGAGTCCAGCAGCCAGCGCCCATGTGTCCTGTGTGTCTTGGGGGGTGAAGGAGCCTCACTCTCACATTTCTGCCCCCAGTGTGCCTGGGGTTGGGGGCAGGGTGGGGTGGTGGCAGACCCAGGCTTTGTTCTGGCAGAAGCTCCCTTTCTGTGCACAAGTTTTCCCTCACTCCCGTTATCCTCACTGGAAGCTCAGGAGGCCACATCATCAGGGCACCTCCAGCACCAGGACCCCACCCTAGGGAATTTCTCAAGAGCAGGGACCAGGCCTGGGGGCTGAGGGGAGGAGGGAGCTGGCCTCTTTGTGATCCACGGGGGGGCCAGGATGCCTCCTACCCAGGAGGGCCTAGGACTTAGCTTAACTCACCCGGGGTCTCCTACCCCTCCCCTGGTAGGGGGGCCCTTCAGATTCCAGGGCCCAAGACCTCCCCTGACTTCTGACCCTGACTGCAGAGTCGGGGACCCAGAGAACCCCTCCCCGGCTCCTTTTTTCTTGGAGGCTCCCGAACTCCCTAAAGCTGTTACAATCTGGGTTTATTATGGTGAAGGATGCAGATGAAAATCAGCGAAGACAGAGGTGACGAGCAGGGTCCAGCATCCTTGGCTGTGGCAGCCCAGGGAAGCCCACTTGAGTCCTGAGGTGCAGGGTTTACTGGGGTCTCTCATGTCAGTGTGGGGACCACCATGTGCCTAACCTTGGCCTCCAGCCCCCGGGGGGCTCAGGAAGCGTCACTATGCATCACGCAGTCAGGACAGACCAGCCTGGAGCGAGGCCCATGGAGCACAGACACTCCCGTCAGACTCAAGGTGACCTCCCGGAGTCAGGAGCAGGGGCCCGGCCTCTCTGTAGGTGGGTGAACCTGCACTGCACAGGCCCTGGTGCAGTGCCCATTCCGTGTGCTCAGCATGGGTGCACGAGGGTCAGCCAGTGCCTGTGTGCCTCAGCCTGTGACCTCTGACCACACTGTCCTGCTCTGCTCACAAGAGTGAGGCCAATGGAAGGACAATAGGGTTGGAAAAAAAGCCGATCACAGTCAGGCTGGGTGAGAAAGGGTCCAAGGAGCAAGAACCCAGCTGCCCTTGCCTGGTGAGCAGAGAGCTGACGTCCACCCTGCAGTCAGTCGTCTCCCCACATGCCACTGTAGGGCTGCTTTTCTTGAGTGCTGGGGCAGGATCATGCCTGTGTATACAGCAGAATGCACAGCAGTGCACGTAGCAGGCCTGATGCCTGCCCTCGCCATGGAGTTGGGGTCTTGGTGATGGTGGAACATCCCGACAGGACACGGGGCCCACCCTGGGGAGGATGTTGGGGTGAAGCGTTTGGGAGCATCTGGAGGGGATCCTCACCTGTCTGCACAGGTGGATTGAGGACACCGACCAAGGCTGGGCAGGCGGGGGAGCCCAGGAAGGGTCCTGGGTCACCCCTGAGGCTGGACGAGGGGTGTGGAGCTGGGGGTGAGAGCGGTGGGGAAGAGGGGAGGATCGTCGGACAGTGTGGAGCGGGACCATCCGAGGCAGCGGGGAAGGTGAAGACTGTGCCTGATGGGAGGACGGAGAGACCAGCAGGCGACGCTGTAGGCGCGAGTATCAGGGCTGCTCCCTGCTGGGCGGCGCCTAGCCCCGCACCGCTGGAACCCACCTGGTGTCCCAGACCCCAGCCGAGAAGAGAAGGGAAGCCACATCTACACTGCTGAAAACACCAGTGCCGGGCATTCAGCCTGTCCTTCACCCAGCGGGGAAACAGGCAAATTGAAGTGGAGAGTGATGGGGTGGAGGTGGGAAATGTGAGTGCTGGGAGCCTGGAGAGGAGGGTTTCCGGAGGGGGTGAGGCCACAGGGCGCAGAAGAGGGACAGGGGGATGGGCAGGGGGACGGGCAGTGATTGTCCGGTGCTGGAGCAAGTCCGTCCTCTCTCAGGCCGGCCCCGCCTCCCCCGAAGGCTGGGTCTATTAACACAGGGGACCCTGGAAGGGGGTTTTCTGTCTGGCTGGTTCACTGAAGCTGGGTGTTTATGGGGACATGGGCCAGTCTGGAAGCCCCGGTGAAGACATTGTTCACTCTGAGGGAATGAGGCGGACACTCAGTCCCTGGTCTGTGGATGGTCTAGTCCTCTGGGTGTCATGTCTCTTCTTGGGGGTCACTGGGGCTTTATCCTCACTCCGTGGGGTACAGCAGGGGAGGGATGGACACGTCCTGGGCTCACTGTGCCTGGGCTCCTGGGGAGGACCTCTCCGGCCCACATGTTTACAGGCCTCAGTCACCCCTGCTCGACACCCCCTTCCAGGAACTCGGCACGAGGATCTGCCCTGTGAAACGGGTTGCCTGGGTCGGGGGGCTGGTAGGTCCCTTCTCAGATGGCCACACTCAGGTCTCAGGGTAGGTGCGGTGGCCTGTGGCCACTTACCGTGGTCACCACTCCGCTGCGGGTCCTTTCTGGGGTCTGAGATGCCCCAGGGGTGGCTGTGTGAGGGGGGGAGGTCGCCGTGACAAGGACGTGTGGGACGGGGGTCCTGAGCCCTGGGTCCCTCCTCGAGGAGGAGTGGGGGTCATGCCCAGAGGGGCGGTGGCCGGTGACTGTCTGGGGTGTCAACGAGCACAGCGCCGCCCCCCGCAGGCCGGGTGTGGGATTCCTGCGGCCCCCGTCACAGAACACCGCGGGGGGGGGGGGGGCGGGTTGGAACAGGGGATGCTTATTCTCAGGTCTGAAGCCCGAGGTCAAGGTGCTGGGGGCCGTCTCCTCTCGCGGGTTCTGGGGTCAGTCGGTCCCATGCCACTCCCAGCCCCAGCTCTGTCTCTGCCGTCACATCGCCTTCTCCCCCATGTGTCTGTGTCCAAATTCCCCCCATGAGGACCCCCCCCACACTCAGGTCAGTGACCTTGTCTCAACCCGACCACCTCTGCGGTGATTCATCTGCACACAAAGTCACATTCTGATATCCTGGGGAGTCCGTCTTCCGGGGCCTCTTGAGGTGACCAATCCTGGTGGTCGATACAGCTCGTGGGGGCGTGGGGGGTGTGTGGCCCCAGGCCGGAATCCAGGAGCCTCACGGAGGAAGTGGTGTCCTGACTCAGGGAGGATGGACGGACAGGCAGAGGTGAGAGGGTGGCCGAGGGGCGGTCAGCCCTGACCTCCGGGGAGTGAGGAGTCTCTAGAGGGCCGAGCCGGAGCTGGTGGAGGGATGTGGCGGTCAGAGGCGGGTGGCCTGGTCTGCGCCGGGTGGGGTCACTTAGGGGCAGAGGCACGGGGGCCTCAGGGATGCCCTCTGTCTGCTCCTACGAAGGCGGCCGGCCGTGGGATCCCAGCCAGGTTGGGACAAACGTGGAGCGGTTTGAAGACACATCCCAGGGCCGCCTTCGAGAAGGGTCTTGTGCCTGGGGACACAGAGCCTCCAGCCTGCCGGGGAGTGTGTGGGCTGGTGGCACTTGGGGCTGCATCCAGGGCCCTGAGGAGCTCGAGGTGCCTGCTTCAGGCCTCACCTGGTCTGGGACGGAGGGCGGCTGCCCAGGGCCTCCTGCTTCGGGCACCACCCCTGGGCTGGGCGGGGCCAGCGGGTCCCCTGACCCGTCACTGCAGCCAAGCTGAGGCTGCTGAGCGGCCACAGCCGGAGCACGGCCTGTGGGTGGGAGGTGCGCGGGGACGTCGCAGGACAGCGGTGGGGCGCCTGCATCAACAGAGGCTGGTCATCCACTGGACATACGACAGGAGCGAGCGGGACAGCAAGGCAGCCCGACGCCCAGCTCGGGTGGGGAGGCGGCTGCGTGTCCTCCATCTTCAGGACCCAGGTGTTTGTAGAGATGCTCATCCAGATACCGAGGGGCTCTTTCCTCAGATGCCTCGTGTCTCATCATCTGGCAGGTGTGGGGGTCCTGGGGTGACCGTGGCAACATGCCACAAGCCGGGGGAGTCACAACAGCAGAGATTTTTCTCTTGCAGCCCTGGATGCTGGAAATACAAACTGAAGGTGTGGTTGGTTCCTGCTGGAACTTCAGGGAATCTTCCCTGGCCTCTCCCGGCTTCTCTGGTTTCCAGAAATCCTTGGCGCCCCTGGACTTGGGGCTGCATCACCCCCACCTCTGCCTCTACCGTCACGTGGCTTCTCCTCTGTGTCTGTGTCTAGATTTCCCTCTTCTTATAAGGACACCACCTGTTGGATTTAGGGCTCTTCCTAATCCAGTATGACCTCATCTTAACCACATCTGCAGAGACCCCTGTCCCAGAAATAAGGCCTGATTCTGGGGTCGGAATGGATATAAATTTGGGGGGGGGAACACTACTGAACCCACAGTACTAGCTGAGGTGTTAGAGGATGGAGGGAACGAGAAGTGCCCACCGAACTGACAGGGCATCGTGAGACCGAAAACCGAGGCAGGAAGCTCCAGGTAATTAATGGATCAGTTTATTATTGGGTAGTTTACTCACAGGGTGGGATTGGGATGTGGTGGACAACGATCGGAAGCATGTGCAGCCGCACTCTGCATGGCCACGGGGTCACCGGGACAATTTATGGTTAACTTGTGGGTGGAGGGTGCTTGGAAACAGGACTTACATTCCTAAGTCAAGGTTCATGAATGGGTAACTGGCCTCATGGGCGCCGGGAACACGTCAGCAAAGGTCTTCCTTGTTTGGGGACTAACAAAGCGTAGAGGCCACCTGGTCCTGATAATTACTAAACAGCCTCTATTAACTAGAAAAGCCTTGAGGACAGAGAAGTGATTGACCACACAGTACAGTCCTTGGTAAGGTCAGCGGAAGGACGAGCCCAGATAGCATCAGTTATGCTGATAGCCTTACATGGTGGGGAGGCAGGGCTGGGGAAGGTGCAGGCTTGAGTCCCACAGGTGCCCCAGAGAAAGGGACGTGGGCCAGCAGTGGGGTGGGCCTTGCACCTCGAGTGGGACAGGGTGTGGCCCTCAGAAGTGACCTGACACTTGTTCGTAGGGACCCCTCTGTGTAGCGTGGACATGCCTGTGTCCAGGGTCACATCCTGCTGCTTTGGATCCCGACCTCTGCGTGACCTCTGCAGGCTGGCCTGAGTGGGAGTATATTGTGTCAGGAGCCTCAGGCAGGACACATCCTCAGGGTTTGGGGAGGACCCCCAGTAGGCCTTGGAGGTCAGTTCTGGTGGGGGAGGGGTAAGGGTTCAATTCTGCCTCCATAAGGGCGGCATCCACACATGGAGGGGGCTGTGTTATCAGTTTACCTGAGAAAACACACTTTCAAGTCCCCCGTGCGTTACGGGAAAATCCTGTTTCTAACATGTGGGTGTTCAGGTAGCTGGAAGTGCTCCGGCCTTACTCTGTGGCTGGGCCCGTGCTCCTGCAGCTCCCGAGGACTGACTGAAGCGCCGTTTGCTTCACCTGGAAGGTCCCAGCCTTGGGGCGAGGGTGATCGGGCCATGGCCCCGGTGTCCAGGGCTGCAATCAGGCAGTACATGGCCACTGGCCCCATGGGGCTGTTCACAGTGCGATGATAAATCCAAATGGATTCTGTCCTGTGCTATTGGGGATGAGCCCTGGGTCTGCCTCTGGATCGTCCCTGTGAGGGGTTGTTCATGCCCTCATTTACACTCCATGGCCCCCACGAGGTCACCAGGGGTCCCAGGAATCACCTGGGCAAGCAGACAGGGTCTCTTGGCAGAAATGGAAATTCCCTGAGGTGTCAAGTTGTTGATGTGATGAATAATTATTTTTTTAGTTGTGATTAAAATCTATGTAACATAAGATTCACCATTTACCATTAAATTGAACAACTCAGTGGTATTTATCACATTCACAGTGTTGTGCCAGCACCACCTCCCTCTGGTTCTAAAACATTCTCATCCCCCCAAAATGAGACCCCCCTTCCCCCTCCCTTAGCCCTTGGCACTAACCCACTTCCCGTCTCTGTGGATTTGCCTTTTCTGGACATTTGATATAAATGGAATCAGTTTGTGGTTGTTCTTGGCTGAATGTTTGTGTCCCTCCAAAATTCACATGTTGAAATCCTTACCCCCAAGGAGATGGTATTAGGAGGTGGTGCCTTTGGGAAGTGATTAGGTCATGAGGGTGGAGCCTGTATTATGGGATTAGTGTCCTTATAAAAGAGACGTCAGAGAGCTCCCTCACATCTTCTCCCTGTGAGGACACAGGGAGAAGATGCCACATACAACCAAGAAGAGAGCCTCACCAGAACCTGACCGTAGTGGCACCCTGATCTCAGACTTCTGTCCTCCAGAATTGTAGGAAATACATTTCTGTTGTTGAAGCCCCCAGCCTGGTAGTTTGCTATGGCAGCCCAAGCCGACTAAGACAGTGTCCTTCTGTGTCTGGCTTCTGTCACTGAGCATTGTGTTCTCGAGGTTTGTCAGCACTGTAGCGAGTGTCAGTGCTTCACTCCTTTTCATGGCTGAGTAATATTCTATTGTGTGGATGGAGCACATCGCGTTTATCTGTTCTCTGTTTCCCTGTTGATGGTCATTTGGGTGGTTTCCACATTTTGGCTGTTGTGAATCATGCTGCTATAAACATGCATGTACAAGTGTTTGTGTGGACGTGTGTTTTCCTTTCTCTTGCGTTTATACGTAGGAGTGGAATTGCTGGGTCTTGTAGTGACTCCATGTTTGACATTTTGAGGAACTGCCAGACTGTCTTCCAAAATGGTGGCACCATTTCACATTCCCACTAGCGCTGTTTGAAGGTTCCAAGTTCTCTCCTTTCTATTGTCTGTCTTTTGGATTCTAGTACCTTAGAGGGAATGAAATGCTATGTCATGGGTGTTCTGTCAGCCCATCAGACACACCCCTTTTATACCAAGTACTTTGTAACGTTCCCCTCACTTTCTGAAATCAGAAGCAGAGATAAGATAATCTCTCTACACATACAATTTAAGTATAATTATGTATATGTGTATATGCAGCTACAGTTACAATAGAGAGGAGAATTAAAGACAAATACATTTTAATGAAATAATACATAATTTAATAGGTGAATGCTTGGCTTCAACTACACTAAGTAATTAGATGTTTGCTTAAATTTTTCTTCAATTTAGATTTAAGAAAAGGCAGGTAACATTCAACTCGATTCAAACTTTATATTTAATGTTTTTAAATGAGGACAAATAGGCATTGTTGTATAGAATTCGAATTACTGTGGTGACAGCAATCCTGGTGCATTAACTGGCGATTCAGAAACTCTGAGCCACTTTACCAGGAGATTTGACTTTCCAAACTGTCAGAGAATTCTTGGTAAAGTTCTGAATAACTGTGTGAACAAGCTTTCCTAGAATCACGTCGTTGTTCTATTCCTGCAAAATTCAGCCTATCTTAAAGCCATATAGAAATAACTTGTGTGTAAAGTAGAACAGAGTCAGATGCGCAGCTCAGAAAATCATGAGCAGGTCCTTCCCAGGAAGGGCGGGCAGGCACAGGACAGTGTCTAAAACAATTGTCAAATACATAGTTCTATAAGATCAGTGATTTTACTAGTATAACTCTAGATATGGGAAGACGCTACAAGAGGGAACCGTTTCCTGGACCATAACAGACTTGTAGGACAGGTAACCCAGTGGCTTTGGGCTACTGTTAACAGGGCCTAGTCCAGTAACAGCACATTGAGTGGCCTATCAATGAAATCCTCACCTAAACTGGGAATGAGTATTCCAGGTGCCGTGGGATAAATTGGTCATGAAATGCCTCCTAAACCTTGGTCAAAATTACGACCAAAAGAGGGGGGATTGTAACATAAGGAAAGTTGCCCACCATTCAGTTGTACAAGAATTAAGTCCTCAACCACCACAATCGCTGACTTACAGGACACCCTGAAAGGAATTCAGGGCTAAGATCAGGATGAGACACTTTGTACTCTGGGCCAGAAGTGGCCCTCAGAGAGTTCCACATTTTCAGGAGAAAATTTGTATGAACCTGGATTCTTGCCTCTTCCCACATTTAGAAAAGCACTAAAACCATTAGGGTATCGGTCCCTCCTGAATAGCAGTAACCTCCTACCAAGCTGTGTGCTTGGTTGCACGTACCCCTTCGTCAAATTCACACAAATGGGTCACTTTTTAAATAGCTGTGTGCTTGGTTGCACTACCCCTTCGTCAAATTCACACAAATGTGTCACTTTTTAAATACAAGCCATTCTTTTCAGCTTTCACGTAGAGAAAAGCCGGTTATGAGCAGCATTTCACAGGAGTGCAAACTGAATTGGCCAAGCGACAGTGGTGACATGGTCCTCGACACGCGCCTTGTCCTACGTGGTCTGAGGTCCCACATGGCTTGGGGGAAGATGAACTAGAATGTCTGGCCCTGTGTGTCTGACATGCCCCTACTGGCCCCCCTGGATATGGGGCTCCTGGTGGGAGAAAGCGCAGCCCCTCAAGTCCTTCTCTTTGGTCTCAGGTGCAGGGACCAGCCCTCTGTGGCCCGGATGCCTTGGTGCAAACTGCCACTGTCAGGGGCGGCCCCCGCTGAAGCAGCAGAAGAGGAAGGTCGCCGTCACCACGGAGGTGACCCTTTTCAAGAAGTACTTGCCCAGGGGAAGTACTCTGCGCAGGTGCAGCCACTGCGCGGTTGTGGACGTGGGAGCTGCTGGGGCACGTGGTGGGGGAGGGATGCTCCACACCAGGCAGGGTCAGTGGCTCGAGCCCGTGGCAGTACTGCAGCCCTGTGGTGCCCTGCCCGCTAAGACGCCACATGAACCTGATCACGTGAGTGTGTACCTCACCTGATCTCAGACATGTGTGCTCACTGCTGACCCATCACGTGTGCCTGATGTCATACACACAGATGTGCTCACCTGCTCACTGCAGGCCCGTCACATATACTTCATCACACACCCACTCACTGCTGCCTGTCGCCCCCACTCCACCTGGGTCGAGTCCTCTAAGGAGCTCGGGGTTGCCCTGCTGGACCTCATGAGCTGTTCCAGTGCTGCAGCTGCGAAGGGGAGCCTCACACGGGTGCTTCCTGGTGTCCTTCACACTGGGGTCCTGAGCCACACTCTCCTGCCCAGTCAGTTTCCAAGAAACCAGGCAGGCTCAGACCTCTTCGAGGGGCTGACTTAGGTAAGGGGCTGGCTTGTTTCCTGGGCAACATTACTGTTATCTCAGACTGAAGGGGGATTGTGTACCCCCAGGGAAAGAGACATCCATGTCCTGACCCCAGGGGCTCAGGCCAGGACCTCATTTGGAAGTAGGGCCTGGTCGGGTAACTAGGTGAGACAGGGGCCTTAGGGTGGTCCCAATCCTGTGTAACTGCGTCCTTATATGATGAGTGGAGACACAGACACAGAGGGGAAGCCCCATGAAGATGAAGGTGGAGATGGGAGGGATGCAGCCATAAGCCCAGGGATGCCTGGGGCCCCAAGAAGCTGGAAGAAGCAGGAAGGACCCTCCACTGGAGCCTCAGCACTTTCCAACTAGACAGTTAGTATGAGTGGGCCTGAACTGAAGGCAGCACCGTGGTCCCTGACCAATCTGTCTTGCCCGCTTGGCACGGTGGGGAGCAGCTCTCATGAGATGCTGACGAGCGAGTTGGTTTCCCATGAGACCGTAGGACGCTGGTCCCGTAAACAGGCAGGCCCATCTCACCCTTCCTCCTGGGCTCTGGTCACACACGGCGACTGTGCACCGTGTGGGGCTGGGCTTTCAGCCTCTGCACAAGATCCCTTGGTGTTGGTTCAAAGTTCAGCTTACAGCCCAAGAATGACGGAAGGTGAAATCCTCATCAGCCCTGTGTGGTGCAGGCAGGACGACACAATTAATTATAGAGTTAAAAGCAGAGAGACTAAGGGTGACTCAGCCATGGAAAAGGAGTGAAGCACTGACAGAGGCTATGATGAGGATGAACCTCGAAAACATGACGCTCAGTGAGAGAGGCCAGACAGAAAAAGACAATTAGTGGATTCCACGTACATGAGACATCCAGAACAGGCAAGCCCACAGAGACAGAATGTGGACCGGGGATGCCGGGGCTGTGGGAAATGAGGGGTGACCTCTAAAGAGTGGGGCTTTGGGGAGATGATGGAAATGTTGTCAAATGGATTGTGCTGGTGGCTGCACAACCCTGTGAATATGCAGAACACCACTGAGCTTAATACTTAAAATGGGTTAACTGTGTGGTAAAGAAATTCAATCTCAATAAACCTGTTACCAAAAGCGAAAACCTGGAGGCTTCCAGGCCCACCTCCAGAATGTGACAGCAGAGGTGCGGGGGTCGGACAGGACCTGCGGGTCTGAAAGCCCCGTGTGTCAAACGAGGTGGTCTGAGGGCACCTTGTGAAATTCTCCCTGTGGCATCAGAAGCGTGGGGTGCTAGTGTGGCCAGGCCTCAGGCAGAGAGGCTGGATTCTGTGGCCTTGCTGTCGTCTCTTAGAGAGTGTGGCATCGTCTCCGTAGAAGGACGTGGGTCAGCTGGAAATCCGGTTCCCTCTTCTGCACGTTTCTTTCTCTCCCAGCGATGGTGCCGGCCGAGCTGTGCCAGAGCAACCAAGGCAAGAGGGTCGTGCACAGAATGACTGAGAACTTTGACCAGGTGCCGTGGGCTTCTCAGAGGCAGTGACCCAGGATTGAGGCCCCAGAGCCTCCTTCTGAGTGTCGTGGCCCTGGTGCCCCTCTCACGGGAGTTGCTGTCAGGCTTGATGGTTGAAGCAGCCATGGTATTGAGATTTCACTGGTAGAAACTATTCCTTTTCTTCCCTGGGAGAAGCAGGTCTCCTTCTACTTTGTTGGGGAGACCCCTTTTTTAATAAACCAAAATGATAAGCTGTAAGTACATATTAAGGATTAGGTTATATACATGTAAAGAATAATCATAAACATCAAGAAACAGAACCTGATGAGTGGACACCCAGGAGTGCCCTTCCCTCGTCCCAGCCTCCTCCCCGCCGTGAGGTAGCTGCTCTCCTGATGTTGTGTCAGTGACTTGTCCTCATAGGTTACGCCCAAGCACGCATCCCTAAACAACGCAGCCCAGCTTTGCCTAGTTCCAAAGTCCGTAAGTGGGTGGACCGTGCTTGCTGCTTTGTTGCTCTTGATGGCTCAGCATTGTGTCCATGAGATTCTTTCATCTTGTGAATATAGTTTTTTTAAAAATAACTTTTGTAGTTTTACTACCTTTAAACAAAACGTACTCCATTGCTGTGGAATATTCCTTCATAGCAGCGTGCATGGTTCATTTCTGCATCCGCTTGTGATGGCCTCCAGGTGCTTTCGGGTTTGGCTCCTGTGGCTTTGGAGTCCATGTCCATGTGTCCTGGTGCAGGGCTGGGGGGTTTGTGTTCAGCTGGGAGGAACACTGTGGGTCTGTGTGCATGGAGTGCGCTCTCTGAGGCCCGATTGTTTCAGAAGTGGTTGCACCGCCCGCTGCGCACCAGGCTTTCCATTGCTCCACATGCTGCTGAGATTTGATACTGTGTCTTCATGTCTGCCATTCTGGTAGGTGTGTGCACAGTCGTTTTCTTATGGTTTTAACCCCTCGGTTGTTAGTGAAGTTGTGCATCTTGTGGTATTCATGGACTACTTCCTGTTGTTTTTAAAAAAGTTAAAAAAATTGTGGTCAATTACACAAAGCATAAACTTTACTATCTTAACCATTTTTAAGTGCACATTTCAGGGTCAAGAAGTAATTGACACTGTTGTGCAAACCTGACCACCATCCTCCTCCAGAACTTTTTCATCTTGCAAAACTAAGAACAGTCCCCATTAAACACTCAGCCCCCATTGTCCCTCCCTCAGCCCCTGGCACCCACCATCCTACTTTCTGTCTCTATGGTTCTGACTGCTCTGGGGGCCTTGTATGAGTGGATCAAGCACTGTTTGTTTTTTTGTGTCTCGCTTACATCACTGAGCATAATGCACTCAAATGTCATCCCTGCTGCAGCCTGCGTCAGAGTTGCCTTCCTCTTTTGGCTGAATAACATTCCCTTTTATGGATGGGCCATGTTTGCTTCTCCATTCATCCGTTAATGAACACATGTAATATCTACGTTCATTTCTCATGTCCTAATATTTGTGGAATAACGTCAGAAAGTCCTATGAATCAAAAGTCATTTGCCACTAACTTTTTTCTTAAACTTTTTATTGTGAAAAACATCAAAGCTAAGAAAAAGGGAAGAATACATGTCAGCTTCACTTGTGTTCAGGAATTAATGCTTTACGGTATTCACTTTAGTCCCTGTGTGTGTGCTATGCATGTGCATGTGCCTGTTTGCATACATGTGCTGTGCATGTGCATAGGTATGTGCACTTGCACACGTTAATGTGTGCATGGGCATATGCGTGCATGTGTGTTCATATGCTAGTGTGTGAATATATTTGTGCTGTGCACCTGCATATGTTTGTGTGTGTGCTGTGCTTGCCTGTGTGCACAACTGTGTGTTTGCTGGAACCACTTGCAAATTGGTTGCAGACTGAATCGTGCCCCAGATATATCCACACGCAGCTGCTCTAACAATCCTGCGTAGCCACGTAAAGGTCACAGATCTCAGGGATTTAAATGGATGGAGCAGGATGTCCTGACACAGAGTCTGTTTTCCAATGACTGTCACTGTCTCAGTAACATCCTTCACACCTTCTTTAAGCCACATTCAGGGTCCAGTTTAGACCCCCATTACATTCAGTCACCTGCCCCAGGTCCCCTAAAGCTACAATGTCACAGTTGGAGAGCCCGGCCAAGGCTGGGGGTGCCCCTCCTGTTGGCCTGGCCTCCAGGCTCTGCACTTGGCTCCTGTGTTCCCATCTCTCAGCCAGGCCCCGACTTGGATGGGGCTGCCACCTCTTTCCTCACAGAGTCCCATCGCCCAGTCAAGGGGGTTCATTCTCCCAAACTCAGCATCAGGAGTGGGGGTGTGACAGTCCCCACTGGGTCTCCTTCATGTGAGACCTTGTGCTGTTGAAAGAGCAGGTGCCCTGCCCTCGGGGGTGGGGGCTGGGGGATGACATGGGGCCCACGATGGGCAGGCGGGTCCGCGGGTGGGGCAAGCCAGTGTGCAAGGAGTTCCGTGGTGGGTTCTCCTCTCCAACGGCTTCTGTGCCCCTACCTCTCCCCGTGCCTCCCCTCGAAGACAGCGCGGTGCCCGGGACGGGAGCCATGGGAGCTGTCAGCCACCGCCCCCTCTACACACACAAACACGCACACGCACACACACATGCACATGCTGCAGGGAAGCAGGACCTGAGTGCAGGGCTCTCAGCGGCCCTGAGCGCCCCGCCCGGAATCGGCCAGCGGAATGGACAGACCGGACCATCTCCCGGCCCGGACCATGCAGGAGTGTCCTGCCTGGGCTTCCAGTGCGGCTGCCTCCTTCTGGAAGCCTGGGAGGTTGGAATCAGGCCACTTCTTGTCTGTCCTGGCAGCAGACTGGGCTGCACTCTAAGAAGTTCGTGGCTCACCCGTGGATCCGGACCATCAGGTGGCCAGAGAAATTGGTAACATTTCTGTTTTGCCTGTTGAAATGTTTAATGACAGAGATTTTGTTCAGTTTCCTGATGTGGGTGTCCAAAGATGAGAGACACATGTGTGTGATCTGTACCTCCTATGAGATCAGCCCTAAGCTAGTTTAAACATGATCAAGTTCTGTCTACACGGTAGATTTAGACCTCTGCCTGTCCTGTCTACTGATTATGCTTAGAGCTGACCATGTGTTGTCTATAATAAGAAGATTTAGACCTGACCATGTTCTGTGTACGCTAGGACTATGGGAACCTGGGTAGAGACCCGGCCTGGCCTCAGTACTGGGAAGCTCCATGCCTGCATCTGAAGGTCAGTGCTTAGATGTCTGGGGTCTGGAGCTGAGGTGGGCTTGTCTAAGTAACAGCCTCTCTTCTGAGTGTGGTTACCTGGTCCTCCCAAGCGTCAGTGCTATGGTCGGGGCCTCAGTCTTAATCCCTGCAAGGTTCACCTTCCCTGGGGCTCGTGGAGAATCCGCAGGGGGGCTACCTGGCAATAATTCCAATTCACCAGCACGTGCATGGTGCGTAGGGAGGCAGGTTTAGCTGGTGAATTGATTGCAGGGCAGATCGGGCAAAAGGCCGATGGGTAACAGCTGAGGCTGCTGCTGAGCTCTCCTTCCAGTCTACCGTCCCTACTCAGAAGCGTCCAGAGATGCCCCTCGGCTTTCAGCCCTGCTGTCCTGTGAGTTTTCTCAACAAGTAAGTGAGACAAGAAGGGACTGAGCCTGCCAGAACCAAGTAATGTGTTCACCTCTAGCATGAAAGCTTTAAAAACAGGTAAAATCAACAGAATCAAAGGGAAAAGAGGAGGACTTCTCTGGGACAAGTGTGGGGAGAGGAGACCCACCTGCCACTTTTTCCCATCCCAGGAGGTCCCAGGAACACAGCCTGTTTCCGCATTAGGGGAGCCACCAGCAGAGCCATGGTGTCTTGACCAAGGGGACATGTCCCCCAGGTGCAGGGTCTGGGGAGGTGAGGTCACCCTGGAGGCTGTGCACATGTGACCCCAGTTGGGGGAGTCTGGGGAGGGCGGTTCACCCTGGGACTGTGGACATGTGACTCAGGTGGAGGGGTCTGGGTACGATGGGTCACCTGTTGAGAGAGAATGTGTGACTTTAGGTGCAGGGTCTGGGGAGGTGGGGTCACCGTGATGAGTGTGGATGTGCGACCCCAGGTAAAGGGTGCAGGGACTGTGTGGGTCTCACCACATCTGCATGGGTCAGGATCACATGTACGGGGAGACTGCATATGTGCTCTTTGCCTGCAGTGTGTCTTGTCCCCTTTGAGATTTCCAACCTCTGCATTAAGTGTGTTGCCCTGATTAACCTGTGGTTCCTTTTCTTCTCTTAATCTTCTCACATTCATATGAGGTCAGGCATGTTTGAGTGGGTTGCTACTCTGTGTTCTTTTGAGTAACAACACTTGGTGGTATCATATTAATATCATAGCATATCATATGTCTAATCTACGGGGGTCTCCACTGCCTGGGGCCCCCTGGACAGAGGTCAGGTGAGCACAGACTAGCCCTCCCTAAGAATGGTCTCCCACGTGCTCTGTGAGGGTACCGTGATGGCCCCTAAGGTAGGCGACTGTGTCTGGGCCTCCGACATTTGTGATGAAGGGGAGTCGAAATGGAATCTCAATTCACAAGACATTATTTTAAGAATTTATTTTAAGTGAAATAAAACATGTCACATTCCCTTTACCATCGTCACCATTTAAAGTGCACGTTTCTGAGGCATCAGATCTATTCACTTTCTCGTGGAGCCATCACCACCATTCCTAGGACTTTTCATCTTGCAAAACCAAAATTCCACAACCATGAAAGTCTCACTCCCCTTCCCCTCCCACTGCCCCTGGCACCGATATCCACTTCAGTCCCTGAGTTGTCGACTCCAGGGCACCCACTGGAGTGGAATCCTGCAGTGTTTGCTGACGGGTCACTTTGGAAGAGCTGACTTTCAGTCTGAAGATCTGCCTGTTTGCATCTGAAGAATCTGCATTTAAGGAGAGGGTGTATGAGGAAGGGGGTGTATGAGGGACAAAGGTGTCCGGGGTGCAGATGAGCCAGGACCTGACCAGCTGCCTTTTGGGTCCTCTGGTTCCATCTCTTGGCCTGGGCCTCATCTGCATCATCACTGGCCCCGCTGGCACCCCTGGGGTGTTGTTGTCTGAGTGAGATTCCCCTGGTGCCCCTGCTCTCCTCCCCTCCTCCTGCTGGTTGGGGAGGGAACTGCATGCTGTGTGGTCTCCACTCCTGAGGCACAAAGGACCCTGCAGCATGGACCTGCAGAGTGTGGGTGTGGTCCCAAGAGCATGGGACCCACATAGGACACAGCATTGGGGCATGACAAGTGCTAGGGCTGCCTCATCACTGACAGGGAATGTTGCCAAGATCCTGCTCGGGAGGGTGCGGTGGGTGGCCGGGGACCCCAGAGGCCCATTCCTATCCTGGAGCTTGGACAGTACATCCCCATGGGCTGCTGATTCACCCCATATCTCAGCCATATCCCTCAGTCCTGTCTTTGAACTCAGGAAAACAAGCTCTCTTGTGCACAACATAGGCCTGGTCCTGTCGGTATTAGGATTCTTTAATTTAGGCATCCTGGGATAGCAGCTCTTTTTAGGCCTGAGAAGGAACAGCTCAGGAGTGTAAAACACTTTCAGATGAAACTAATATCCAATGACTATCTCTATACTGCTGGGTTGTTGACTTCTATTAGTCATTATTCTCCTGGTTTTAGCTCTGATGTGGGGATTACAGAGGAGTCAACATTTAAATCTTCATAATCTGTGTATTTGTAGCGTCAGTATCATTACTGACCCATAGTTTGTATGGTTTGGGAAGAGTTATTGATTTCATGTATCTTGTAAAGGATTCACAATGATGATAGGGCAATTAAGATGAAAATAATGGCTGGTAAATTGTTCACATTTTCTCCACCTGTGCATCTATTGTATGTATATGAGGTAGTTTAGTTGTCAATATTAGTGAAATAATATAGAGGACTAGAGAACTTATTTTAAAAATAACTATTAATGTGTGATTATGAACATGTAATGCAAGTGATGTTGCATCTTGAGAGCCTAGAAGAAATTGATATATCTTTTGATATACAGTAACTTAGCCTATGATTTAACTTTGACAAAGTTACATCACTTTTAACTTTTATCTCATTTATTGAGAAAGACATAATTGTTATCGTGTTGGTTTGAAACTGGTTGAAAAGGACTTGAGTCCTTCCTTATTTTACATTTACATAGGTAGGATCTTCAAACATAGGATATGGTGGAGGGCATCCGTGTAACCATTCTAGGTTAGGAGTAGCAGTTTCCACTGCTGAGACTTCTCGTTTGGATGCAAATGCTTTTCAAAGTATGAAGATTATTAGCATTACTGCTGCTACTGAGATGAATGAGCCTAAAGACAAAATATTTCATGCTGTGTGTGCCTCAGGGTACTCAGACTAACGTAGTGACATCCCTGAGAGGCCAAGGAAGTGCTGCAGAAAGTCATATTTACTACGACAAATATACCTGTGACGTGACTGTTTGCTCATGCTGAGTTAAGTGTATAACCTGAGAATAGTGGGAATCAGTGTAGAAAGCCTCCTATAATAGTGAAGACTGCTCCCATGGACACTATGTCATGGAAGTGTGCTACTACATAGTATATATCCTGGAGGACAATGTCCGGGGATGAGTTGGCTAAGATGATTCCTGTCAAACCACCTACTGTAAAAAGGAAAATAAAGCCTAAAACTCATAATAGAGTGGGAGCTCATATAATATTACCTCCGTGAAGAGTTGCTGATCAGGGACTTCCCTGGTGACGAAGTGGTTAAGAATAGGCCTGCCAATGCATGGGACACGGGTTCGATCCCCGGTCCGGGAAGATCCCACATGCTGCAGAGCAAAAAGCCCGTGCGCCGCAATTACTGAGCCTGCGCTCTAGAGCCCGTGAGCCACAACTACTGAAGCCCACGCGCCTAGAGCCTGTGCTCTGCAGCAAGAGAAGCCACTGCCATGAGAAGCCCGCGCACAGCGACGGAGAGTAGCTCCCGCTCACCGCAACCAGAGAAAGACGGCGTGCATTAACGAAGACCCAACGCAGCCAAAAAAAAAAAAATTAGGGCTTCCCGGTGGCGCAGTGGTTGAGAGTCCGCCTGCCGATGCGGGGGGCGTGGGTTCGTGCCCCGGTCCGGGGGGATCCCACATGCCGCGGAGCAGCTGGGCTCGTGGGCCGTGGCCACTGGGCCTGCGCGTCCGGAGCCTGTGCTCTGCAAAGGAAGAGGCCTCAGCAGTGAGAGGCCCGCGTACCGCAAAAAAAAAAAAAAAATTAAAAGAAGAGTTGCTAATCGGCTAGATACCTTTACTCCTGTAGGGATAGAAGTAATTATGGTAGCTGATGCACAGTATGCTACTGAGTCGACAGCTATCCTTATGGTAAATATAAGATGGGCCCACAAGAGAAATCTTAAAAAGCCGGTGGACATGACTCATAATATTCTCAAATAGATGAAAGGCAGTTTTTGTCCTAAATAGTATGTAACAATATGTGAAATTATAACAAACCCTGGTAGGCCATGAATACACACTTCAGGGTGACCAAAGAATCAGAATAGGTGTTGGTATAGGATTCGGTCTCCTCCTGCAGGGTCAAAGAAGGTAGTGTTGAGATTTCTATCTCTTAACAGTATGGCAATTCTGGCTGCTCGGACTGAGAGTGGTAATTATAGTAATATGGCTATAGTTGGGGAAGATTAAACAAATAATGGGGAAAAATAATGGTGTTTGGTATTGGGATATGACTGCTGGTTTTGGATTAAAGACTATAGTAATACAAGAAATAGCACGAAGAATTGAAGAGACACCTGCTAAATGTAAGGAGGAAATGGTTAGGTCGACAGAGGCTCCTGTGTGGGCCAGATTGCAGGCTAGAGCTGAATACATGGTTCCACCTGTGCCAGAACCAGCTTCTACAGGTGATATGAGTAGGAGTAAGAATGATGGGGGAAGTAGTCAAAAGTTTATATGCTTTATTTGGGGAAATGTTTCCTCAGGTGCCCCAGTTATTAGTGGCCCAAGTCAGTTTTCAAACCCTGCAATCATAATGGGTACAACTGTAGAGAATATTATTACAAGTGCAGGGACTGTTATGACTATGTTAAAGATTTGGGCATCTCCAAGTAGTGCTCCAGGTTAGCATAGCTCAGCCTGGATTAATAGCAGCAGGTGCTTCCTGCTACTCCAGCCCAAGCACCAAATAGTCAATATAAAACGCCGATATCTTTGTGATTTGTTGAAAATAATCAACAGTGTATGAACAGAGGTACAATGACTTGAGCTAGCATTAGACTGTAAACCTAGAGACAGAGACTGAGCCCTCTGCTCTTGTCCCGTTTAGCTGTGGATCTAGATGGGGTCAATGCAGGTTTCATCACAGCCCCTGAACGAATTTTGTAACGAATTTTGTATAATGAGGTGTAGCTGATTTTCCACGCTGTCTTTCTTGCTGCTGCACATCCACTTGATTCACTTACAGAGAGACATCCATAAATTCTTTTTCACATTCTTACCAGTCGTACATATTCTTTTCTGGTGACCACAGTGTACCCAGTCCAGTTCCTTGAGCTATAGAGGAGGTCTTGTCGATTACCTATTTGGTCTTTGGAACGGTATCTGTGCTAATTTCAACCCTCTGGTTTATGCCTCACCCCACCCTACCTTTCCCCTTTAGCAGCCGTAAGTTTGTTTTCTAAATGTGTGACTCTGTTTGTTTTGTAATTTAGTTCATGTGTAGCCATTTTTAGATTCCACCTATAAGTGATATCTTATGCTAAGTGTCTTTTTGTGTCTGACTTATGTCACTTAGAATGATTGTACCTAAGTCCACCTGAGTTGCTGCAACTGGCCTTATTTCCTTGATTTCATGGCTGAGTAATATTCCATTGTACAGAAGTACCACATCTTCTTTATCCATTTTTTCCTTCCAAGGACATTTACATTGCTTCCAAGTGGAGGCTCCTGCAAAAGGGCTGCACTCATAGTTGAAGTGCCTGTGTCCTATGGATTTATGGTTATCCCGAGATATACACCCAGGCGTGGAAGTGCCGTATGCTCTGTAGCTCTATTTTTTTAAATTAATTAATTTTTTTTGCCTGTGTTGGGTCTTTGTTATTGCATGTGGGCTTTCTCTAGTTGCAGCAAGTTGGGGCTACTCTTTGTTGAAGTGCGTGGGCTTCTCATTGCACTGGCTTCTCTTCTTGCTGAGCATAGGCTCTAGGCATTGGACTTCAGTACTTGTGGCACATGGGCTCAGTAGTTGTGGCTCATGGGCTCCAGAGCACAGGCTCAGTAGTTGTGGCGCACGGGCTTAGTTGCTCCGCGGCATGTGTTATCTTTCCGCACCAGGGCTCGAACCTGTGTCCTCTGCATTGGCAGTTGGATTCTTAACCACTGCGCCACCAGGGAAGTCCCTATAGCTCTGTTTTTTAGAATTTTTAGGAAACATCATACCCTTCTCCAGTGTGGCTGTTAGCAGTTGACATTCCCACCATCAGTGCAGCAGGGTTCCCTTTTCTCCACGTCCTCTCCTCCATTTCTGGTTTTTACACTTTGTGAGGGTGGCCATTCTGACTGGGGCAAAGCGATGCATCTCTGTAGTGTTGATTTGTTTTTCCCGCATGTTTGGTTGGCACAAGGGCGTATGGATTTACACCTGTACGCCCTTTTTGGCCAACTGAATCGTAGGCAATCTTGAGCAGCTTTCATGTGATTTAACGACGAGTCCAATCTACGTCTTGCAATCCGGTTCCTGCAATTCTGCCTTGTTTTCAAGTCCTTTTCAATTACTTACCCCAAGATATTTTTCCACCATAGTTGTCATTTACAACACTGCAGGCGTTGTGGATTGCAGTGCCCCTGAGAAACTGTCTTCAACTTGTTTCTGGAACCGGCCACAAAGTGGCAGGATCGCTTTAAGCCCCATTCTGGTTACAGGGGCAGCCTGAGCCTTTGGGAAATTCCTCTTCCTGATTGGAAATTAGAGTGGTATGTGCTGTCCAAACACGTAGAGCTTGTTTCTCATTCTTTCCCCCGCTTCCCCTTCATCCTCCGGACAAATTCCAAGCCGTGCACGACCGGCTGTTGAGTGTGTTGACTTCCCCAGGTGGGGAGACTCTAAGGAACGAGGCTGGAGCAGGGACCCCTCCCCCAGGACATGTGGAGATAAGGTGACTTTTCCAAACTCTTCCCGCCCATCCGGGCCCCCATCCTCTGGGGTTCTGTCTGGACACTGCGTGGTTTCCAGCGGTGCGGGGCTCTGGCGCTGCCCTGCAGGGAGCAGCCCTGCTACCCGCACCTGCAGCGCCGCCTGCTGGTCTCTCCGTCCTGCCATCGGGCACAGTCTTCACCTTCCCCGCTGCCTCGGATGCTCTGTCTCCGCACTGTCCTGTGATCAGCCCCTCGTCCCCACCGCTGTCACCGTCAGCTCCACACCCCTCCTCCAGCCTCAGGGATGACCCAGGACCTTTCCTGGGCTCCCCACCTGCCCACCCTTGGTCTGTGTCCTCAGTCCACCTGTGCAGACAGGTGAGGATCCCCTCCAGAGGCTCCCAAATGCTTCACCCCTACATCCTCCCCGGGGTCGGCCCGTGTCCTGTCGGGATGTTCCACCCTCACCAAGCCCCCAGGTACATGGCAAGGGCAGGCATCAGGCCTGCTGCGTGCATTGCTGTGCATCCTGCTGTATACACAGGCATGACACTGCCCAGGGTGCAGGAAAGGCAGCCTTACCTCGGGACGTGGGGAGAGGGGCTGCCCACAGGGTGGACGTCAGCTCTCGGCTCACCAGGCAAGGGCAGCCGGGTTCTCGTTCCTTGGACCCTTTCTCACCCAGCCGGACCATGACCCGGCTTTGTTCCCACCCCTGTTGTCCCTCCATTGGCCTCGCTCTTGTGAGCAGAGCAGGACAGTGTGGTCCGTGGTTACAGGCTGAGACACACAGACACTGGCTGATCTGCGTGCACCCAGCTGACCCCACGGAACGGGCACTGCACCAGGGCCTGTGCGGTGTGGGTTCACCTGCCCACAGAGAGGCCGGGCCTCTGTCCTGGCTCCAGAGGTCACCTTGAGTCTGACGGGAGTGTCCGTGCTCCGTGGGCCTCGCTCCAGGCTGGTCTGTGCTGACGGCGTGATGCACGGTGGGACTTCCTGAGTCCCCCCCGGGGGCTGGAGGCTAAGGTCAGGCAAATGGTGGTCCCACATTGACGTGACAGACCCCAATAAACCCTGCACTTCAGGACTCAGGTGGGCTTCCCTGGGCTGCCACAGCCGAGGAGGCTGGACCCTGCTCGTCCCCCTGTCCTCGCAGATTTTAACTTGCATCCTTCACCATAATATACCCTGGGTATAACAGCTTCAGGGAATTCTGGGAGCCTCCAAGAAAAAATAAGCCGGGGAGGGGGTCTCTGGGTCCCCAGCTCTGCAGTTGGGGTCAGAAGTCAGTGGGGAGGATCTCGGGGCCCTGGAATCTGAAGGGCCCCCCTACCAGGGGAGGGGTAGGAGACCCTGGGTGGTAGTTAAGCTGAGTCCAAGGCCCTCCTGCGTAGGAGGCTTCCTAGCCCCGGGGATCCTTAAGCGGCCGGCTCCCTCCTCCCCTCCGCCTGCAGGCCTGGTCCCTGCTCTTGAGAGATTCCCTAGGGTGGGGTCCTGGTGCTGGAGGTGCCCCGATGCTGTGGCCTCCTGAGTCTCCAGTGAGGATAACAGGAGTCAGGGAAGACTTGTTCACAGAAAGGGAGCTTCTGCCATAGCAAAGCCTGGGTCTGCTGCCCCCGACCCCAGGTGCACTGGGGCAGGAATGTGAGAGCGTGGCTCCCTCCCCTCCCAAGACACACAGGACACATGGGCGCTGGTCACTGGACTCCCACACAATATTAAAATCTCCCACGCAGGCCTGATGGGTGAGAGACACTATTTAAAGACTATTAATGGGGCCAGGGGGGCCCAGAGGGGGAAGCTGGGGGTGGGGAGAGTTGGAAAATCACCCAAGGACACGCTCTCCCTGCAGCGACCCCCCAGGTGAGCCCAGGTGGAGGTGGACCCATCAAGTCAGAGCCCACATTCGGGGTCTTTGGGGGACAAATAGCCAAGCACCCCCAGTACTTGCCTCCACCTGCTGCAGTTAGGGCCTGCCCTGTCTTCTTCATGGTCAAGTTCTCACCCCTCCCAGAAGGCCTCTTGGGGGTTAATGCGATGGGGATGTCCATGGCAGGACTGGAGGGTCTGTGGTGGGCTGGAGGCCATGTGGCAGGCAGGAGGGCTCCCACCGATCCTACCGGTCCACACCTCCTGGTCATAGGCCCGCACAGAGTCCACCAGGCTGTGGATGTGGTAGAAGGTGCCAGGGACCGGTCCAGCTCATGCAGGTGTCTGACCACCGAGCGGTCTGTGTGGAGTATTCCCAGGGAGCCCTGGCCGTGCTCGCACCCTCCCAGGAAGGACACGTCAGCGTGGTCCCTGGGATGACCGGGAGGTCAGCCAGAAGTGCCCCCCACCCAACCTCACTGTTACCACAAGAAACAAGAGACAACTCCATGCAGAAAGACAGAACATCACCAGCCTGATGCTGTCCTGAGGAAGGTCAGCTGGCATCTGGGAACTGGGTGCTATGGTGGGTTGAATGGGGAGGTCCCCCCAAAAGTTATGTCCACGTCATGGCTCCCAGAATCTGAGAAAAGAACCTTATTTGGAAGTAGGGTCTCTGCAGGTATAATTAGTTACGGATCTGGAGATGAGGTCATCCTGGATCCGGGTGGCCCTGAATCAGTGAGTGTCCTTCTGAGAGACTAGAGGAGAGA
Organism: Orcinus orca; assembly: GCF_937001465.1. Lineage (NCBI taxonomy): Eukaryota > Metazoa > Chordata > Mammalia > Artiodactyla > Delphinidae > Orcinus > Orcinus orca. Next base: position 39,262,113 of record NC_064561.1, read on the forward strand.
CACAGACACACAGGAGACACCATGTGAAGACGGAGGCAGAGACAGGAGGGATGAGGCCACAAGCCCAGGGACGCCTGGAGCCCCCAGAAGCTGGAAGAGGCGGGAAGGACCCTCCCCTGGAGCCTCCGGAGGGAGCACGGGGCTGGGACACCTTGACCTCAGACGTCTGGTCTCTGGGACTGAGACAGGACAGGTTTCTGTTGCTCTGAGCCTCCGTTTGTGGTCGTTTGTCAACAGCTGCCCTGGGAAGCTAATGCAGCTGGTGAGCAGCTCCCTGGCCTGATCTAAACCCTCCCGCCTCCCGTTGGGGGCAGCTCCCTGCGCCTGTGCTGTGTGCACAAACCATGTGGCTCATGCTGAACCCCGGCTCCCCTTCTGGGCACCGGCATTTTGGAGGGTGAGGGCAGAGCACACCACGTGACCAGCCCCCAGCCGGGTACCAAGCCTCTAATGAGCTTCCCTGGGGGGACGGGGGTGGGGGTAACGGTAATGGTTCTGCCCTTGTTGCTGGGGGAAGAGACACCCTAGAGACCCTCGAGGGAAGGAGGGAGCATGAAGGGTCACGAGGTGACCGGAGCAGGGGCCCTCCCTCCCGGGCATCCCTACTGTGTGCTGTGACCCATCTCAGCTGTGAGGACACAAGTCACAAGCATGTGCTGGGTCCTGTGAGCCTCCCAGCCAGTACCTGAAGGTAAGGGTGGCCCTGCAGACCCCAGCCCTCTCCTCCACGTCTAGTAGGTGGAAGACCCACTTTTCCTTGCCATTCCAGAAGCGGTTCTGGAGCTGTCCTGGGAGGGCTTCTGGGGTTATGCAGGCTGAGCCCCTGTTGCTATGCCCCCACTTCCCCACAAGAGCCTCCAGAGCAAGCAGTTTGCCCTGTTGCCTGAATGACCGCCCACCAGTTTTCTGAGGAAAGAATCAGGGGTTTCTGTAGCAGCATCTGCAGGCAGCTGTGCATGTGGGCCCACGTTCACATCTTCTGTGTAAACACCGAGAACCTTCCCTGACACGTGCCCCGGCTGACCCCCTCCGCATGCCGACCACAGGCCCCAGTGCGGGCGTCAGACTGACCACCCGTCTCAGCCTCCTCTTGTTGTCAGAGCTGCTCCAGGCCCTGCTCAAGCCCCGTGCACCCACCTTTCACAGGGCTGTCCTACACCCCCACCTTCAGCAGGGTTCCCCTAAGTATTTAAGTGAAGGGGTCCAGAGGTAAGAAAGGAAGCCAGAAACAAACAGATGGAACCAGCTGGGACCAGGATGGCAACGAGTGTGACCTCCAACCGACCCTGAGTCTCATCACGTGTTGAGTTTACTATATCGGCATATTAAGTGACACACCTACCGGCGGCCATGACTGGACATGAAGGACCAGAAACGGGTAAAAGGAGGTGGTACCCCAGCCCCTTGGAAGAAGCCCCGCTCCTTCCCCGGAAGGCCTCTTCATCCCACCACTAGCCTCACTCCTCCTCCCTTTGTCTTTACTCTTTAAAATTAAACCACTGTCTCCAGGAGGGCGAGAAGGTGATCTGTGAGCTCAGTTCCCGCTTCTCCACCCTTTGGCCACTGAATGGAGCCTGTGCTGTGTTGGTCTCGGCTTTGGTTCTGTTATTTGCCTACTTGAACCCACATGGAAAAAGGAAACCTTCCCCGCTGGGGCAGAGCGCCTCGCAGGCTGGGGCCCGAGCAGGGTCCACATGACTTCACTTGGTAACAGTCTGTAAGGGGACGGTGGTCTCTGCCTGCGGGGTGGGGAGGGAACACCTAGAGCCACAGCACCAGCTCCGTGGACGGCACGGCCCCTCATGGGCCTGCACCGTGTGCTCTCGTCCCCCCACGGCTGACACCCCTGACAGTCGTGACGTGGTGACACTGGCTGCTGGGCGGAAAGTCAAGCGGGACCAGAGGCAGCACCTGGTGCCAGATCAGACGTGCCTTTTCACGGGCAGGGGACATAGGAGATATTAGGACTTTGTGTCTAGAAAACAAACCAAGCGGCTAGAAGGTGATCTGAGCCATGGACTTGAAACCCACGTGCGAGGTGAGGGCTCCCACTGGACACTGGCTTGGGAGCTTCCGCACAGGCGAGACCACACCCGTGCTTCCCGCCCGACCCCTCCAGGCCTCCCTGTGGGCACAGCTGGGCCTGCGCCCCTCAGGCTCCCCGACCCAGAGCCTGGAGGGCTGATGCTGCCAGGGCCTGGGGACGCGAGGGGTCCCTCCACCAACGCTGCTCGGCCCCTCCTGCCCAGTCACCAAGGGAGGGAAGTCCCGTGGAGTCTGAGGCCCAGCACAGGCGAAGCTCACACCGCCCCCCTGCAGGACCCCCGGCCCCCCCTGCTTCCGCAGGCCCACTGCCTGCCCCTCCCTGTGCCCGCGGCCCACCGACCCACATTCCCGGTGTGGACGTCCATGTGCACAAGCCAGCCGCTCCATGTCCTGTTCCCACATGGGACACCCCCATCCCTGCTTCTTCCTAATGACGGCCTGGACCCCGAATGTTCTGGGCAGGAAGAGGGCAAGGAGGCCGCCGGCCTGTCCTGTCTGCCTCCTGGGGGCCCAGACACAGGGCTCGGGGCTGCAGGGCCTTGAGGTCTGGATGCTCCCAGGTGTGGGATGAAGCTGCCACTGCCCGCTGGAGCTGCTCCTTCCGAGACTCAGGAAACAGGGGGACCCACCAAACGAAGCCCGTCACCAGGCTCTGCTGCAAGTCTGCTCGGCTTTGCTCTCCCAATCCTGAAGACAGACCTGCGGGAAACAGGGCCTGCGATTCCCATACTGACGGTGTTCTGTGGAATTTCCACTAGACCCGTTCCTACCCTGTTCTGAGCAAATTACTAGTCAGTCCATGCTACCATCACCCCATGAGCAGACCAGGAAGCTGAGGCTCCGAGAAGCCAAGTAATCCAGCCGGAAGCACAGCTGTGGGACACGGAGTGGGGTCTGCACCCGCCACCCGCCCAGGGGGACTGCCCACTCCCCGCAGGTTCCACGCCTGTTCCCTTCACCCCCTCCTGGGACCAGCTCACAGAGCCTCCTCTTGGGGGGATTCACTTACCTTCTTCTAACAGGATCCGTCTCACTATCCTGTTCTGGGGTCACCCGGAAGCTTGTCACTGAAGCACGATCAGCCTCACGTCACCAGGGCAGCTTTCCTGGATCACACTCACCACCTGCACATCCACTCTCAGCTCAGACCCAGAAAGGCCACCTCGGCCCCGAGCCCCATGGCTCTGCCTGGGCTCCCACCTCCTCCTGCCTGGTCCGTCCCTCTCATGTCCCCTGCAGCGTCACCAGGAGCTCCCACCTGCCCCAGACAGGCTGTCTGCTCTGTCCTGGGGAAGCCTCCGTGGTGTCAGGTGGAAGACACAAGAGGTACCCGTGGTGCCTCCCTCATGCAGCACAGTGGCCAGCACCTGCTTACTGACCTCATCACTCTAGGTGGACAGGAGTTCAGGGGGCCCGTGGCATCTCTCGGTTCTCATTTCATCCCAGCACTGCCCACAGTGAAGTTGCTAAGCAACTCTGTGCCGGCTGCAGAGAGGACGCTCATACACACGCCCCCCCCCCCCCCCCCAGCACACAGGGCTCTCGTGGTCAGGCCCCTCCCAGGATATGGAGCTCACCTGAGCAGGTACCCAGCAGCCCCCGGGGCCCTCGTGGTCAGGCCCCTCCCAGGATATGGAGCTCACCTGGGCCGGCACCCAGCAGCCCACGGGGTTCTCGTGGTCCGGCCCCTCCAAGGATACGGAGCTCCCCTGGGCAGGTACCCTGTCAGGGCTGGACACACAGGAACCGTGCACGTAGCCCTCATTGCAGAGCACCCCCAGCCCACCTGTCGGTCAGAGCTGACACAGAGCACCTCAGGGCAGGACCTGAACTAACAAACAGCAGCTCCGGGACACGTCTGTGACCCGGAGCATCACTCTGTGCAGCCTCCCTCCACCTGGTCTTCCAGAGACTTCCACTGCACCCGGGGCACCAGGCCTCTGTCTCTACCCACCACCCAACCCTCCTCTCCCTGACTCCTGGGTTCCTCTCATTAGGAGAGGGTCTTCTTGAAGTTGTCTCCCACTCATGGGCCAGATAAAATGATTAGAAAAGAAGCCAGAGCTGCAGCCCCTTGTCTATCTGACTCTCAGGAGCCCACACCTGTTCCTTGGACCTGGCCAGTTCAGCAAGTTCCATTTTCTGCAACTGTGAGCCCCTGAGGGGTGATGATTGGCTGACCTGGGCAGCCTGACCGTGCGGGCCAGCCCTCCCCAGGTGTGCCTGGGTTGAGATCAATAGAAACACCGCTCCAGGCAGCAAGAGCCTGACGCCATTTTCTCTGCCCTGTCAGCAGTCTCGGGGCTGGGCTGGTGGGAGGGAGCGAGAGGCCACGGCTTTGTGGGTGGCCCAGTGTGAGTGGGGCTCTGCTGGACTTTCTGCAGCAGTTGCCGGGCTGCCACCTGCTAAAGAAGAGGATGTGTCACCCATACCTGCCGCTGGAATTTCTCCCTGGGCAGAGGTGAGGCAGGAAAAAAGCAGTGGGGGCCGGGACAGGAGGGGTATCTCAGGCAGGGAAATGGAAATCTTCCAGAAGAGCACCCAGGGCCAGGACCATCCTGGCTGGCCTGCAGGCACCAAGTCGGCCGGCATGCTGTCGCTGGTGTGGCTCCATGGCCCTTCCTGTAGGCTCTCAAGTCCTTGTACATATTGAGGTGTTTTACCTGGGAAGTGTGGGAACAGTTCAGCAGCAGCTGGCCTGGGGCTCAGCTCACGTTACTCACAGACGCCTCGGCACGGTGCCCCAGCTTTGCAATGAGGACGCTTGTTGCGTGGGGGCTGCTGACTGAATGGGAGACGATTTCCCACCTCTGACCAACTTCAGAATTGTTTACCACTGGAGCAAGTACCCTGATAGTGTTTTCCTCTGAATAACTGGTGGGTTCTTTTCTTTTTCTTTTTTGGTTCAAGGTAGATTTTATTCCTCTTTTTTGTACTTATAGATATAAGCATGGAAATAATTCATTCATATAAATACATGTATGAAGGGAATAACTTTTTTCCGTTTTTAAAAAAATTTTATTTTTCATTTTATTTATTTTTTATACAGCAGGTTCTTATTGGTTATCTATTTTATACATATAAATGTATACATGCCAATCCCAATCTCCCAACTCCTCCCACCGCCACCCCCCCACGGCTTTCCCCTCTTGGTGTCCATACATTTGTTCTCTACATCTGTGTCTCTATTTCTGCCCTGCAAACCGGTTCATCTGTACCATTTTTCTAGGTTCCACATATATGCATTAATATACAAGATTTGTTTTTTTCTTTCTGACTTACTTCACTCTGTATGACAGTCTCTAGATCCATCGATGTCTCTACAAATGACCCAATTTCATTCCTTTTTATGGCTGAGTAATATTCCATTTTATATATGTACCACATCTTTATGCATTCGTCTGTCTGTGGGCATTTAGGTTGCTTCCATCACCTGGCTATTGTAAATAGTGCTGCAATGAACATTGTGGTGAATGTGTCTTTTTGATTTATGGTTTTGTCTGGGTATATGCCCAGTAGTGGGATTGCTGGATCATATGGTAATTCTATTTTTAGTTTTTTAAGGAACCTCCATACTGTTCTCCATAGTGGCTGTATCAATTTACATTCCCACCAACAGTGCAAGAGGGTTCCTTTTCTCCACATCCTCTCCAGCATTTGTTGTTTGTAGATTTTCTGATGATGCACATTCTAACTGGTGTGAGGTGATACCTCATTGCAGTTTTGATTTGCATTTCTCTAATAATTAATGATGTTGAGCAACTTTTCATGTGCGTCTTGGCCATCTCTATGTCTTCTTGGAAGAAATGTCTCTTTAGATCTTCTGCCCATTTTTGTATTGGGTTGTTTGTTTTTTTAATATTGAGGTGCATGAGCTGTTTATATATATTGGAGATTAATCTTTTGTCCATTTATTCGTTTGCAAATATTTTCTCCCATTCTGAGGGTTGTCTTTTCGTCTTGTTTGTAGTTTCCGTTGCTTTGCAAAAGCTTTTATGTTTCATTAGGTCCCATTTGTTTAGTTTTCTTTTTTATGGCATTACTCTAGGAGGTGGATCAAAAAAGATCTTGCTGTGGTTTAAGTTAGAGTATTTTCCTATGTTTTCCTCTAAGAGTTTTATACTGTCTGGTCTTACATTAAGGTCTCTAATCCATTTTGAATTTATTTTTCTGTGTGGTGTTAGGGGGTGTTCTAATTTCATTCTTTTACATGTAGCCGTCCATTTTTCCCAGCACCAATGATTGAAGACACTGTCTTTTCTCCATTGTATAGTCTTGCCTACTTTGTCATAGATTAGTTGACCATAGGTGTGTAGGTTTATCTCTGGGTTTTCTTTCTTTTTTTTTTTCCTTTTACACCTTAATTGGAGTATAATTGCTTTACAATGGAGTGTTAGTTTCTGCTGTATAACAAAGTGAATCAATTATACATATATCACCATATCCCCTCCCTCTTGCATCTCCCTCCCACCCTCCATATCCCACCCCTTTAGGTGGTCACAAAGCACCGAGCTGATCTCCCTGTGCTATGTGGCTGCTTCCCAGTAGCTATCGATGTTACATTTGGTAGTGTATATATGTCCATGGCACTCTCTCACTTCGTCCCAGCTTACCCTTCCCCCTCCCCGTGTCCTCAAGTCCTTTCTCTATGTCTGTGTCCTTAATCCTGTCCTGCCCCTAGGTTCTTCATAAACTTTTTTTCCTTTAGATTCCATATATTTCTGTTAGCATATGGTATTTATTTTTCTCTTTCTGACTTACTTCACTGTGTAGGACAGACTCTAAGTCCATCCACCTCACTACAAATAACTCAGTTTTGTTTCTTTTTATGGCTGAGTAATATGCCATTGTATATATGTGCCACATCTTCTTTATCCATTCATCTGTCGATGGACACTTAGGTTGCTTCCATGTCCTGGCTATTGTAGGTAGAGTTGCAATGAACACTGTTGTATATAACTCTTTTTGAATTATGGTTTTCTCAGGGTAAATGCCCAGTAGTTGGATTGCTGGGTCGTATGGTACTTCTATTTTTAGTTTTTTAAGGAACCTCTATACTGTTATCCCTAGTGGCTATACCAATTTACATTCCCAGCAACAGTGCAAGAGCGTTCCCTTTTCTCCAGTAAATGCCTCTCCAGCATTTATTGTTTGTAGATTTTTTGATGATGGCCATTCTGACTGCTGGGAGGTGATACCTCAATGTAGTTTTGATTTGCATTTCTCTAATGATTAGTGATGTTCAGCATCCTTTCATGTGTTTGTTGGCAATCTGTATATCTTCTTTGGAGAAATGTCTATTTAGGTCTTCTGCCCATTTTTGGATTGGGTTGTTTGTTTTTGTGATATTGAGCTACACGAGCTGCTTGTAAATTTTGGAGATTAATCCTTTGTCATTTGCTTCATTTGAAAACATTTTCTCCCATTGTGAGTGTTGTCTTTTGGTCTTGTTTATGTTTTCCTTTGCTGTGCAAAAGCTTTGAAGTTTCATTAGGTCCCATTTGTTTATTTTTGTTTTTATTTCCACTTCTCTAGGAGGTGGGTCAAAAAGGATCTTGCTGTGATTTATGTCATAGAGTGTTCTGCCTATGTTTTCCTCTAGGAGTTTTATAGTGTCTGGTCTAACATTTAGATCTCTAATCCATTTTGAGTTTATTTTTGTGTATAGTGTTATAGAGTGTTCTAATTTAATTCTTTCATGTGTAGTTGTCCAGTTTTCCCAGCACCACTTACTGAAGAGACTGTCTTTTCTCCATTGTATATCTTTGCCTCCCTTGTCATAGATGAGTTAGCCATAGGTACGTAGGTTTATCTCTGGGCTTTCTATCTTGTTCAATTGATCTATATTTCTGTTTTTGTGCCAGTAGCATATAGTCTTGATTACTGTAGCTTTGTAGTATACTCTGAAGTCAGGAAGTCTGATTCCTCCAGCTCTTTTAATTTCCCTCAAGACTGCTTTGGCTATTCGGGGTCTTTTGTGTCTCCATACAAATTTTAAGATTTTTTTGTTCTAGTTCTGTAGAAAAAGCCACTGGTAATTTGATAGGGATTGCATTGAATCTGTAGCTTGCTTTGGGTACTATAGTCATTTTCACAATATTGATTCTTCTAATCCAAGAACATGGTTTATACGTCCATCTGTTTGTATCATCTTTGATTTCTTCCAGCAGTGTCTTATAGTTTTCTGAGTAGAGGTCTTTTACCTCCTTAGGTAGGTTCATTCCTACGTATTTTATTCTTTTTGTTGCAGTGGTGAATGGGATTGTTTCCTTAATTTCTCTTTCTGATCTTTCATTGTTAGTGTATAGGAATGCAAGAGATTTCTGTGCATTAATTTTGTATCCTGCAACTTTACCAAATTCATTGATTAGCTCTAGTAGTTTTCTGGTGGCATCTTTAGGATTCACTATGTGTAGTATCGTGTCATTTGCAAACAGTGACAATTTTACTTCTTCTTTTCCAATTTGTATTCCTTTTATTTCTTTTCCTTCTCTGATTACTGTCTCTAGGACTTCCAAAACTATGTTGAGTAATAGTGGTGAGAGTGGACATCCTTGTCTTCTTCCTGATCTTAGAGGAAATGCTTTTAGTTTTTCACTATTGAGAATGATGTTTGCAGTGGGTTTGTCACATACTGCCTTTATTATGTTGAGGTAGATTCCCTCTATGCCCACTTTTTGGAGACTTTTAATCATAAATGGGTGTTGAATTTTGTCGAAAGCTTTTCCTGCATCTATTGGGATGATCATATTTTTATTCTACAATTTGTAAATATGGTGTATCACATTGATTGATTTGTGTATATTGAAGAATTCTTGCATCCCTGGGATAAACCCCACCTGATCATGGTGCATGATCCTTTTAATGTGTTGTTCAATTCTGTTTCCTAGTATTTTGTTGAGGATTTTTACATCTATATTAATCAGTGATATTGGTCTCTAATTTTCTTTTTCTGTAGTATCTTTGTCTGGTTTTGGTATCAGGGTGATGGTGGCCTCATATAATGAGTTTGGGAGTGTTCCTTCCCCTGAAAATTTCTGAAGAGTTTGAGAAGATTGGGTGTAGCTCTTGTCTAAATGTTTGATAGAATTCACCTCTGATGCCATCTGGTTCTGGACTTTTGTTTGTTGGAAGATTTTTAATCACAGTTTCAATTTCGTTACTTGTGATTGGTCTGTTCATATTTTCTATTTCTTCCCGGTTCAGTCTTGGAAGGTTATACCTTTCTAAGAATTTGTCCATTTCTTCCAGGTTGTCCATTTTATTGGCATAGAGTTGCTTGTAGAGGTTTCTTAGGATGCTTTGTATTTCTGTGGTGTCTGTTACAACTTCTCCTTTTTCATTTCTAATTTTATTGATTTGAGTCCTCTCCCTCTTTTCCTTGAGTCTGGCTAAAGGTTTATCATTTTTGTTTATCTTCTCAAAGAACCAGCTTTTAGTTTTATTGATCTTTGCTATTGTTTTTATTTCATTTATTTCTGCTCTGATCTTTATGATTTCTTTCCTTCTATTAACTTTGGGTTTTGTTCTTCTTTCTCTAGTTCCTTTAGGTGTAAGGTTAGATTGTTTATTTGAGATTTTTCTGGTTTCTTGAGGTAAGCTTTTATTGCTATAAACTTCCCTCTGAGAACTGTTTTTGCTGCATCCCATAGGTTTTGGATCATCATGTTTTTGTTGTCATGTGTCTCTAGGTAGTTTTTGATTTCCTCTTTTATTCCTTCAGTGATCTCTTGGTTATTTAGAAACGTATTGTTTAGCCTCCATGTGTTTTTTACGTTATTTTCCCTGTAATTCATTTCTAATCTCATAGCATTGTGGTCGGAACAGCTGCTTGATATGATTTCAATTTTCTTAAATTTATTGAGGCTTTATTTGTGACCCAAGATGTGATCTATCCCGGAGAATGTTCCATGTGGCATTGAGAAGAATGTGTAATCTGCTGTTTTTGGATGGAATGTCCTATAAATATCCATTAAATCTATCTGGTCTATTGTGTCATTTAAATCTTGTGTTTCCTTATTAATTTTCTATCTGGATGATCTCCATTGGTGTAAGTGAGGTGTTAAAGTCCCTTGCTATTATTGTGTTACTGTTGATTTCCTCTTTTATAGCTGTTAGCAGTTGCCTTATATATTGAGGTGTTCCTATGTTGGGTACATATATATTTATAATTGTTATATCTTCTTGGATTGATCCCTTGATCATTATGTAGTGTCCTTCCTTGTCTCTTGTAACATTCTTTATTTTAAAATCTATTTTATCTGATATGAGTATTGCTACTCCAGCTTTCTTTTGATTATCATTTGCATGGAATATATTTTTCCATCCCCTCACTTTCAGTCTGTATGTGTCCCTAGGTCTGAAATGGGTCTCTTGTAGACAGCATATAGATGGGTCTTGTTTTTGTATCCATTCAGTGAGCCTGTGTCATTTGGTTGGAGCATTTAATCCATTCACGTTTAAGGTAATTATCGATATGTATGTTCCTATTATTATTTTCTTAATTGTTATGGGTTTGTCTTGGTGGGTCCTTTTCTTGTGTTTCCCACTTAGAGAATTTCCTTTAGCATTTATTGTAGAGCTGGTTTGGTGGTGCTGAATTCTCTTAGCTTTTGCTTGTCTGTAAAGCTTTTGATTTCTCCATCAAATCTGAATGAGATACTTGCTGGGTGGAGTACTCTTGGTGGTAGGTTCTTCCCTTTCATCACGTTAAATTTATCATGCCACTCCCTTCTGGCTTGTAGATTTTCTGCTGAGAAATCAGCTGTTAACCTTATGGGAGTTCCATTGTATGTTATTTGTCATTTTTCCCTTGTTGCTTTCAATAATTTTTCTTTGTCTTTAATTTTTTCAATTTGATTACTGTGTGTCTCGGCATTTTTTGCCTTTGGTTTATCCTGCCTGGGACTCTCTGTGCTTTGTGGAGTTTGGTGGCTATTTCTTCTCCCATGCTAGGGAAGTTTTCAACTATAATCTCTTCAAATATTTTCTCGAGTGCTTTCTGTTCTCCATCTGGGACCCCTATAATGCGAATGTTGTTGCATTTAATGTTGTCCCAGAAGTCTCTTAGGGTGTCTTCATTTATTTTCATTCTTTTTCTTTATTCTGTTCCATGGCAGTGATTTCCACCTTTCTGTCTTCCAGGTCACTTATCCGTTCTTCTGCCACAGTTATTCTGCTACTGATTCCTTTTAGTGTAGTTTTCATTTCAGTTATTGTATTGTTCATCTCTGTTTGTTTGTTCTTTAATTCTTCTAGGTGTTTGTTCCTTAATTCTTCTAGGTCTTTGTTAAGCATTTCTTGCATCTTCTCAATCTTTGCCTCCATTATTTTTCTAAGGTCTTGGATCATCTTCACTATCATTATTCCGAATTCTTTTACTGGAAGGTTGCCTATCCCCACCTCATTTCATTGTTTTTCTGAGGATTTATCTTGTTCCTTGATCTGGTATAAAGTCCTCTGCCTTTTCATTTTCTCTATCTTTCTGTGAATGTGGTTTTCCTTCCACAGGCTGCAGAATTGTAGTTCTTCTTGCTTCTGCTGTCTGCTCTCCAGTGTTTGAATCTATCTGAGAGGCTTGTGCAAGCTTCCTTATGGGAGGGACTGGTGGTGGGTAGAGCTGGGTGTTGCTCTGGTGGGCAGAGCTTTAATCTGCTTGTCTGTGGATTAAATAAAAGTTTAATAAAAAGTTTAATCCGCTTGTCTGCTGATGCATGGGGCTGGGTTCCCTCCCTGTTGGTTGTTTGGACTGAGGTGACCCAGCACTGGAGCCTACCTTGCTCTTGGTGGGGCTAATGCTGGTCTCTGGGAGAGTTCACGCCAAGGAGTATTTCCCAGAACTTCTGCTGCCAGTGTTGTTGTCCCCGTGGTGAGCCACAGCCATAACCCGCCTCTGCAGGAGACCCTCTAAAACTAGCAGCTAGGTATGATCATTCACCTACAGGGTGACTGCTCCTTCCCCTGGGTCCTGATGTGCACACTACTTTGTGTGTGTCCTCCAAGACTGGAGTCTCTGTTGAGACTCTGAGTCTCTGAGTGCAGTTGAGACTCTGAGACGCGGAGTGGAGTCGCACAGGCTCTGGGTCCTGTGAAGCTTCGATGTTTTGTTGTCTAGAAATCCTATAGGAGACGGTCCACAGCAGGTAAAGCTAATGCTGTCATAGAGGTGGTGAAGCCAAAGATCTGCAGTTCCGACTGTATGCTGATGTACATACAGGACAAAATCATCTCGTGTGAATGTAGTTCAGGCACGTTTAAGATGAATGCAGTCATGTTAATGCCTAACATTTTCTATCTTGTGCCTCTCCTCAAGGACCCCCTCCTCAGTTCCTGAGACTCCTGTAAGTCATGTACAGGGGAGTGGAGAGTGGGCTGTGTCCAGTCTGAGCCCTGAGTTACTCTGTGTGTATCTTAGGATACTTTGTATTTCTGTGGTGGCTCTTATAACATCATCTCTTTTATTTCTGATTTATTTGGGCCCTCTCTTTAAAAAAAAAATACTACTGTTTTCTTTTATTCTTTACAGAAGTTTAATAAGTGTTTGATCTACTACTCTTACTCTATGTATACTTTTTGCCGTGAGATTTTTACTTTTGTTTGTTTTCTTGTTACTATCAATAATTAGTGAGAATTCTTTTAAGCTACCTTCAACATTGCTTATAAAGCTACTTTATTAGTGATGACAGAGCTTTAATGGAAGTCGTGTTCTCATTGTAAATTAGAATGCAGTGTGCCAGCAAAAAGCCCCTTAAGTGTATGTCTCATTACTTCTTGTTCTTTTTTTCCTTTTTTCTCTTTTTTTTTCTTGTTCTTTTTTTAATTTTTATTTTTTATCAGAGCAAATTTGATTAAAATATTTTGTTTGTTCTAGGTGTGTAAGATGTGGTTCTTTTACACATATACATGTATCTATACTTCTTCAGATCCTTTTCTCATGTAGGTTATGACACAATGTTGAGTAGTCTTCTCTTGGTATTCCGTAGGTCTTTGGTGATTATATATTTCACATGTGTTTCTATATCTATGTTAACTCCAATATCCTAATGTATCCAGTCCTCACACCTTTCCATTTGGTGAACCATAACTTTGTTTAATGAATCTGTGATTGCCTTTCTCTGTGGAAATATCTTCATTGGTATCAATTTTTAGCTAACACCTATAAGTGATATTATAGGATATGTGTCTTTTGCTGTGTGACTTAGTACAATTTGCCTGATTACCTCTAGAATCATCTACGGTGCTGCAAATGGCATTGTTTCATTTTTTTCCCTAGCTAATATTCCATCTGTACATGTACCAGTTCTTCTTTGTCCACTCACCTCTTGATGGAGTTTTTGGTTGCCTCCATGTCTTGGCTATTGTAATACTGCTGCACTGCACATTTGCCTGCCTGTGTCTTTCCAATTCTGTCTTCTTATGTTATAGGCCCAGGAGTGGGCCTCCTGTATCATATGGTATCTCAGGGTTTACCGTTTAAATGCACCATGATTCTGTGCTCATTAGTGGTTCTTTCCAGGTTACATCCCACTTAAAGTTGAGGGTATGCATTTCTCCACAACACCTTCAGCATTTATTTATTTATTTTTTTGTTAACATCTTTATTGGAGTATAATTGCTTTACAATGGTGTGTTAGTTTCTGCTTTATAACAAAGTGAATCAGCTATACATATACGTACATCCGCATATCTCCTCCCTCTTGCGTCTCCCTCCCACTCTCCCTATGCCACCTCTCTAGGTGGTCAGAAAGCACTGAGCTGATCTCCCTGTGCTATGTGGCTGCTTCCCACTAGCTATCTATTTTACGTTTGGTAGTGTATATATGTCCATGCCTCTCTCTCCCTTTGTCACAGCTTACCCTTCCCCCTCCCCATATCCTCAAGTCCATTCTCTAGTAGGTCTGTGTCTTTATTCCTGTTTTACCCCTAGGTTCTTCATGACATTCTTTTTTCTTAAATTCCACGTATATGTGTTAGCATACGGTATTTGTCTCTCTCTTTCTGACTTACTTCACTCTGTATGACAGACTCTAGGTCTATCCACCTCATTACAAATAGCTCAATTTCGTTTCTTTTTATGGCTTCAGCATTTATTGTTTGCAGTTTTCTTGCTGATGGATATTCTGACTGGTGTGAGCTGATACCTCTTTGTGGTTGAATTTGCATATGACTCATAATCCTTTGAAATTGAGCTTTAAGACATGTCCTTTTTATTTTTCAAACTGTGATTACAGCTTAGCTCTTCAAAATGTTTTCTTAAAGTATGTGTTACATTTTGAAATATATTGGCCATTACCTCCCTCAAAACATTTTGAGGGCAGGTTTCATTTACAGCCCTGCAGTACTTCTTCACATGAAGTGACCATTAGCACAGGCTTTAAAGCTGCTTTTTCAGGTAACGGCCAGATTGCGGCAGCCTTTCTTTGTTCCCCATGCTGGTACTAGGGAAACAGAGCTTCCGGCCAGTGGTCTTCTTCGGTTATAAATTAGAGTGGAATGTGCCCGGATAAACCCCCAAAAGCTGATGTCTCCTTACTTTTGTTTGTTTTTAAAATTTAATTTATATTTTTATCGGAGTAATATTCCATTGTGTATATGGGCCACTTCTTGGTGCATTCCTCTGTTGATGGACATTTTCGTTGCTTCCAAGTGTTGGCTATATTAAATATTGCTGGAGTGCAAGATTGCCAGCCTGTGACTTTTTGATTCTCATTTTCTCAGGTGATAGGCCCAGCAGTGGGTGTGACTGATTGACTAGTAGCTCAATGTTTACCTTTTCAAAGCACCTCCATTGTGTTTTCATTAGTGGCTCTTACCATGTCTCCCTTAGAACCCAGGGTACGAACTTCTCCACAATCCCTTCAGCATTTATAGTTTGCAGCATTTTTGCTAATGGCCAATCTGACTGCTGTGGCCTGATAGGTTTTTGTAATTTGGGTTTGCATGACTTTAAAAATTCCTAAAATTCATCATTTTCCACGCCTTTTCCCTTTCTGTTAAAAATAAAGTGTGAGTACAATATATCTCTTGAAGCTGTCTTCTTGGAAGGTTGCCCTCTTTTGAAGTTTTGGTCGATATTCGACCCCAGGATATTTTTGGAGGGCAGATGTCATTACAGAACTGCAAGTTTGGTGAATATTTAGTGACCATTAGCACTGGGTTTAAAGCTGCTGTTGTGGGAAACGGCCACAAGGAGGCAGCATTTGTCCTTTCCCAAATCTGGGTACTAGGGCAGCAGAGCCTTTCTGGAAGTCGTGGTCCTAGGTTTTAAGTTAGAATGGAATGTGCCAGGAGGAATGCCCATAAGTTTATGTCTCATTACTTTTTCTTGGTTTTTAAAATTTATTTAATCGGGGTAATGATTAGATATTGTTTGTCCAGATGTACACAATCTAGTTCATTTGTACAATATATATGTCTATTCATGTTCAGATCCTCTTCCCATGTAAAATATTACAGTGTTCCCTAGACCTCCCTTGCTATATGGTCCGTCTTTTTGATATATGTTTGTAATATGTATTTGTATACGTATGGTAACGCTAATCTTAATTTATCCATTCTGCCCACCTTTCCTTTTAGATAAGCATACTTAATTTCTAAGTCTGTGAGTGTCTTTCTCTGTGGAAATATGTTCATTTGTGTTAGTTATTAGATAACGCCTATAAGTGATATCGTAGGATATAGGTCTTTTGCTTTCTGACTTACCTCATGTTCTGTGATTATGTCCAAGCTCATATATGGTGCCTCAAATAGCAGGGTTTCGTTGTTTTCCATGGCTAATATTCTATTGTGTACATGGACCACTTCTTCTTTATCCATACATCTGTTGATGGACATTTTGGTTGCTTCACTGTCTTGGCTATTGTGAATAAGGCTGCAGTGCAGCTTTTGCAGCCCGCATCTTCTCGATTCTGGTCTTCTCAGGTGAGAGGCCCAGTGGTGTGACTGCTGCATCGAATGGTACCTCAATTTTTACTTTTAATCGTAGCTCCTTTCTGTTCTCATTATTGGCTGTTACCACTTTACATCTCACCAGCAGCTAGAGGGTACACAGTTCTCTAAATCCCCTTCAGAATTTATTGTGTGTAGACATTTTGCTGATGGTCAGTCGACTGGTGTGAGTTGAAACCTTTTTGTACATTAGATTTGCATGAGTCTAATAATTCCTGAGGTTGAGCTTTCACCCATTTTCCCTTTTTTAAACAAGAGAGTGAGTCAAACTTACCTCTTCATACTATCGTCTTGAAAAGTTTGCCAGTTTTGAATTTTATTGTCCATTCCCTACCTCAGCACAGTTGTTTAGGGCAGGTGTCCTTTGCAGCCCTGAGTCCTTGTGAATGTTAAGAGACCATTAGCTGTGAGCTTAACGCCGCTCTTGCGGAAAACGGCCACAAGGCAGCAGAATTTCTACATTTCCAACTCTGGGTTTTTGGGCAGCAGAGCCTTCCTGGAAATCGTGTTAGTAGGCTGCAAATTAGAGTGGAATGTGCCAGAGCACATCCCCAAGAGCTTGTATCTCCTTACTTCTTGTTTGTTTTATAAATTTAATTTTTATTAATTATCAGAGCAAACTAGATAAAAATATTTTGTTTCTCCTAGGTGTACAGAATCTGGTTCATTATATCAATGTATCTGTCATTTATCTTTGCATTCTTTACCGTATAGGTTATTACAGAGTGTTGCCTAGACCTCTCTTGGTATTCCATAGGTATTTTGTGATTATATATTTCATATGTATTAGTACATGTGTGTTAACCCCCATATCCTAATTCACACATTCTTTACACTTTTCCATTTGGTTAAACATAATTTTTTTTTCTTAATCCATGCTTTTCCTTCTCTTGGGAATAAGTTCATGAGTATCAACTTTTAGGTAACACCTAGAAGTGATGTCATAGGATATCTGTCTTTCACTTTCTTTCTTACTTCAAGTTGGGTGATTATCTCTAAGTCTTTATATGGGGTGCAAATGGCACTGTTTCATTGTTTTCCATGGCTAATATTCCATTGTTTACATGGACCACTTCCTCTTTGTGCATTTTTCTGTTGATGGACATTTTGGTTTCTTCCACGTCTTGGCTATGTTAAATGTTCCTGCAGTGCAGGATTGCCAGCCTGTGTCTTTTCCATTCTGCTCTGCTCAGGTGATAGGCGCATCAAAGGACCTACCAGATCACATGGTAGCTCAATTTTTACCCTTAAACGCACCTCCATTATGTTCTCACTACTGGCTGTTACCAGTTTACATCCCCCCAGCCGCTAGAGGGTACACAGTTCCCTGAAACCCCTTCAGCATTTATTCTTTGTAGACTTTTTGCTGAAGAACATTCTGACGGCTGTGAGGTGAACATTTCTGTAATTGGATTTGCATGGCTTTATTCATTGCTGATGTTGCCCATGTTTCAATTCCCTTTTATTTTAAAGAGAAGAAAAAGAAAAGACAAAATGTGCGTAAAATATGCCTCTTGACATTGTCTTCTTGAAATGTTGACGTCTTTTGAATTTTCTGGTCGATTTACGACCCCAGGACATTTTTTGAGGCCCGGTGTCCTTTACAGTGCTGCACATATTTTGAATTTCGAGTGACCATTACCTCTTGGTTTAAAGCTGCTGTTGTGTGAAACAGCCACAAGGCGGCAGCATTTCTCCTTTACCAAATCTGGTTACCAGGGCAACAGAGCCTTAATGGAAGTCCTGTTCTAGGTTGAAAATTAGAATGGAATGTGCCAGGAAAAATTCCTTTCAGTTTATGTCTCATTATTTCTTGTTCATATTTTTAATTTAATTTTTATTTTTTATCGCAGCAAATTTTGATTACAATGTTTTTTGTTGTTGTTGTTCTAGGTGTGCAAGATGTGGTTCTTTCACACATATACATATATCTATTCTTCTGTGGAACCTTTTCCCAGGTAGGTTATGACACAATGTTGAGTAGTCTTCTCTTGGTATTCCGTAGGTCTTTGGTGATTATATATTTCACATGTGTTTGTATATCTCTGTTAACCCCAATATCGTAATGTATCCAATCCTCACACCTTTCGATTTGGGGAACCATAAGTTTGTTTAATGAATCTGTGATTGCCTTTCTCTGTGGAAATATCTTCATTGGTATCAATTTTTAGGTAACACCCATAAGTGATATACGTTAGGTGTCTTTCGCTTTCTCACTTACTACAAGTTGCATGATTACCTCTAGACTCATCTATGGTGCTGCAAATGGCATTGTTTCATTTTTTTCCCGAGCTAATATTCCATCTCTACATGTAACAGCTCCTCTTTGTCCACTCATCTGTTGATGGACTTTTGGTTGCTTCCATGTCTTGGCTATTGTAATACTGCTGCAGTGCAGATTTGCCTGCCTGTGTCTTTCCAATTCTGTCTTCTTATGTTATAGGCCCAGGAGTGGGCCTGCTGGCTCATATAGTAGCTCAATGTTTACCTTTTAAAGGCACCTCCACTCTGTTCCCATTAGTGGCTCTTACCAGGTTTCGTCCCACTTGAAATTAAGGGTATGCATTTTTCCACAACCTCTTCAGCATTGATCGTTTGTAGTTTCTTTCCTGATGGTTATTCTGAATGGTGTGAGCTGATACCTCTGTGTGGTTGGATTTGCATGTGTCTCATAATCCTTTGAAATTGAGCTTTCAGGCATGTCCTTTTATTTTTCAAACGGTTATTACAGCTTAGTTCTTCAAATGGTTTTCTTGAAATATGTGCCACATTTTGAAATACTTTGGCCTTTACCTCCCTCAAGGCATGATGAGGGCAGGTTTCCTTTACAGCCCTGCAGGACTTGTTCATATGAAGTGACAATTAGCATAGGTTTTAAAGCTACTTTTGCAGGTAATGGCCAGAGGGTGGAGCATTTCATAACTCTATGAAATGTAACTGAACACACAATATATATTTTTTCTTTTAAATTTCCATTGTTACTTTTTTAAATTACAATTATAATTGAAGTTCTTTGTAACAAGTGAAATTTAAAAAATTAAAGGAAAAGATAATATTTTACCACTTGCCATCCTTTCCCATTTACTGAAACGACCAGCATAATGTGTAGATTTCTCATTTTATCCAGGTGTTCTATACATCTGGAATATCATGCTTCTCACTGTAGAAAAACAGATTTAGCTCTCACACTTTTTATAGGCTACATAAGAGTCCATAGAAAAGAAGTACCAACTATTTCAGACTTAGCTTTTTGAGGGACACTCAGGTTACTTTCTGTTTTATTTTGTTGTTTTTTTTTTTGTGGGGGTAGGAGTTTATTATTTATTTATTTATTTTTGTTGTGTTGGGTCTGAGTTTCCATGTGAGGGCTTTCTCTAGTTGTGGCAAGTGGGGGGGCCACTCTTCATCTCGGTGCGCGGGCCTCTCACTATCGCGGCCTCTCTTATTGCGGAGCACAGGCTCCAGATGCGAGGGCTCACTGGTTGTGGCTTATGGGCCTAGTTGCTCCACGGCATGTGGGATCCTCCCAGACCAGGGCTCGAACCTGTGTCCCCTGCATTAGCAGGCAGATTCTAACCACTGCACCACCAGGGAAGCCCCCTATTTTGTTGTTCTGCTAGTTTGTTTTAACCCAAGAAAATACTTTTTTAAATACAAAAAAACAAAATTAAGCTAGGGGTAAGGATTAGGGTTTAGGGTTAGGATACGGGTTAGGATTATTGTACGGCTTAGAGTATGGTTTAGGGTTAGGGTTATGGTACGGGTTAGTGTTAGGGTACAGTTTAGGGTATGGCTATGGTTTAGTGTTAGGGTACGGGTTAGTGTTAGCGTATGGGTTACTGTTAGGGTATGGGTTAGGATTAGGGTACGGTTTACGTTCAGGGTTATGGTTAGGTTTAGTGTATGGGTTAGTGTTAGGTACAGGTTAAGGTAAGGGTTAGGGTTAGGTTTAGTGTTAAGGAACGGGTACAGTTTATGGTACAGGATAGGGAACAACAAAGGGTTAGGGTTAGGGTACGTGTTAGGGTACAGTTTAGTGTTAGTGTACGGGTTAGGATTAGGGTACGGTTTAGGGTAAGGTTTAGGGTTAGAGTTAGGGAACGGGTATGGATTGGGGTACAGTTTAAGGTATGACCACGGGTTAGGAGTAGGGTAAGTGTTAGGGTACGGGTTAGTGTTAGTGTACAGGTTAGGATTATGGTACGGGATAGTGTAAGGGTTAGGGTTAGGGAATGGGTATGGATTAGGTTACAGGTTAGGGTATGACAACGGGTTAGGGTTAGGGTACGTGTTAGTGTATGGGTTAGGATTAGGGTACGGGTTAGGTTATAGGTTAGTGTTAGGGGATGGGTTAGGATTAGGGTATGGGTTATGGTATGGTTTAGGGAAAGGGTTAGGGCACGGGGTAGGGTTAGCATAAAGTTTAGTGTATGGTTATGTGTTCCTGTTAGGGTACATGTTAGCGTACGGGTTAGTGTTCGTGTACAGCTTAGGGTAAGGGTTAGGGTTAGGGTCTCAGGTACAGGTTAGGGTACGGTAGCGGGATAGGGTTAGGGTACGTGTTAGGATGAGACTTCTTTGTAGTGCAGATTTGAATTTCCCACTTGCTTGGTTGGCCAAAAAGTGCGTATGTGTTTTATCCTGAATATATTCAGGAAAAAACGCATACGCACTTTTTGGCCAACTGCATCATTGTCGAAGTTCTGCATGCTTTTCATTTAAAGGCGACTCCAATCGACCTCTCGAAATCAGTTTCCTGCAATTCTGCCTTGCTTTCGAATCCTCTTCTTTGCCTTAACTCAATATATTTTTAACCGATAGTTGTCATTTATGACTCTGCAGGTTTGTGAACTGCAGTGGCCCTGAGCTCCATTTTTCAACTCCCTTTCGGTGAGCTGGCCACAAAACTGCAGGATTGCTTCAGGCCCTATTCTGTTCTGGGGTGGCAGTCTAAGCCTTTGGTTAATTCTTCTTCCTGATGGGAAATTAGAGTGAAATGTGCCCGACCAGACACCTACACCAAATCTCTAATTTGCTCCCCCTGTTTCCTTTCATTCTCTGCACAACTTGCACACTGTGAGAAATAGGAAGTTAAAGGCGCTGACTCTCCAAGTGGCGAGGTTGTTAGTAAAGAGGCTGGAATGGTGAACCCGAGCACCAGGAGAGGAAAAATGACGTGCATTTTAGAAACCTTTCCCGATCACACGGTGGACCACCCTCTGGCTTTCCCATGTATGTTTTAGCTGTAGGAAGATTCCCTTAAACCTGGAGAGTTGAGACCCATGGAATGGGTAGCACGCAGCATTACTTTAAAGGGTCTGCATTCGCTCACCCAGCCGCACCAATCCTCTCAGTCCCAAGTGTCCAGCCTTATGTCTCCCCTGGCTGTGGGTGTAGATGTGGTCAATCCAGGTTGCATCACAACCCCTGAACGAATTTTGTAAGAATTTCTCTCTCTTTTGCTGTCTTTGTGTTTTTTTTTCTTTGCGATACGCGGCCCTCTCACTGCTGCGGACTCTCCCGTTGCGGAGCACAGGCTCCGGATGCGCAGGCCCAGTGGCCATGGCTCACGGGCCCAGCCGCTCCACGGCACGTGGGATCTTCCCGGACCGGGGCACGAACCCGCGTCCCCCGCATTGGCAGGCGGACTCTCAACCACTGCGCCACCAGGGAAGCCCCTGTGTTTTGTTTTTGAAATTTATTTTAACAATGGGGTTTAGCTGATTTTCACTGCTGCGTTTATGCCGTTCTACACACCCTTGATTCCCTTACGAAGACATATGAATACATAGGTTTTAAGATTCTTACTAGTCAGATATATTCTTCTGTGGTGAATAGGGCGTGTTGAATTCAGTTCGTTGAGCAAGGAGTACGTCTTGTTTATTACATATTTGGCTTATGGAACCGTATCTGAGCTAATTTAAAACTCTGGTTTTATGCATCACCCCAACTCACCTGTCCCCTTAAGCAGGTACAAGTTGTTTTCTAAATGTGAGACTGTTCTGTCTTGTAATTCAGATCATGTGTAGCCATGTTTACATTCCCTCTATAAGTGATGTGTTATGACAAGTTCCTTTTTCTGTGGGACTTCTTTCACTTAGAATCACCGTACGAAAATCCACTCATTATGCTGCTATGGACATGATGACATTGATTTCATGGCTGAGTTATATTTTATTGTACATAAGTACCACAATTTCTTTATCAGTTTTTCTCTTTCGGGGATATTTAAGTTGTACAGTAGTCGAGGTTTCTGTAAACACAGCAGCCCTAAACTTTGGGCTGGCTGTGTCTTGTTGATTTTTAGTCTTCCCAAGCTATAGGGCCATGAGAGGAAGTGCCCTAGGCTCTGTAGCTTTGTTTTTGAGATGTTTCAGGAAACACCATACACTTCTCCAGAGTGGCTGTTGGCAATTTACATCCCGCCCATCAGCATAACAAGGCTCCCAATTCTCCATGGCCTGTCCTGCCTTCTGCATTTTACACTTTTTTCAGATGGCCCTTTTGACGGGGGTGGGGGTGGTGGGGGGTGGGGGGGTGGTGTGAGACTTCATTGTAGTGCAGATTTCCTTTGCAAGCTTGCTTGGTTGGCCAAAAAGGGCGTATGCGTTTTTTCCTGAATATATTCAGGAAAAAACGCATACGCCCTTTTTGGCCAAGTGCGTCATTGACGAAGATCTGCCGCTTTTCATACGCTTTAAATGCAATTCCAGTCTACCTCCTGAAATCGGTTTCTTGCAATTCTGCCCCGCTTTCATGTCCTCTTCGCAACCTTACTTCAATATATTTTTGGACGATAGCTGTCATTTATAACTCTGCAGGTTTGTGAATTACAGTGCCCCTGAGCTCCTTTCTTCAACTCGCTTTCTTGTGAGCAGGCCGCAAAACCGCAGGATTGCTTCAGGGCCTAATCTGGTTGCAGCACGGCACGCTGAGCCTTTGGTTAATTCCTCTTCCTGGTGGGAAATGAGAGTTAAATTTGCCCGTCCAGACACCTACAGCTAGTCTCTCATTGGTTCTCCCTATTCCTGTTCATGTTGCGCAAAAATTGCAAACTGGGCCAAACAAGAGGTTAAAGGCACTGACTCTCCAAGTGGGGAGAGTGTTAGTAAAGCATCTGGAATGGCGAACACGAGTACCAGGGGACGAAAACTGAGATGCATTTAAAACCGTTTCCCGATCACATGGTGGGCCATACTCTGTGTTCCCCATGCATGTTTTAGCTGAAGGAAGAATCCCTTAAAGCTGAAGAGTTGGGACCCATGGAATGGGTACCATGCAGTATTACTTCAAAGGGTCTGCATTTGCTCACCGAACCTCACCAATCCTATCAGACCCAAGTGTCCAGCCTTATGTCTCACCCAGCTGTGGGTGTAGATGTGGTAAATCCAGGTTGCATCACAAGCCCTGAATGAGTTATTTAAGAATTGCTCTCTATTTCACTGCCATTGTGTTTTGTTTTTGAAATTTATTTTTATACTGGGATTTAGCTGATTTTCACTGCTGCGTTTATGCCGCTGTACGCACACTTGATTCTCTTACGGAGACATATAAATTCATAGGTTTTAAGGTTCGTACTACTCAGGTATATTCCTAGGCGTTGAATATGGGGTGTTGAATCCATTTCATTGAGCAAGGAGTAGGTCTTGTCTATTACATATTTGGCTTAAGGAACTTTATCTGTGCTCATTTCAATCTCTGGTTTTATGCAGCACCCCAACTCACCTTTCCCCTTAAGCAAGCATAAGTTGGTTTTCTAAATTTGAGACCCTGTTCTGTTTTGTAATTCAGTTCATGTGTTGCCACGTTTACATTTTGTGTATTAGTGATATCTCATGTGGTTTCTTTTTCTGTGTGACTTATTTCACTTAGAATCATCATACCTCAATCCACTCATTATGCTGCTACGGGCCTGAGGACATAGATTTCATTGCTGAGTGATATTCCATTGTCCGTAAGTACCACAACTTCTTTATCCATTTTTCACTTTCTGGGATATTTAACTTGTACCGTAGATGAGGTTCTTGTAAACAGAGCCGTCCCAAACTTTGGGGTGGCTGTGTCTTTTTGATTTTAATTTCCCTAAGCTATAGGACCATAAGTGGAAGTGCCCTAGGCTCTGTAGCTTTGTTTTTTAGATGTTTCAGGAAACACCATAGACTTCTCCAGAGTGGCTGTTGGCAATTTACATCCCGCCCATGAGCATAACAAGGCTCCCAGTTCTCCATGGCCTGTCCTGCCTTTCTGGATTTTACACTTTTTTCAGATGGCCCTTTTGACCGGGGGGAAGTGAGACTTCATTGTAGTGCGGATTTCCATTGCACACTTGCTTGGTTGGCGAAAAAGGGCGTATGCGTGTCTTCCTGAATATATTCAGGAAGACACGCATACGCCCTTTTTGGCCAAGTGCATCACTGTCAAAGATCTGCCGCTTTTCCTATGCTTTAAATGCAATTCCAGTCTACCTCCTGAAATCGGTTTCTTGCAATTCTGCCCCGCTTTCAAGTACTCTTCGCAGCCTTACTTCAATATATTTTTGGACGATAGCTGTCATTTATAACTCTGCAGGTTTGTGAATGGCAGTGCCCCTGAGCTCCATTTTTCAGCTCTTATCTCTGTGATCTGGCCTCATAACCGCAGGATTGCTTCAGGCCCTGTTCTTGTTCTGGGGCGCCTTGCTGTGCCTTTGGTTAATTCTTCTTCCTGATGTCAATTTAGAGTGACATGTGCCCATGAAAACCCCTACCGCTAGTTTCTCGCTGGTTCCCCCTCTTCCCGTTCATCCTCTGCACTAACTGCAGACGGTGCGATACAGGAACTTAAAGGCATTGACTCTCCAGGTGGGGATATTGTTAGTAAAGCGGCTGGAATGTCGATCCGGAGCCCCAGGAGAGGAAAAGTGAGGTGCGTTTTAGAAACCTTTCCCGATCACATGGCATACCGTCCGCTGGGTTTCCCATGCATGGTTTAGCTGTAGGAAGATTCCCTTCAACCTGGAGTGTTGGGAGCCTTGGAATGAGTAGCATGAAGTATTGCATTAAAGGTTCGGCAGTTGCTCACCAAAGCTCACCAATCCTCTCAGCCCCAAGTGTCCAGCCTTATGTCTTATCCAGCTGTGGGTTTATATGTGGTCAATCCAGGTTGCATCACAGCCCCTGAAGGAATTTTGTAAGAATTTTTCTCTCTTTCGTTGTTTCTGTGTTTTGTTTTTAAAATTTATTTCTATAATGGGGTTTAGCTCATTTTCACTGCTGTGTTTGTGCCGCTCTGCACACACTTGATTCCCTTATGGAGATATATCAATACATGGGTTTTAAGATTCTTATTACTCAGGTATATTCCTCTGCGGTGTATAGGGGGTGTTGAGGCCAGTTCATTGAGCAAGGTGTAGATCTTGCCTAATACCTATTTGGTTTATTGAACGGTATCTGTGCTAATTTCAAACTCTGGTTTTATGCATCACCCCACCTCTCCTTTCCCCTTAAGCTGACATAAGTGTGTTTTCTAAATGTGAGACACTGTTCTGTTTTGCAATTCATTTGTTGTGCAGCCATATGTACATTCCCTCTATAAGTGATATCTTATGATATGTTTCTTTTTCTGTTTGACTTATTTCAAGTAGTATTATCGGACCTAAATCCACTCTTTATGCTTCTACTAGCCTTATGACATTGATTTCATGGTGAAGAGATATTCCATTGTACATAAGTACCACGTCTTCTTTATCCATTGTTCTCTTTCCTGGGATATTTAAGGTGTACTGAAGTCGAGGTTCCTGTAAACAGAGCAGCCCTAAACTGTGGTGTGCTTGTGTCTTGTTGATTTTTAGACTTCCCTAGATATACTCCCGTGGTTGGAAGTGCCCTATGCTCTGTAGCTCTGTTTTTTAGATGATTTAGAAACCACCATACACTTCTCCAGAGTGGCTCTCGGCAGTTCACACACCGCCCATCAGCGTATAAAGGCTCCCTGTTCTCCATGGCCTGTCCTGCATTTCTGGTTTTTACAGTTTTTTCGGATGGCCCTTTTGACCGGTGGGAAATGAGACTTCTTTGTTGTGCGCCTTTGCATTGCTTGCTTGCTTGGTTGCCCATAAAGTGCGTATGCGTTGCTTCCTGAATATATTCAGGAAGCAACGCATACGCCCTTTTTGGCCAACTGCATCATTGTCGAAATTCTGCCGCTTTTCATGTGCTTTAAAGACGAGTCCAATCTATCTCTTGAAATCTGTTTCTTGCAATTCTGTCTTGCATTCAGATCCTCTTCTTTGCCTTACCTCAACATATTTTTGGACGTTAGTTTTCATTTATAACTCTGCAGGTTTGTGAATTGCAGTGACCCTGAGCTCCATCTTTTAAGTTGCTCTTTTGTGAGCTGGCCTCAAAACCACAGGATTGCTTCAGGCCCTATTTTGGCTCCGGCGAGGCGGGTGAGCCTTTTTTTAATTCTTATTCTTAATGGGAAATTAGAGTGACATGTGCCCGTCCGAACCCCTACAACTATTCTCTCATTGGTTCCCCCTCTCCCCGTTCATCCTCCTCACAATTTGCAAAATGTGCGAAACAGAGGTTTAAATGCGCTGTTTCTCCAAGTGGGGAGATTCTAAGTAACGTGGCTGGAATGGTGAACAGGAGCACCAGGAGAGGATAAATGAGGTGCATTTTAGACACATCTCCCGATCACATGGTGTACAGTCCTCTGGGTTTTCCGTGCATGTTTTAGCTGTAGGAAGATCCCCTGAACCTGCAGATTTGGGACCCACTGAATGGGTATCAGGTAGTATAACTTTAAAGGGTGTGCATTTCCTCATCCAACCTCACATTTCTCTTAGCGCAAACAGTTTCCAGCCTTATGTCTCATCCTGCTGTGGGTCTAGATGTGTTCAATCCATGTTGCTTGACCGTCCCTGAGGAAAAGTTGTAAGAGGTTTTCTCTGTCTCTCTGTCGTTTATTTTTTTCAATTTATTATTATATTGGTTACAGCTGATTTTCAAAGCTCTGTTTCTTGCTGCTGTACATCCACTTGATTCACGTACAGAGAGACATCGATAAATTCTTTTTCAGATTCTTACCAGTCGTATATATTCTTTTCCGGTGACTTGAGTGTGCCGAGTGCAGTTCTTTTAGCTACCGTGTAGGCCTTGTTGATTATCAATTTGGTGTTTAGAATGGTATCTTTGCTAATTTCAACCTCCTGGATAATGCCTCACCCCTCCCCACCTTTCCCGTTTGGCAGCCTTATGCGTGTTTTCTACATATTTGACTATGTTTTTGTTTTGTAATTTATTTCGTGTGTAGCCATTTTGGATTCCACCTTTAAGTGATATCTTATGATATGTGTCTTTTTCTTTTTGAATTATGTCACTTAGAATGATCATACGTAACTCCTCCGGAGTTGTTGCAACTGGCCATATTTCATTGACTTCCAGGCTGAGTAATATCCCACTCTACATAAGTACCACATCTCTTTATCCATTTTTCCCCTCCAGAGACATTTAAGTTATATCCTAGTCGAGGATCTTTTAAACAGAGAGGCGGTAAACGTTGGGGTGCCTGTGTCCTCTCGACTTTTGTTCTTCCCAAGATATACGCCCATGAGTGCAAGTGCCCTATGCTCTGTAGCTCATTTTTTAGATGCTTTAGTAAACACAATACACTTCTCCAGAGTGGCCGTTGGCAATATACATTTCCACTATAAGCCTCACAGGGCTCCCTCTTCTCCTTGCCCTGTCCTGCATTTCTGGTGTTTACACTTCATGAGGACAGCTCTGCTGGCTGATGCGAAGTGATATCTTTTGTAGTATTGATTTCCAGTGCCCACCTGTTTGGTTGGCTAAAAAAGTGTATGCCCTTTTCTTGAATATATACAGAAAAAAACGCATACACCCTTTTTGGCCAACTGCAATGTTGGCAATGTTCAGCCCCTTTTCTTGTGCTTAATGGCGAGTCCTTTCTACCTCTTCAAATCCCTTTCCTGCCATTCTCCCTTGCTTACAAGTCCTTTTCTCTGACTTTCCTCAAGACATTTTTCAGTGATAGATATTTTCAACTCTGCAGTTTCGTGAATTTTAGTGCCCCTGAGTTCCATTTTTCAACTTGTGTTTGTGGGAACTGGCCACAAAGCAGCGGGATTTCCTCAAGCCCTATTCTCTTTCCATGGGCAACCCTAGCGTTTGGCCAATTCGTCTTCCTGATTGGAAATTAGAGTGACATGTGCCTGTCCGAACACCTAGGACTTGTCTCTCATTGTTCCTCATCCTTCCGCTTCATCCTCTGGACAAATTCCAAACTGTGTGCAACAGGATGTTGACAGTGCTGACATCTCCAAGTGGGGAGACTGTTAGTAAAGACGCTGGAGGGGTGAACCCGAGCACCAGGAGATGAGGAGATGAGATGCCTTTTCCAAACTTTTCCCGATCAGACGGTATACCATCCTCTGGGTGCGACAGGCGTGTTTTAGCAGTAGGAAGGGTCCCATTCATGTGAGGAGAACACCAGGGCTTTTTCAAAATCAGTGTCTCCCCGAAACCCAAACTGGGGAATTTTTTAAGCTACGGCTACACATATGTTCATTAAGGGCCTTGGGAAGTAGGCAGAGTCCAAACTTTAGATGATTGAAGTCTTCAGGGTCAGAAGCACTCACCACCGGCTTCCCTTAGGTTACATTTTAACTGTCATTGATAGATGATGTCAATAAAATTATCTATTCTTTTTCAGATTATTTCCCCTTATAGGTTATTGAAAATATTCAGTGTAGTTCCCTGTGCTATACAGTAGTTCCTTGTTGATGATCTATTTTATACATAGCAGTGTGTATGTGTTAATCCCAACCTGTTAATTTATCCCTCCTCCCACCTTTCCCCTTTGGTAATAATAAATTATAAGATTTTACACTTCTCAGAAATGGGGGAGCTGAAAGAGAGGTATCATTTTCAATGGAAAAGCATTCGAAACAAGATTGAAGCTTTAACCAAGATTATTAGATGTACATCCTTGGAAAGGAATCACTTCGTTTCTCTAATATTGACCTGACAAATAAGACAAACCTTTTCACTGAACTTGCTTATAATAAAGTGATGGCAATATCAAATGGAAGTGTTAGAAACATCTTATTTTACCCGAGCCTTATACACTGTTCTATGTTAATTACAGTTTGGCTCACACGTCTGTTCATTGAAGTTACAGCGTTCTCAATTTCTGTTACTGACCCTCCAGAGTGGACCCCAACAAGTGTCCCCCTGCCCGGTGTCATTGGAGCCAACAGATCGAGACTGAGTTTGGTTCAGAAGCAAAGGAAACTTTACATTTTGATCAGAGAATGGAGAGGTGAGAGCGTGTGCTACCCCGCGGGCTGTGGGCTGGGCTGCTGTGTAGAGATCCTGTCAGAGTCAGTGGGAGGGAGGGGGCGGAGCCCTCGAGGGCCGGGTTGGCTGCAGCTCAGGCTCTATATCGGGGAGTCTGCACTGGGCCCCAGGAGCTGAGGTGTCGACGCAGCCATTCTGCACTAGGAAATCTGGTCTGCAGTGCCGGGTGTGGAACCTCTGCATGCGGGACCCTAGGAGCACGTGAAATTAGACGAAGCACAAAGGATAAAAAAGGCTAGACTTTATTTTATTGCCCAGATTCTATTTTTATCTCCCAGGGATTTTTAATGGGCTTTGCCGGGGACAAACCCCTCCTCTGCCTTTTGTCCCGTTCCTCATTCTTGGAGTGCTGAGGGTGCAGACCCTTCTTCTGTAACTGCTGAGTGCTGAGTTAGGAGCCCTCATAGCCGGGGGCGAGGGTCAGAACTTCTCCCCAGCAGCCTCCAGGTGACGTTGGTTGTCCCCAGGCCTCCTGCCTCCCTGCTCGTCCGCCTGAGCACCAGCATTGGAAGTGTTATAGATTCTAAGGACCTTTAAGGGTCCAGGAAGGAGATGTGCAGAGACGCTGTGGGGTCCGGTTTCACCCCGCCCCACATTTGTTCGGCCACCTTAGGCTGACCGTTTCTGCCAGCCTAGATGCTCTGACCAGTAGTCTGCGCTTTCTTCAGTTAGGCCCCTGAATTAACGTAAAAACAGCACCAGGTGTCAGAGCCCTGGCCGCTCAACTCCCAGACAGTCCAGGGTCAGTGGTGATCAAGGACCATGATGGCCACTGAGCCAACAGCCTTTTGAAGTAAACAGGAGTCCAGCCGGTCTTATTGGCCACCATCATCACGGTGTCTGTAGGCTTTTCTATGGTGACAGCGTGCTATACGGTTCCCCCGCCAAGCTTATTAGCTCCCCTCTGGGTGCAGTAAGTCCTGCAAGCAGTAGTCTACTCTTTTGGGACACACTCTTGTTGTTCTATGAGAGAAACTCCAGGTCAAGTGATGGCCACACGAGTCGTCATGGTGTCCCGTTGCCCCCGGTTATCTCTCTGGAGGTTGGAGTTGGAGGGCCTCCTCACTCGAGGTCAGCGTGCCCAGGGTTGCACGGAGCGAACCCTGCAACTTCAGGGCATGGTTGGTGGTTAGGATCACCACGTGGGGTCCTTTTCCCTTAGGAGGGAGGTGGCCTTTTGGGCTGCTGATTTCCAGGTTTTTAGATACCGCCAGTATCTTGGCCAGATGTGGCGGTGGGCCAAGCCCCTTGGTGACCGTAGTTTATCCTACCTGGATGGCATTCTTGCGTTGTTCCATTTCAAGTGGTCCCAGTTTTTGCACTAATACTCCAATGGCGATTCACCTTTCACCGGGAATGTAAAGGTCAAAGGGTTTAGCTAAATTAGGGAGTTCCAGGGCAAGGGTCTGAATGGACTGCTCTTTCCATTCTTGAAAGGCCACTTCTGGATTCTATTCAAAAGGATCATCATCTTTTCCTTTCAGTGTTTCATATAGAGGCGCAGCTAGTAGACTGTAGTCAGGGATCCAGAAGCAGCAAACCCTGGCCTCCCCAGGAACCCCTAAGCTGTCTTCTAGTTTTAGAAAGGGGTAAGGCTGCAAATGGTTTCTTCCCTTTCCTGGGATGGGCTTCTCCGACCTTCTGTGAGAATGAAGCCCAGGCAGGTCACCGTAGTCTGTGATATTTGAGCTTTCTCTTGGACAACTTCTATCCTTTATTGGCTTGGTGGTTCAGAGGCCTCCTTAGTAGGGCTGGCGATCAGAATGTCGTTTGCATATTGAAGGAGGGTTTCCTTTCCCAGAGGTAGAACTTTTAGCTCTTTAGCTAAGCTTTCCCCAAAGATGGTGTGGGAATTTTTGAACCCTTGGGGCCAGACGGCCCGGAAGTATTGTTTTAGTTGTATGTTGAGTCCTGCCACTCACAAGCCAAAATTTCTTGTGACTCTGGGACTAATGGAATACAAAAGAAGGCATCATTGAAGCCTAATACAGAATACCATGTCCTGGTGGTTGGTAGAATGACCAGCAGGGTGTAGGAATTAGGAACTACTGGAGGTGTATCCTCGGTGGCTTCACTGAGTGTCCTGACATCCTTTATCAGGTCCCCAGCAGCCCATGGGGCTCTCGTGGTCAGGCCAATCCCAGGATATGGAGCTCACCTGGGCAGGTACCCCACCCCCCCCACCCCAGCCCACGGGGCTCTCGTGGTCAGGCCCCTCCCAGGATATGGGGTTCCCTGGGCAGGTCCCCTGCAGCCCATGGGGCTCTCGTGGTCAGGCCCATCCCAGGATACAAAGCTACCCTTGCAGGTACCGTGGCAGGGCTGGGCACACAGGAACCGTGCACATAGCCCTCATTGCAGAGCACCCCCAGCTCCCCTGTCGCTCAGAGCTGACACAGAGCACCTCAGAGCAGGACTTGAACTAACAAACAGCAGCTCCGACAGGTCTGTGACCCTGGGCATCACTCTGTGCGGCCTCCCTCCAGCTGGTCTTCCAGAGACTTCCACTGCAGCCGGGGCACCAGGCCTCTGTCTCCACCCCCCCCCACCCCTCCTCTCCCTGACTGCTGGGTTCCTCTCATTAGGAGAGGGTTTTCTTGAAGTTGTCTCCCACTCATGGGCCAGATAAAATGATTAGAAAACAAGCCAGAGCTGCAGCCCCTTGTCTATCCTGACTCTCAGGAGCCCACACCTGTTCCTTGGACCTGGCCGGTTCGGCAAGTTCCATTTTCGGCAACTGTGAGCCCCTGAGCGGTGATGATTGGCTGACCTGAGCAGCCTGACCGTGCCGGCCAGCCCTCCCCAGGTGTGCCTGGGTTGAGATCAATAGAAACACGCTCCAGGCAGCAAGAGCCTGACGCCATTTTCTCTGCCCTGTCAGCAGTCTCGGGGCTGGGCTGGTGGGAGGGAGTGAGAGGCCGCGGCTTTGTGGGTGGCCCAGTGTGAGTGGGGCTCTGCTGGACTTTCTGCAGCAGTTGCCGGGCTGCCACCTGCTAAAGAAGAGGATGTGTCACCCGTAAGTGCCGCTGGAATTTCTCCCTGGGCAGAGGTGAGGCAGGAAAAAAGCAGTGGGGGCCGGGACAGGAGGGGTATCTCAGGCAGGGAAATGGAAAGCTTCCAGAAGAGCACCCAGGGCCAGGACCATCCTGGCTGGCCTGCAGGCACCAAGTCGGCCGGCATGCTGTCGCTCGTGTGGCTCCATGGCCCTTCCTCTAGGCTTTCAAGTCCTTGTACATATTCAGGTGTTTTACCTGGGAAGGGTGGGAACTGGGAACAGTTCAGCAGCAGCTGGCCTGGGGCTCAGCTCACGTTTACTCACAGAGGCCTCGGCACGGTCCCCCAGCTTTGCAATGAGGACGCTTGTTGCGTGGGGGCTGCTGACTGAATGGGAGACGATTCCCCACCACTGGCCAGCTTCAGAATTGTTTACAACTGGAGCAAGTGCCCTGATACGGCTTTCCTCTGTGTAACTGGTGGGTTCTGTGTTTTTTTTTCTTTTTTTCGTTTTTGGTTCAAGGTAGATTTTATTCCTCTTTTTTGTATTTACAGATATAAGCATGGAAATAATTTATTCATATAAATACATGTATGTGAAGGGAAGAATTTTTTTTCTGTTTTACTTTTTTTACTTTTGAATTTTATTTTATGTTTTTATACAGCAGGTTCTTATTGGTTATCTATTTTATACATATAAATGTATACATGCCAATCCCAATCTCTCAACTCTTCCCACCACCACCCCCCCAACAGCTTTCCCCCCTTGGTGTCCATATGTTTGTTGTCTTCATCTGTTGCTCTATTTCTGCCTTGCAAAACGGTTCATCTGTACAATTGTTCTAGGTTCCACATATATGCATGAATATACAAGATTTGTTTTTCTCTTTCTGACTTACTTCACTCTGTATGACAGTCTCTAGATCCATCGACGTCTCTGCAAATGACCCAATTTCATTCCTTTTTATGGCTTAGTAATATTCCATTTTATATATGTACCACATCTTTAGGCATTCATCTGTCTGTGGGCATTTAGGTTGCTTCCATTACCTGGATATTGTAAATAGCGATGCAATGAACATTGCGGTGAATGTCTCTTTCTGATTTATGGTTTTGTCTGGGTATATGCCCAGTAGTGGGATTGCTGTATCATATTGTAATTCTATGGTTAGTTTTTTAAGAAACTCCATATTGTTCTCCACAGTGACTGTATCAATTTACATTCCCAGCAGTAGTGGAAGAGGGTTCCTTTTCTCCACACCCTTTCCAGCATTTGTTGTTTGTAGATTTTCTGATGATGCCCATTCTAACAGGTGTGAGGTGATACCTCATGGTTGAGTCTATTTCGTTGAGCAAGGAGTAGGTCTTGTCTATTACATATTTGGCTTATGGAACAGTATCTGTGCTAATTTCAATCTCTGGTTTTATACAGCACCCCAACTCAACTTTCCCCTTAAGCATAAGTCTTTTATCGAAATGTGAGACTCTGTTCGGTTTTGTAATTCAGTTCATGTGTAGCCAAGTTAACACTCCCTCTATTAGTGATATCTTATGATAACTATCTTTCTCTGTGTGACATATTTCTCTTAGAATCATCGTACTTAAATCCACTCAATTTGCTGCTACAGGCCTGATGACATTGATTTCATGGCTGAGTGATATTCCATTGTAAGTAAGAGGCAAAACATCTGTATCCATTTTTTTCTTTCTGGGATATTTAATTGTACTGGACTCGAGGTTCTTGTAAACACAGCAGCCCTAAATTATGGGTTGGCTGTGTCTTGTTGATTTTAATTTCCATAAGCTATAGGACCATAAGTGGAAGTGCCCTAGGTTCCGTAGCTTTGTTTTTTAGATGTTTCAGGAAACACCATACACTTCTCCAGAATGGTTGTTGGAAATTTACATCCCGCCCATCAGCATAACAAGGCTCCCAGTTCTCCATGGCCGGTCCTGCCTTTCTGGATTTTACACTTTTTTCAGATGACCCTTTTGACCGGGGGGAAGTGAGACTTCATTGTAGTGCGGATTTCCATTGCACGCTTGCTTGGTTGGCCAAAAAGTGCCTATGCGTTTTTTCCTGGGAAAACTCGCATACGCCCTTTTTGGCCAAGTGCATCATTTTCGACGTTCTGCCTATTTTCCTATGCTTTAAATGCAATTCCAGTGTACCTCCTGAGATCTGTTTCCTGCAATTCTGCCCCGATTCAAAGTCCTCTTTGCAGCCTTACTTCAATATATTTTTGGACGATAGCTTTCCTTTATAACTCTGCCGGTTTGTGAATTACAGTGCCCCTGAGCTCCTTTCTTCAACTCGATTTCTTGTGAGCTGGCCGCGAAACCGCAGAATTGCTTCAGGCCATAATCTGGATCCGGCAGGGCACGCTGAGCATTTGGTTAATTCCTCTTCCTGGTGGGAAATTAGAGTCAAATGTGCCCGTCGAGACACCTACCTCACTCCCAGCCCCTTGGTGATGTGTGTCCTCTGGTTTGAGGCCACATGTGCTGGGTTCCTCACCTTTCGTTGATGTGGCCCCACTGGTGTGAGGACACTCCTGCCTGGTTTCCATCCCCTAGGTGATGTGCGCCCTCTGGTGAGGATCTGATCCTGGCTGGGTTCCTCAGACTTCTGTGAGGTGGGTCCTCTGCTGTGAGGTCACTCCTGCCTGGCTGGCACAAGGTGCCTTGGAGACGAGGGCCCTCTGGTGGCAGTTGGAGCCTGCTGGGAGCCTCCTCCCCTCGGTGATGAGGGCCCTCTGGTGTCAGGCCCTAACTGCTGGACTCCCCACATTTTCTGATGTGCGCCCAGTGGTGCGAGGACACTCCTGCCAGGTTCCTATCCCCATGGGAATGTGGGCCTTCTGCTCTGAGGTCCCAACGGCTGGGTTGCTCACAGATTCATGAGGTGGGCTCTCTGGTGTTAGTTCACTCCGGCCTGGATCCCATGGCCTCTGTGTTCTGGGCCGACTGCTGGGAGGTTCCAACTGCTGGATTCCTTTTTTACTCTATGGGCCCTCTGTTGTGAGGCTCCTCCTGCCTGCCTCACTCCCAGCCCCTTCGTGATGTGGGTCCTCTGGTTTGAAGCCACGTGTGCTGGGTTCTGCACCTTTCGATGATGTGGCCCCACTGGTGTGAGGACACTCCTGCCTGGTTCCCATCCCCTTGGTGATGTGGGCCCTCTGGTGAGAGTCTTATCCTGGCTGGGTTCCTCACCCTTCTGTGAGGTGGACCCTCTGCTGTGAGATCACTCCTGCCTGGCTGGCACAACTCGCCTTGGCGACGTGGGGCCTGTCGTGGCAGTTGGAGCCTGCTGGGAGCCTCCTCCCCTCGGTGATGAGGGCCCTCTGGCGTCAGGCCCTAACTGCTGTGCTCACCACGTTTTCTGATGTGCGCCTAGTGGTGCGAGGACACTCCTGCCAAGTTCCCATCCCCATGGGGATGTGGGCCTTCTGCTCTGAGGTCCCAACGGCTGGGTTGCTCACAGTTTCATGATGTGGGCCCTCTGCTCTGAGTTCACTCTGGCCTGGATCCCATAGCCTCGGTGCTCCTGGCTGCCTGCAGGGAGGTTCCGACTGCTGGATTCCTCACCTTTCTTATTCTATGGGCGCTCTGTTGTGAGGCTCCTCCTGCCTGCCTCTCTCCCAGCCCCTTGGTGATGTGGGCCCTCTGGTGAGAGTCTGATCCTGGCTCGGTTCCTCACCCTTCTGTGAGGTGGGCCCTCTGCTGTGAGGTAACTCCTACCTGGCTTGCTCACGTTGCCTTGGCGACGTGAGCGCTCTGGTGGCATTTGGAGCCTGCTGGGAGCCTCCTCCCCTTGGTGATGAGGGTCCTGGAAAAAACGCATACACCCTTTTTGGCCAAGTGCATCATTGTGGACGTTCTGCCTCTTTTCCTATGCTTTAAATGCAATTCCAGTCTACCTCCTGAAATCGGTTTCCTGCAATTCTGCCCCGCTTTCAAGTCCTCTTCGCAGCCTTACTTCAGTATAGTTTTGGACGATAGCTGTCCTTTATACCTCTGCAGGTTTGTGAATTACAGTGCCCCTGAGCTCCTTTCTTCAACTCTCTTTCCTGTGAGCTGGCCGCAAAACCGCAGGATTGCTTCAGGCCCTAATCTGGTTCAGGCACGGCACGCTGAGCCTTTGGTTAATTCCTCTTCCTGGTGGGAAATTAGAGTTAAATGTACCCCTGCAGACACGTATAGCTACTCTCTCATTGGTTCTCCCTATTCCTGTTCATCTTCCGCAGAAATTGCAAACTCTGCCAAACAGGAGGTTAAAGGTTCTGACTCTCCAAGTGGGGAGAGTGTTAGTAAAGCGTCTGGAAAGGCGAACCCGAGTACCAGGGGGCGAAAACGGAGATGCATTTGAAAATGTTTCCCGATCACACGGTGGACCGTACTCTGGGTTCCCTATGCATGTTTTAGCTGAAGGAAGAATCCCTTAAACCTGGAGAGTTGGGACCCATGGAATGGGTACCATGCAGTATAACTTCAAAGGGTCTGCATTTGCTCACCGAACCTCACCAATCCTATCAGCCCCAAGTGTCCAGCCTTATGTCTCACCCAGCTGTGGGTGTAGATGTGGTAAATCCAGATTTCATCACAAGCCCTGAATGAATTATTTAAGAATTGCTCTCTATTTCACTGCCATTGTGTTTTGTTTTTGAAATTTATTTTTATACTGGGATTTAGCTGATTTTCACTGCTGCGTTTATGCCGCTGTACGCACACTTGATTCTCTTACGGAGACATATAAATTCATAGGTTTTAAGGTTCGTACTACTCAGGTATATTCCTAGGCGTTGAATATGGGGTGTTGAATCCATTTCATTGAGCAAGGAGTAGGTCTTGTCTATTACATATTTGGCTTATGGAACGGTATCTGTGCTCATTTCAATCTCTGGTTTTATGCAGCACCCCAACTCACCTTTCCCCTTAAGCAAGCAAAAGTTGGTTTTCTCAATTTGAGACCCTGTTCTGTTTTGTAATTCAGTTCATGTGTTGCCACGTTTACATTTTGTGTATTAGTGATATCTCATGTGGTTTCTTTTTCTGTGTGACTTATTTCACTTAGAATCATCATACCTCAATCCACTCATTATGCTGCTACGGGCCTGAGGACATAGATTTCATTGCTGAGTGATATTCCATTGTCCGTAAGTACCACAACTTCTTTATCCATTTTTCACTTTCTGGGATATTTAACTTGTACCGTAGATGAGGTTCTTGTAAACAGAGCCGTCCCAAACTTTGGGGTGGCTGTGTCCTTTTGATTTTAATTTCCCTAAGCTATAGGACCATAAGTGGAAGTGCCCTAGGCTCTGTAGCTTTGTTTTTTAGATGTTTCAGGAAACACCATAGACTTCTCCAGAGTGGCTGTTGGCAATTTACATCCCGCCCATGAGCATAACAAGGCTCCCAGTTCTCCATGGCCTGTCCTGCCTTTCTGGATTTTACACTTTTTTCAGATGGCCCTTTTGACCGGGGGGAAGTGAGACTTCATTGTAGTGCGGATTTCCATTGCACACTTGCTTGGTTGGCGAAAAAGGGCGTATGCGTGTCTTCCTGAATATATTCAGGAAGACACGCATACGCCCTTTTTGGCCAAGTGCATCACTGTCAAAGATCTGCCGCTTTTCCTATGCTTTAAATGC
The DNA here is from genome assembly GCF_937001465.1 of Orcinus orca. NCBI lineage: Eukaryota > Metazoa > Chordata > Mammalia > Artiodactyla > Delphinidae > Orcinus > Orcinus orca. The sequence goes on from NC_064561.1 coordinate 39,300,118, forward strand.
AATTCCAGTCTACCTCCTGAAATCGGTTTCTTGCAATTCTGCCCCGCTTTCAAGTACTCTTCGCAGCCTTACTTCAATATATTTTTGGACGATAGCTGTCATTTATAACTCTGCAGGTTTGTGAATGGCAGTGCCCCTGAGCTCCATTTTTCAGCTCTTATCTCTGTGATCTGGCCTCATAACCGCAGGATTGCTTCAGGCCCTGTTCTTGTTCTGGGGCGCCTTGCTGTGCCTTTGGTTAATTCTTCTTCCTGATGTCAATTTAGAGTGACATGTGCCCATGAAAATCCCTACCGCTAGTTTCTCGCTGGTTCCCCCTCTTCCCGTTCATCCTCTGCACTAACTGCAGACGGTGCGATACAGGAACTTAAAGGCATTGACTCTCCAGGTGGGGATATTGTTAGTAAAGCGGCTGGAATGTCGATCCGGAGCCCCAGGAGAGGAAAAGTGAGGTGCGTTTTAGAAACCTTTCCCGATCACATGGCATACCGTCCGCTGGGTTTCCCATGCATGGTTTAGCTGTAGGAAGATTCCCTTCAACCTGGAGTGTTGGGAGCCTTGGAATGAGTAGCATGAAGTATTGCATTAAAGGTTCGGCAGTTGCTCACCAAAGCTCACCAATCCTCTCAGCCCCAAGTGTCCAGCCTTATGTCTTATCCAGCTGTGGGTTTATATGTGGTCAATCCAGGTTGCATCACAGCCCCTGAAGGAATTTTGTAAGAATTTTTCTCTCTTTCGTTGTTTCTGTGTTTTGTTTTTAAAATTTATTTCTATAATGGGGTTTAGCTCATTTTCACTGCTGTGTTTGTGCCGCTCTGCACACACTTGATTCCCTTATGGAGATATATCAATACATGGGTTTTAAGATTCTTATTACTCAGGTATATTCCTCTGCGGTGTATAGGGGGTGTTGAGGCCAGTTCATTGAGCAAGGTGTAGATCTTGCCTAATACCTATTTGGTTTATTGAACGGTATCTGTGCTAATTTCAAACTCTGGTTTTATGCATCACCCCACCTCTCCTTTCCCCTTAAGCTGACATAAGTGTGTTTTCTAAATGTGAGACACTGTTCTGTTTTGCAATTCATTTGTTGTGCAGCCATATGTACATTCCCTCTATAAGTGATATCTTATGATATGTTTCTTTTTCTGTTTGACTTATTTCAAGTAGTATTATCGGACCTAAATCCACTCTTTATGCTTCTACTAGCCTTATGACATTGATTTCATGGTGAAGAGATATTCCATTGTACATAAGTACCACGTCTTCTTTATCCATTGTTCTCTTTCCTGGGATATTTAAGGTGTACTGAAGTCGAGGTTCCTGTAAACAGAGCAGCCCTAAACTGTGGTGTGCTTGTGTCTTGTTGATTTTTAGACTTCCCTAGATATACTCCCGTGGTTGGAAGTGCCCTATGCTCTGTAGCTCTGTTTTTTAGATGATTTAGAAACCACCATACACTTCTCCAGAGTGGCTCTCGGCAGTTCACACACCGCCCATCAGCGTATAAAGGCTCCCTGTTCTCCATGGCCTGTCCTGCATTTCTGGTTTTTACAGTTTTTTCGGATGGCCCTTTTGACCGGTGGGAAATGAGACTTCTTTGTTGTGCGCCTTTGCATTGCTTGCTTGCTTGGTTGCCCATAAAGTGCGTATGCGTTGCTTCCTGAATATATTCAGGAAGCAACACATACGCCCTTTTTGGCCAACTGCATCATTGTCGAAATTCTGCCGCTTTTCATGTGCTTTAAAGACGAGTCCAATCTATCTCTTGAAATCTGTTTCTTGCAATTCTGCCTTGCATTCAGATCCTCTTCTTTGCCTTACCTCAACATATTTTTGGACGTTAGTTTTCATTTATAACTCTGCAGGTTTGTGAATTGCAGTGACCCTGAGCTCCATCTTTTAAGTTGCTCTTTTGTGAGCTGGCCTCAAAACCACAGGATTGCTTCAGGCCCTATTTTGGCTCCGGCGAGGCGGGTGAGCCTTTTTTTAATTCTTATTCTTAATGGGGAATTAGAGTGACATGTGCCCGTCCGAACCCCTACAACTATTCTCTCATTGGTTCCCCCTCTCCCCGTTCATCCTCCTCACAATTTGCAAAATGTGCGAAAACAGAGGTTTAAATGCGCTGTTTCTCCAAGTGGGGAGATTCTAAGTAACGTGGCTGGAATGGTGAACAGGAGCACCAGGAGAGGATAAATGAGGTGCATTTTAGACACATCTCCCGATCACATGGTGTACAGTCCTCTGGGTTTTCCGTGCATGTTTTAGCTGTAGGAAGATCCCCTGAACCTGCAGATTTGGGACCCACTGAATGGGTATCAGGTAGTATAACTTTAAAGGGTGTGCATTTCCTCATCCAACCTCACATTTCTCTTAGCGCAAACAGTTTCCAGCCTTATGTCTCATCCTGCTGTGGGTCTAGATGTGTTCAATCCATGTTGCTTGACCGTCCCTGAGGAAAAGTTGTAAGAGGTTTTCTCTGTCTCTCTGTCGTTTATTTTTTTCAATTTATTATTATATTGGTTACAGCTGATTTTCAAAGCTCTGTTTCTTGCTGCTGTACATCCACTTGATTCACGTACAGAGAGACATCGATAAATTCTTTTTCAGATTCTTACCAGTCGTATATATTCTTTTCCGGTGACTTGAGTGTGCCGAGTGCAGTTCTTTTAGCTACCGTGTAGGCCTTGTTGATTATCAATTTGGTGTTTAGAATGGTATCTTTGCTAATTTCAACCTCCTGGATAATGCCTCACCCCTCCCCACCTTTCCCGTTTGGCAGCCTTATGCGTGTTTTCTACATATTTGACTATGTTTTTGTTTTGTAATTTATTTCGTGTGTAGCCATTTTGGATTCCACCTTTAAGTGATATCTTATGATATGTGTCTTTTTCTTTTTGAATTATGTCACTTAGAATGATCATACGTAACTCCTCCGGAGTTGTTGCAACTGGCCATATTTCATTGACTTCCAGGCTGAGTAATATCCCACTCTACATAAGTACCACATCTCTTTATCCATTTTTCCCCTCCAGAGACATTTAAGTTATATCCTAGTCGAGGATCTTTTAAACAGAGAGGCGGTAAACGTTGGGGTGCCTGTGTCCTCTCGACTTTTGTTCTTCCCAAGATATACGCCCATGAGTGCAAGTGCCCTATGCTCTGTAGCTCATTTTTTAGATGCTTTAGTAAACACAATACACTTCTCCAGAGTGGCCGTTGGCAATATACATTTCCACTATAAGCCTCACAGGGCTCCCTCTTCTCCTTGCCCTGTCCTGCATTTCTGGTGTTTACACTTCATGAGGACAGCTCTGCTGGCTGATGCGAAGTGATATCTTTTGTAGTATTGATTTCCAGTGCCCACCTGTTTGGTTGGCTAAAAAAGTGTATGCCCTTTTCTTGAATATATACAGAAAAAAACGCATACACCCTTTTTGGCCAACTGCAATGTTGGCAATGTTCAGCCCCTTTTCTTGTGCTTAATGGCGAGTCCTTTCTACCTCTTCAAATCCCTTTCCTGCCATTCTCCCTTGCTTACAAGTCCTTTTCTCTGACTTTCCTCAAGACATTTTTCAGTGATAGATATTTTCAACTCTGCAGTTTCGTGAATTTTAGTGCCCCTGAGTTCCATTTTTCAACTTGTGTTTGTGGGAACTGGCCACAAAGCAGCGGGATTTCCTCAAGCCCTATTCTCTTTCCATGGGCAACCCTAGCGTTTGGCCAATTCGTCTTCCTGATTGGAAATTAGAGTGACATGTGCCTGTCCGAACACCTAGGACTTGTCTCTCATTGTTCCTCATCCTTCCGCTTCATCCTCTGGACAAATTCCAAACTGTGTGCAACAGGATGTTGACAGTGCTGACATCTCCAAGTGGGGAGACTGTTAGTAAAGACGCTGGAGGGGTGAACCCGAGCACCAGGAGATGAGGAGATGAGATGCCTTTTCCAAACTCTTCCCGATCAGACGGTATACCATCCTCTGGGTGCGACAGGCGTGTTTTAGCAGTAGGAAGGGTCCCATTCATGTGAGGAGAACACCAGGGCTTTTTCAAAATCAGTGTCTCCCCGAAACCCAAACTGGGGAATTTTTTAAGCTACGGCTACACATATGTTCATTAAGGGCCTTGGGAAGTAGGCAGAGTCCAAACTTTAGATGATTGAAGTCTTCAGGGTCAGAAGCACTCACCACCGGCTTCCCTTAGGTTACATTTTAACTGTCATTGATAGATGATGTCAATAAAATTATCTATTCTTTTTCAGATTATTTCCCCTTATAGGTTATTGAAAATATTCAGTGTAGTTCCCTGTGCTATACAGTAGTTCCTTGTTGATGATCTATTTTATACATAGCAGTGTGTATGTGTTAATCCCAACCTGTTAATTTATCCCTCCTCCCACCTTTCCCCTTTGGTAATAATAAATTATAAGATTTTACACTTCTCAGAAATGGGGGAGCTGAAAGAGAGGTATCATTTTCAATGGAAAAGCATTCGAAACAAGATTGAAGCTTTAACCAAGATTATTAGATGTACATCCTTGGAAAGGAATCACTTCGTTTCTCTAATATTGACCTGACAAATAAGACAAACCTTTTCACTGAACTTGCTTATAATAAAGTGATGGCAATATCAAATGGAAGTGTTAGAAACATCTTATTTTACCCGAGCCTTATACACTGTTCTATGTTAATTACAGTTTGGCTCACACGTCTGTTCATTGAAGTTACAGCGTTCTCAATTTCTGTTACTGACCCTCCAGAGTGGACCCCAACAAGTGTCCCCCTGCCCGGTGTCATTGGAGCCAACAGATCGAGACTGAGTTTGGTTCAGAAGCAAAGGAAACTTTACATTTTGATCAGAGAATGGAGAGGTGAGAGCGTGTGCTACCCCGCGGGCTGTGGGCTGGGCTGCTGTGTAGAGATCCTGTCAGAGTCAGTGGGAGGGAGGGGGCGGAGCCCTCGAGGGCCGGGTTGGCTGCAGCTCAGGCTCTATATCGGGGAGTCTGCACTGGGCCCCAGGAGCTGAGGTGTCGACGCAGCCATTCTGCACTAGGAAATCTGGTCTGCAGTGCCGGGTGTGGAACCTCTGCATGCGGGACCCTAGGAGCACGTGAAATTAGACGAAGCACAAAGGATAAAAAAGGCTAGACTTTATTTTATTGCCCAGATTCTATTTTTATCTCCCAGGGATTTTTAATGGGCTTTGCCGGGGACAAACCCCTCCTCTGCCTTTTGTCCCGTTCCTCATTCTTGGAGTGCTGAGGGTGCAGACCCTTCTTCTGTAACTGCTGAGTGCTGAGTTAGGAGCCCTCATAGCCGGGGGCGAGGGTCAGAACTTCTCCCCAGCAGCCTCCAGGTGACGTTGGTTGTCCCCAGGCCTCCTGCCTCCCTGCTCGTCCGCCTGAGCACCAGCATTGGAAGTGTTATAGATTCTAAGGACCTTTAAGGGTCCAGGAAGGAGATGTGCAGAGACGCTGTGGGGTCCGGTTTCACCCCGCCCCACATTTGTTCGGCCACCTTAGGCTGACCGTTTCTGCCAGCCTAGATGCTCTGACCAGTAGTCTGCGCTTTCTTCAGTTAGGCCCCTGAATTAACGTAAAAACAGCACCAGGTGTCAGAGCCCTGGCCGCTCAACTCCCAGACAGTCCAGGGTCAGTGGTGATCAAGGACCATGATGGCCACTGAGCCAACAGCCTTTTGAAGTAAACAGGAGTCCAGCCGGTCTTATTGGCCACCATCATCACGGTGTCTGTAGGCTTTTCTATGGTGACAGCGTGCTATACGGTTCCCCCGCCAAGCTTATTAGCTCCCCTCTGGGTGCAGTAAGTCCTGCAAGCAGTAGTCTACTCTTTTGGGACACACTCTTGTTGTTCTATGAGAGAAACTCCAGGTCAAGTGATGGCCACACGAGTCGTCATGGTGTCCCGTTGCCCCCGGTTATCTCTCTGGAGGTTGGAGTTGGAGGGCCTCCTCACTCGAGGTCAGCGTGCCCAGGGTTGCACGGAGCGAACCCTGCAACTTCAGGGCATGGTTGGTGGTTAGGATCACCACGTGGGGTCCTTTTCCCTTAGGAGGGAGGTGGCCTTTTGGGCTGCTGATTTCCAGGTTTTTAGATACCGCCAGTATCTTGGCCAGATGTGGCGGTGGGCCAAGCCCCTTGGTGACCGTAGTTTATCCTACCTGGATGGCATTCTTGCGTTGTTCCATTTCAAGTGGTCCCAGTTTTTGCACTAATACTCCAATGGCGATTCACCTTTCACCGGGAATGTAAAGGTCAAAGGGTTTAGCTAAATTAGGGAGTTCCAGGGCAAGGGTCTGAATGGACTGCTCTTTCCATTCTTGAAAGGCCACTTCTGGATTCTATTCAAAAGGATCATCATCTTTTCCTTTCAGTGTTTCATATAGAGGCGCAGCTAGTAGACTGTAGTCAGGGATCCAGAAGCAGCAAACCCTGGCCTCCCCAGGAACCCCTAAGCTGTCTTCTAGTTTTAGAAAGGGGTAAGGCTGCAAATGGTTTCTTCCCTTTCCTGGGATGGGCTTCTCCGACCTTCTGTGAGAATGAAGCCCAGGCAGGTCACCGTAGTCTGTGATATTTGAGCTTTCTCTTGGACAACTTCTATCCTTTATTGGCTTGGTGGTTCAGAGGCCTCCTTAGTAGGGCTGGCGATCAGAATGTCGTTTGCATATTGAAGGAGGGTTTCCTTTCCCAGAGGTAGAACTTTTAGCTCTTTAGCTAAGCTTTCCCCAAAGATGGTGTGGGAATTTTTGAACCCTTGGGGCCAGACGGCCCGGAAGTATTGTTTTAGTTGTATGTTGAGTCCTGCCACTCACAAGCCAAAATTTCTTGTGACTCTGGGACTAATGGAATACAAAAGAAGGCATCATTGAAGCCTAATACAGAATACCATGTCCTGGTGGTTGGTAGAATGACCAGCAGGGTGTAGGAATTAGGAACTACTGGAGGTGTATCCTCGGTGGCTTCACTGAGTGTCCTGACATCCTTTATCAGGTCCCCAGCAGCCCATGGGGCTCTCGTGGTCAGGCCAATCCCAGGATATGGAGCTCACCTGGGCAGGTACCCCACCCCCCCCACCCCAGCCCACGGGGCTCTCGTGGTCAGGCCCCTCCCAGGATATGGGGTTCCCTGGGCAGGTCCCCTGCAGCCCATGGGGCTCTCGTGGTCAGGCCCATCCCAGGATACAAAGCTACCCTTGCAGGTACCGTGGCAGGGCTGGGCACACAGGAACCGTGCACATAGCCCTCATTGCAGAGCACCCCCAGCTCCCCTGTCGCTCAGAGCTGACACAGAGCACCTCAGAGCAGGACTTGAACTAACAAACAGCAGCTCCGACAGGTCTGTGACCCTGGGCATCACTCTGTGCGGCCTCCCTCCAGCTGGTCTTCCAGAGACTTCCACTGCAGCCGGGGCACCAGGCCTCTGTCTCCACCCCCCCCCACCCCTCCTCTCCCTGACTGCTGGGTTCCTCTCATTAGGAGAGGGTTTTCTTGAAGTTGTCTCCCACTCATGGGCCAGATAAAATGATTAGAAAACAAGCCAGAGCTGCAGCCCCTTGTCTATCCTGACTCTCAGGAGCCCACACCTGTTCCTTGGACCTGGCCGGTTCGGCAAGTTCCATTTTCGGCAACTGTGAGCCCCTGAGCGGTGATGATTGGCTAACCTGAGCAGCCTGACCGTGCCGGCCAGCCCTCCCCAGGTGTGCCTGGGTTGAGATCAATAGAAACACGCTCCAGGCAGCAAGAGCCTGACGCCATTTTCTCTGCCCTGTCAGCAGTCTCGGGGCTGGGCTGGTGGGAGGGAGTGAGAGGCCGCGGCTTTGTGGGTGGCCCAGTGTGAGTGGGGCTCTGCTGGACTTTCTGCAGCAGTTGCCGGGCTGCCACCTGCTAAAGAAGAGGATGTGTCACCCGTAAGTGCCGCTGGAATTTCTCCCTGGGCAGAGGTGAGGCAGGAAAAAAGCAGTGGGGGCCGGGACAGGAGGGGTATCTCAGGCAGGGAAATGGAAAGCTTCCAGAAGAGCACCCAGGGCCAGGACCATCCTGGCTGGCCTGCAGGCACCAAGTCGGCCGGCATGCTGTCGCTCGTGTGGCTCCATGGCCCTTCCTCTAGGCTTTCAAGTCCTTGTACATATTCAGGTGTTTTACCTGGGAAGGGTGGGAACTGGGAACAGTTCAGCAGCAGCTGGCCTGGGGCTCAGCTCACGTTTACTCACAGAGGCCTCGGCACGGTCCCCCAGCTTTGCAATGAGGACGCTTGTTGCGTGGGGGCTGCTGACTGAATGGGAGACGATTCCCCACCACTGGCCAGCTTCAGAATTGTTTACAACTGGAGCAAGTGCCCTGATACGGCTTTCCTCTGTGTAACTGGTGGGTTCTGTGTTTTTTTTTCTTTTTTTCGTTTTTGGTTCAAGGTAGATTTTATTCCTCTTTTTTGTATTTACAGATATAAGCATGGAAATAATTTATTCATATAAATACATGTATGTGAAGGGAAGAATTTTTTTTCTGTTTTACTTTTTTTACTTTTGAATTTTATTTTATGTTTTTATACAGCAGGTTCTTATTGGTTATCTATTTTATACATATAAATGTATACATGCCAATCCCAATCTCTCAACTCTTCCCACCACCACCCCCCCAACAGCTTTCCCCCCTTGGTGTCCATATGTTTGTTGTCTTCATCTGTTGCTCTATTTCTGCCTTGCAAAACGGTTCATCTGTACAATTGTTCTAGGTTCCACATATATGCATGAATATACAAGATTTGTTTTTCTCTTTCTGACTTACTTCACTCTGTATGACAGTCTCTAGATCCATCGACGTCTCTGCAAATGACCCAATTTCATTCCTTTTTATGGCTTAGTAATATTCCATTTTATATATGTACCACATCTTTAGGCATTCATCTGTCTGTGGGCATTTAGGTTGCTTCCATTACCTGGATATTGTAAATAGCGATGCAATGAACATTGCGGTGAATGTCTCTTTCTGATTTATGGTTTTGTCTGGGTATATGCCCAGTAGTGGGATTGCTGTATCATATTGTAATTCTATGGTTAGTTTTTTAAGAAACTCCATATTGTTCTCCACAGTGACTGTATCAATTTACATTCCCAGCAGTAGTGGAAGAGGGTTCCTTTTCTCCACACCCTTTCCAGCATTTGTTGTTTGTAGATTTTCTGATGATGCCCATTCTAACAGGTGTGAGGTGATACCTCATGGTTGAGTCTATTTCGTTGAGCAAGGAGTAGGTCTTGTCTATTACATATTTGGCTTATGGAACAGTATCTGTGCTAATTTCAATCTCTGGTTTTATACAGCACCCCAACTCAACTTTCCCCTTAAGCATAAGTCTTTTATCGAAATGTGAGACTCTGTTCGGTTTTGTAATTCAGTTCATGTGTAGCCAAGTTAACACTCCCTCTATTAGTGATATCTTATGATAACTATCTTTCTCTGTGTGACATATTTCTCTTAGAATCATCGTACTTAAATCCACTCAATTTGCTGCTACAGGCCTGATGACATTGATTTCATGGCTGAGTGATATTCCATTGTAAGTAAGAGGCAAAACATCTGTATCCATTTTTTTCTTTCTGGGATATTTAATTGTACTGGACTCGAGGTTCTTGTAAACACAGCAGCCCTAAATTATGGGTTGGCTGTGTCTTGTTGATTTTAATTTCCATAAGCTATAGGACCATAAGTGGAAGTGCCCTAGGTTCCGTAGCTTTGTTTTTTAGATGTTTCAGGAAACACCATACACTTCTCCAGAATGGTTGTTGGAAATTTACATCCCGCCCATCAGCATAACAAGGCTCCCAGTTCTCCATGGCCGGTCCTGCCTTTCTGGATTTTACACTTTTTTCAGATGACCCTTTTGACCGGGGGGAAGTGAGACTTCATTGTAGTGCGGATTTCCATTGCACGCTTGCTTGGTTGGCCAAAAAGTGCCTATGCGTTTTTTCCTGGGAAAACTCGCATACGCCCTTTTTGGCCAAGTGCATCATTTTCGACGTTCTGCCTATTTTCCTATGCTTTAAATGCAATTCCAGTGTACCTCCTGAGATCTGTTTCCTGCAATTCTGCCCCGATTCAAAGTCCTCTTTGCAGCCTTACTTCAATATATTTTTGGACGATAGCTTTCCTTTATAACTCTGCCGGTTTGTGAATTACAGTGCCCCTGAGCTCCTTTCTTCAACTCGATTTCTTGTGAGCTGGCCGCGAAACCGCAGAATTGCTTCAGGCCATAATCTGGATCCGGCAGGGCACGCTGAGCATTTGGTTAATTCCTCTTCCTGGTGGGAAATTAGAGTCAAATGTGCCCGTCGAGACACCTACCTCACTCCCAGCCCCTTGGTGATGTGTGTCCTCTGGTTTGAGGCCACATGTGCTGGGTTCCTCACCTTTCGTTGATGTGGCCCCACTGGTGTGAGGACACTCCTGCCTGGTTTCCATCCCCTAGGTGATGTGCGCCCTCTGGTGAGGATCTGATCCTGGCTGGGTTCCTCAGACTTCTGTGAGGTGGGTCCTCTGCTGTGAGGTCACTCCTGCCTGGCTGGCACAAGGTGCCTTGGAGACGAGGGCCCTCTGGTGGCAGTTGGAGCCTGCTGGGAGCCTCCTCCCCTCGGTGATGAGGGCCCTCTGGCGTCAGGCCCTAACTGCTGGACTCCCCACATTTTCTGATGTGCGCCCAGTGGTGCGAGGACACTCCTGCCAGGTTCCTATCCCCATGGGAATGTGGGCCTTCTGCTCTGAGGTCCCAACGGCTGGGTTGCTCACAGATTCATGAGGTGGGCTCTCTGGTGTTAGTTCACTCCGGCCTGGATCCCATGGCCTCTGTGTTCTGGGCCGACTGCTGGGAGGCTCCAACTGCTGGATTCCTTTTTTACTCTATGGGCCCTCTGTTGTGAGGCTCCTCCTGCCTGCCTCACTCCCAGCCCCTTCGTGATGTGGGTCCTCTGGTTTGAAGCCACGTGTGCTGGGTTCTGCACCTTTCGATGATGTGGCCCCACTGGTATGAGGACACTCCTGCCTGGTTCCCATCCCCTTGGTGATGTGGGCCCTCTGGTGAGAGTCTTATCCTGGCTGGGTTCCTCACCCTTCTGTGAGGTGGACCCTCTGCTGTGAGATCACTCCTGCCTGGCTGGCACAACTCGCCTTGGCGACGTGGGGCCTGTCGTGGCAGTTGGAGCCTGCTGGGAGCCTCCTCCCCTCGGTGATGAGGGCCCTCTGGCGTCAGGCCCTAACTGCTGTGCTCACCACGTTTTCTGATGTGCGCCTAGTGGTGCGAGGACACTCCTGCCAAGTTCCCATCCCCATGGGGATGTGGGCCTTCTGCTCTGAGGTCCCAACGGCTGGGTTGCTCACAGTTTCATGATGTGGGCCCTCTGCTCTGAGTTCACTCTGGCCTGGATCCCATAGCCTCGGTGCTCCTGGCTGCCTGCAGGGAGGTTCCGACTGCTGGATTCCTCACCTTTCTTATTCTATGGGCGCTCTGTTGTGAGGCTCCTCCTGCCTGCCTCTCTCCCAGCCCCTTGGTGATGTGGGCCCTCTGGTGAGAGTCTGATCCTGGCTCGGTTCCTCACCCTTCTGTGAGGTGGGCCCTCTGCTGTGAGGTAACTCCTACCTGGCTTGCTCACGTTGCCTTGGCGACGTGAGCGCTCTGGTGGCATTTGGAGCCTGCTGGGAGCCTCCTCCCCTTGGTGATGAGGGTCCTGGAAAAAACGCATACACCCTTTTTGGCCAAGTGCATCATTGTGGACGTTCTGCCTCTTTTCCTATGCTTTAAATGCAATTCCAGTCTACCTCCTGAAATCGGTTTCCTGCAATTCTGCCCCGCTTTCAAGTCCTCTTCGCAGCCTTACTTCAGTATAGTTTTGGACGATAGCTGTCCTTTATACCTCTGCAGGTTTGTGAATTACAGTGCCCCTGAGCTCCTTTCTTCAACTCTCTTTCCTGTGAGCTGGCCGCAAAACCGCAGGATTGCTTCAGGCCCTAATCTGGTTCAGGCACGGCACGCTGAGCCTTTGGTTAATTCCTCTTCCTGGTGGGAAATTAGAGTTAAATGTACCCCTGCAGACACGTATAGCTACTCTCTCATTGGTTCTCCCTATTCCTGTTCATCTTCCGCAGAAATTGCAAACTCTGCCAAACAGGAGGTTAAAGGTTCTGACTCTCCAAGTGGGGAGAGTGTTAGTAAAGCGTCTGGAAAGGCGAACCCGAGTACCAGGGGGCGAAAACGGAGATGCATTTGAAAATGTTTCCCGATCACACGGTGGACCGTACTCTGGGTTCCCTATGCATGTTTTAGCTGAAGGAAGAATCCCTTAAACCTGGAGAGTTGGGACCCATGGAATGGGTACCATGCAGTATAACTTCAAAGGGTCTGCATTTGCTCACCGAACCTCACCAATCCTATCAGCCCCAAGTGTCCAGCCTTATGTCTCACCCAGCTGTGGGTGTAGATGTGGTAAATCCAGATTTCATCACAAGCCCTGAATGAATTATTTAAGAATTGCTCTCTATTTCACTGCCATTGTGTTTTGTTTTTGAAATTTATTTTTATACTGGGATTTAGCTGATTTTCACTGCTGCGTTTATGCCGCTGTACGCACACTTGATTCTCTTACGGAGACATATAAATTCATAGGTTTTAAGGTTCGTACTACTCAGGTATATTCCTAGGCGTTGAATATGGGGTGTTGAATCCATTTCATTGAGCAAGGAGTAGGTCTTGTCTATTACATATTTGGCTTATGGAACGGTATCTGTGCTCATTTCAATCTCTGGTTTTATGCAGCACCCCAACTCACCTTTCCCCTTAAGCAAGCAAAAGTTGGTTTTCTCAATTTGAGACCCTGTTCTGTTTTGTAATTCAGTTCATGTGTTGCCACGTTTACATTTTGTGTATTAGTGATATCTCATGTGGTTTCTTTTTCTGTGTGACTTATTTCACTTAGAATCATCATACCTCAATCCACTCATTATGCTGCTACGGGCCTGAGGACATAGATTTCATTGCTGAGTGATATTCCATTGTCCGTAAGTACCACAACTTCTTTATCCATTTTTCACTTTCTGGGATATTTAACTTGTACCGTAGATGAGGTTCTTGTAAACAGAGCCGTCCCAAACTTTGGGGTGGCTGTGTCCTTTTGATTTTAATTTCCCTAAGCTATAGGACCATAAGTGGAAGTGCCCTAGGCTCTGTAGCTTTGTTTTTTAGATGTTTCAGGAAACACCATAGACTTCTCCAGAGTGGCTGTTGGCAATTTACATCCCGCCCATGAGCATAACAAGGCTCCCAGTTCTCCATGGCCTGTCCTGCCTTTCTGGATTTTACACTTTTTTCAGATGGCCCTTTTGACCGGGGGGAAGTGAGACTTCATTGTAGTGCGGATTTCCATTGCACACTTGCTTGGTTGGCGAAAAAGGGCGTATGCGTGTCTTCCTGAATATATTCAGGAAGACACGCATACGCCCTTTTTGGCCAAGTGCATCATTGTCAAAGATCTGCCGCTTTTCCTATGCTTTAAATGCAATTCCAGTCTACCTCCTGAAATCGGTTTCTTGCAATTCTGCCCCGCTTTCAAGTACTCTTCGCAGCCTTACTTCAATATATTTTTGGACGATAGCTGTCATTTATAACTCTGCAGGTTTGTGAATGGCAGTGCCCCTGAGCTCCATTTTTCAGCTCTTATCTCTGTGATCTGGCCTCATAACCGCAGGATTGCTTCAGGCCCTGTTCTTGTTCTGGGGCGCCTTGCTGTGCCTTTGGTTAATTCTTCTTCCTGATGTCAATTTAGAGTGACATGTGCCCATGAAAATCCCTACCGCTAGTTTCTCGCTGGTTCCCCCTCTTCCCGTTCATCCTCTGCACTAACTGCAGACGGTGCGATACAGGAACTTAAAGGCATTGACTCTCCAGGTGGGGATATTGTTAGTAAAGCGGCTGGAATGTCGATCCGGAGCCCCAGGAGAGGAAAAGTGAGGTGCGTTTTAGAAACCTTTCCCGATCACATGGCATACCGTCCGCTGGGTTTCCCATGCATGGTTTAGCTGTAGGAAGA